>NC_080078.1:35724964-36035277 GCF_949987535.1 Balaenoptera acutorostrata | reverse complement strand
GATGTTCCAGAATTGTCTCTGCCCCTTAAACCCTGACCTGTCAGCAAGCCTTGCGAATGCCATGGTTCACAAAGCTCTCAGAGCTCATCTACTGGTCAAGGTTTAAGGTCAAGGTTTACTGGTCAAGGTTTAAGGGGAAAAGTCTGGACTTGGCCGTGTGTTCCAGATCTCTCTACCACACTACACTCCAGCCACCCAAGACTGTAACTCGCCCTTTCCCAAACAAACCAAACCCCGCCCCCACCAAAGAACCTTTCCACCGACCCTTCTTTCAGCCTCCAAACCCTCTTTCCAGAAGATGGAGCCTCTCCTGTAATTCCCTGCGGTGGGGATCCTGTGTCCCTCACTCTTGTCACCCCACTGGAGAACAATGGGACCCTCCCCCTCATTTTCCTGGCACCCAGCTCAGTCCCTGGCACAGGTGTGTTTAATAAGCAGGTCGGTGAGGGAAGGCTTCCCACGCTGTCCCTAACCCACAGCCACTGGGCCAGAGCACAGCCTCAGCCGAGAAGCAGTGTGCTGGCTTCCCGATGAGAGTGCCAAAAATCCAGACAAGAAAAGAAACCCTTTCTTGAGTCACAGTCGAGTCCAGGGAGCAGTTTTCACAAGGGGGCCGGGGAGCCCCCATCTCCCTTCAGACCCTGCTGTCTCAGGAGAGCTGGGTTTGGGGCTCTGCTCTGCCATTATTTGGCAACCCTGAACAAGTCATTTGGTATTCTGGCTGCTTCCTCAGCCGTGAGACTCAGAGGTGCCTGAGCTACATCTGCAGAGCTGACACTGCATGCAATGACAAAACATAGGTGAGAGTTCTGTCCGGTGGGAACAAAGCACATACAAAAGGCACACACTGCAGACAAAACTTCATTCCCTGCTGTTTCCCCAGCTTCTAAGACTATTGCTCTTAATGTTAATTAGGACTGTGACAACCGTTTCGCGTCTTCCTGAAGTAATAACAGGTTAGAATTCTCCTCAAACCCCACCCAGGGAGACCCTTCCGCCATTCCCTACCTACTTCCACCTTCCCTGGCCTCTGTTTCTCCTTGAAGGAAAAACACAGACACTGAAACAGATCTGAGTTTAGACCGAATCAACACTTACTGAACACATTATGTATCCAACACCTTCACAATTTTTACTGGACACTTCCTTGTGGTAAGAATTGATGGCCTGGATCACCCAGTGGACAGACCACGCAGGAGCTCACAGCACCCACAGATCAGGAGTATCAAAAAGGTGATGAGAAATGTTTTCTGGAAAAATGATCCAACATTACCAAAAACACATCACAACCGCTTTCATGGAAAGAATCAGAACGCCACTGGCCTTCCTCACCCTGCACTGCACGGTTTCGTGCTGTCTTCAGTCTCATATTAGGGGACCCTAATCTTCTCAGCGCTTACAGCAGACAGGCCTTCATCTGGGTTTGCTCCTCACCTACCACAGACGCAGCAATTGAGGCTCTGGAAGGGCGAATGACTTGTCACACAGCTTGGAAGCGACAAAAAGGCCTCTAGCGTGGTCTGCGTGGCCCTCTCAGGGCGAGAGGCTCTGCCTGCCACAGGTCCCAGGCCAGGTGCCCCCTGTTCCCTGCAGCACTAAGTTGCACTGCAGCCTCTACCACCTCCAAGGGAGATGTGTCTGGGAGAGTCCTGACTATGCAGAGAAGAGAGAACGCAGACCTTTGTGGGATCCTAGAAACCGGCACATTTCCATTCCGTGCACTCCACTTCCAAGTCCCTTTGTGGGGCACAATAAGCCTCATGCCACCACTGCCAGCCTGGCTCTCCTCCTCTCTCTTCCCCACTAAGGGCCGAGCTCCCACTGCATGCTGCCTTCTCACTGGCACAACTGCCTTCCTCCGCCTAAGGGCAGAGACGTCAATATAAGATGCCATGACTTGAACTGCCACACTTCCCTGACTGTATCCTACATGAGTACAAATACGTCCGTGCCCTTTGAATAGTGTTTCTGAAAGTGGAGACGAATTTTCACAGGACCTGTCTCTTCTCTCCCCTTCAGACCACTGAAGAGGGTTAGGGTTGGTGTCTGTGGCTATGGAATAAAGTACCTGGGCCCAAGGGACTCAGACCTTGTTCACTGGGCTACGGAGCCCTGTGCCCCTAGGGCTTTAGAAAACACACCAAACCAGCAGATTCAAACTGGGAAAGCTTATAGTGTAGAGAGCAGGAATGGCTTGCAAGCTGACGACTTAACGTCAGTTCCTGCCGACGCAATACATGGGGCGACCTGGCCATCGGGACACATCCCATCAGTTCCCCCTCACAACAATTTTGTTCCCTCAAGTATCATTCTATGTCACACAGTCCATGTTTTTGCTCTTAGGGTGATTCTAGAACCATGGCCTGCTGTTTTCAAATCTTTGCAAGAGCACATGTAAAGCTCTTTCTTGGTTCCAGAGGCCCATCCTATAGAAAAACCTCCAGAGTCCTCAGCTCCTCAGGGGCGGGAGGCAGAGAGAATGACTCTCAAATATGCCGTTAGTTAAAAAACAAGAAGAATTCTAAGACTACTTAATTATATGCATGTTTAACTATTTAGGGGGGGACAGACTGATATCTGCAACTTACTTTGACACACATAAAAACAAAAAAATCAGATGGACTGCTGGATGGTTAGATTTGTGATAAAGTACAATAAAATGTTGGACATTCTAGGTGGCATTCACTGTAGAATTTCTTCAACTTTCCTGTACGTTTGAAACTTTTCATAATTAAACGTTTGGCAGAGGGCAAGGCAGAGCTGGTGTGCCTCTCCCCACCAGACTCTTAGATCAGCCCTGAGGGAAGAAACAAAGCACGGAGGAGCAAGGTCACACTTGCTAGGCACTGCCCTGCCCAGCAGCCCACAGGACACACATGAAACTGGTATAAACCCTATGCTCAAGGTCTTCCATCCTCCTCACACTAAGACCAAGGTTCTCAACCCCAAATGAGCCCGAGAATTATCTGCGGAACTTATTAAGTAAAGTCCTGGGGCACATCTCATAACTGCTACATCTGAACCTCTGGGGGTGGGTCCCCGGAATCGGCCCTTTTAACGAGGGCCCCGATGACTCTGATGCAGAGGATCTTAGGCCCATACTGGAGAAACTTATAGCCTCTTGCTCCTTACCTGACACCTGTTGAGAGGCCTCCTGGGAACATTTAGAGGAAAGCAGAAACACGCATACCCTTAAATAAGTCAAGTGCCCAAACCCGGGCTCGCATGACGCCGTGAGTTCAACTACACCAAAGTCCCCGATGGCATGAGGTTGGGCCCAAAGATAGGCCAGGTCACTGTCTCCACCCTCGGCACCGGCGTGTGCGGTCGAGAGCGGGCGCAGAGATTTACAGATGTAGGCAAACCAGGGCGGGCGGGGGAGGGAGAGCCGCGCGGGGCCCGCCTGGCCTGCCAAGGTCACCACGGAGCTCAGCAGAGGCTTCTTTGTCGCCGGGACCCTCCTCCCGACCCCCCCTCCTTGAGGAAACAGCCCCTGCGGAAAACCGGGGATGGTACTTCCCCAACCTTCCCCGCAGAGGATGTGGGAGGCGTGATAGCGGGATCCAAGGAGCGGGCCGGCAGCCCTCGGGGCACCAAGCCCGCCGCCAGCCGAAGCCTGGCTAAGCTGTCACCGCAGCCCCGCGGGTGCCCGGCCAACCCAGCGACGGTACGACGTCAAAACCCCAAGGCCGCTCTGGATCGCATCAGCATCCTGGGAGGAGGCGACCGGCCCGCTGCGCCGCTCCCGGGGTCCCTTTACCTCGAGAGGCCGGAAGCCCAAGGCCGAGAGAACGCCGAGACAGCCCGGGTCCAAGCGCTCGGAGGACAAGACCCTCAGCCCCGCGGGGCTTTGCGCGCACACCCCCCCGCCAGCCCAAAGGCCTCTGGGAGATGTAGTCCGTCCGGGTGTCCAAAACGCGCTCCGCGGGCCAGCGGGACCACAGTGCCCGGCGTGCACCGCGCGGGGCCGCGGGCGGGGGCGGGGAGGGGGCTGCGCGGTACGAGGTCGTACCCCTCCCCGCGCGGGCCGCGAGTGCCCAGCCCTGCTCCCAGGGGTCTCCGCGGGAAGCCGTCTAGAATGGTCGAGGCGACTCACCGTTGCCGCGGCAGCCGCGGCGGCCGCAGCAGCAAGAACAGCCGCCTCCGCAGCTCGCAGTCGCGCGTCTGTCAGAAGGAGGCGGGTAGACTTTGGAGCGGGGCCGAGGCCCGTGGCGTCACAGCGAGGGGTGGAACCATGCGGTCAGAGGCGGGGCCATGAGGTCAGTGCAGGGGCGGGGCTTCGGGGCGGCACGTGAATAGCCCTGGTGACTTCACGAGAGCGGGAGCCCTTCGGCCCACGCGAGGCACGTGGCAGGGCGTGGGGTCCTTGTCAGGTGAGGGAACAATCAAGGGAGGCCCTGTTAGGTTTCCCTCCCGGCCCGCCAGACCCCGGGTATCCACCAGAGCTAGGCGCACCTTTCTTCCTTTCAGGCGTATTTGTTCGTTTATTCCACAAATACCTATTGGGTTTAGGCGTTGGGCATTATGTGGACATGACCAGGTGGAAAGATTTTAGTTGCCTGATGTGGCGGTTCCACGCAGAGCTTAAATGAGACAACACTCCGCCTTTTCCTTTCAGCTCTCATTCTGTTAACAAGTGTTAGTGGGTATTTTTAGTGTCATGTTTTTCGCAGTTTTGTTCCATTGGTTGGTTTTGCTGTTTAAAATGGCCCCCAAGCATGGTGTTGAAGCGCTGTCCAGTGTTCAGTGAGCATGAGAAAGCTGTGGTGTGCCTTACACAGAAAGTACCTGTATTAGATCAGCTGTGCCTGTGTGAGTTATAGTGCCCTTGGCCTTGAGTTCAATGTTACTGAACCAATAATATATATTAAATAAGGTGTTTTAAACAAACACTCAAATATGGTTATGTATTAATTAGTTGGTACAAATGTTGTGCCAGTGGCTGGCAGGAACCTTACCCTGCATTTCCCCAGGAGCAGTGAGTGGTTCACTGTTCACTATTTCAGTGTTTGCAGTGACTTTTTTTTTTTTTAATAATTTTTATTTTATTTTTTCTTAATCAACCTAGTAAGGGATTTTGTTATAGTTTATTGTTAACATTTAAGCCTTTGGTCATTTTTTAATTTATCCAAATGATATTCCTCCTTTCCTTTTTTTTTTTTTTTTTTAGGCCACAACACGTGGCTTGCAGGATCTTAGTTCCCTGACCAAGGATTGAACCCAGGCCACCACAGTGAAAGTGCTGAATCCTAACCCCTGGACCGCCAGGGAATTCCCACAACTTTTTTTTTTTTTTAATTGAAGTGTACTTGATTTATAATCTTGTGTTTGTTTCTGGTGTACGACAAAGTGATTTAGTTATACGTATATATATTTTCTTTTTCATATTCTTTCCCATTATGGTTTATTACAAGATATTGAATATAGTTCCCTGTGCTCTAGAACCTTGTTGTTTATCTGTTTTATTCAATATATATAGTAGTTTTTATATGCTAATCCCAAGCTCCTAATTTATCCTCCCCACTCCTTTACCCTTTATTTTTATTTATTTATTTTTTTATAAATTTATTTATTTATTTATTTATTTATTTATATTTGGCTGTGTTGGGTCTTCGTTTCTGTGCGAGGGCTTTCTCCAGTTGCGGAGAGCGGGGGCCTCTCTTCATCGCGGTGCGCGGGCCTCTCACTGTCGCGGCCTCTCCCGTTGCAGAGCACAAGCTCCAGACGCGCAAGCTCAGTAGTTGTGGCTCACGGGCTTAGTTGCCCCGCGGCATGTGGGATCTTCCCAGACCAGGGCTCGAACCCGTGTTCCCTGCATTGGCAGGCAGATTCTTAACCACTGCGCCACCAGGGAAGCCCCCTTTACCCTTTAGTAACCATGAGTCTGTGAGTTATCTATGTCTGTGAGTCTGTTTCTGTTTTATAAGTTCATTTGTGTCATATTTTATTTTATTTTTTAACTTTTATTTATTTATTTATTTTTGGCCGTGCCATGCGGCTTGCAGGATCTTAGTTCCCTGGCCAGTGATTGAAACCACGCCCTTGGCAGTGAAAGCATGGAGTCCTAACCCCTGGACCGCCAGGGAGTTCCCGATTTATGTCATAATTTAGATTCCACATATAAATGATATCATCTATTTGTTTTTCTCCTTCTGACTTACTTCACTTAATATGACAATCTCTAGGTCCATCCATGTTGCTGCAAATGGCAATACTTCATTCTTTTTTATGGCTGAGAAGTTGCAGCGACTTCATAAATACCACTAATAATGAGACTCAACTGCGTATGATTCGATTGACATTTAATTTATTTTTTATGCGGTGCTGGGGCTTCTCACTGCGATGGCTTCTCTTGTTGCGGAGCACAGGCCCCAGGCGCGCGGGCTTCAGCAGTTGTGGCTCGCGGGCTCTAGAGCGCAGGCAAAGTAGTTGTGGCACACGGGCTTAGTCGCTCGGCGGCATGTGGGATCTTCCCGGACCAGGGCTCAAACCTGTGTCCCCTGTATTAGCAGGCGGACTCCCAACCACTGCACCAGCAGGGCAGCCTCTCAACTGACATTTTAAAGAATCATTCTGATTGCTGTGTGGAGCGTGGTTTAGACCAAGAGAAGCAATTAGGAAGCTGGGAAACCAGCACACATGTACTTTTTAAAGTTTCTACTAATCATGTTAAAAAAGTAAAAAGAAACAGGTGAGATTAATTTGTACTATTAACCCAATATATGCAAAATATTATTGTTTCAATATTTAATCAGCATAAAAAATTATCAATGAGATATTTTACATTCTTATTTTTCCCACACCAAGTCTTTGAAATCCAGTGTGTATTTTATACTTAGAGCACATCTCGGTTTGGTTCAACTACATCTCATGGACTCAAGAGCCACATGTGTCTTGTAGCTATTATATGAGACAGTGCAGATATTGAACATTTATCCATTTACTCATTCAACCAAGCAAGATCTTGTTGTAGGCCTGGAAATATACAGAATGTAATAAAGCCCAATCTCTGTTCTTGAAGTGCACACTCCAGCTAGGGAGACTAATGTAATAGCTTGTGTTGAAGACCGCAAGACAAAGTGCTTTGAGAGGTCAGGGAGGGAGCACCCAGATAGGGAAAGCTTCAGAGAGGAGATAGACATTGAAGTTGGGACTTGAAGGATGTGTAGGAGGTCCCCAGGTGGAAGAAGTAAGGAAGGGCACTCCTAGCAGTGAGAACTGCTTATGCGAAGTCCCAGAGAAATGATGCCGAGCATCTCTGGGGAAATGCAAGCAGTTCTTTATGGCTGGAGTGTAGGGTATGAAATGTGAGGGTGGTGGGTAAGGAAACAAGAGGGTCTTATATACCAATCTATGGAATGTAAAACTTACCCTGTTCAGTAGTAATGGGGAATGGTGAGAATTTTAAGCTAAGTGATGTGACCAGATCTGTGCTTTAGACAGATCATTCTGGCAAAGGGGAAGTGGTGGAAACCGGAGACAGGAGGACCCATTAGGAAGGGAAAGGACCCTAGGATGGATGGAGAGGAAACTGGAGACTGAGAAGGGTCAGAGAGGAGAGAGGGCAAAGGGTGGTCCAGAGTGTCCTGTGCAGTAGAAAAGAACAGGCAAACCTTACTATGCCAGAGGCTGGTGGGGATTTGCTGACCCTCCAGAGTCCACGAAATGGCAGAGGGATTGAGCACCAGTGAGAACCTAAAGTTTAGTAAGATGGAACTGGGTTCAAGTCTTGGACTATACCACTGTGTGGCCTTGTTCAAAGTACTAAGTTTTTCTTTCTTTCTTTCTTTCTTTTTGGCTGTGTTGGGTCTTCATTGCTGTGTGCGGGCTTTCTCTCGTTGCGGCAAGCGGGGGCTACTCTTCATTGCGGTGCACGGGCTTCTTATTGCGATGGCTTCTCTTGTTGCAGAGCATGGACTCTAGGGTGCGCGGGCTTCAGTAGTTGTGGCACACAGGCTCAGTAGTTGTGGCTCACAGGCTCTGGAGCGCAGGCTTAGTAGTTGTGGTGCACGGGCTTAGTTGCTCCGCGGCATGTGGGATCTCCCGGACCAGGGCTTGAACCCGTGTCCCCTGCATTAGCAGGGGGATTCTTAACCACTGCGCCACCAGGGAAGTCCTCAAAGTACTAAGTTTTTCTAACCACAAAATGAGATTAAATATAAAACCAGCTTCGGGAATTCCCTGGCAGTCCAGTGGTTAGGACTTGGCGCTTTCACTGCTGTGGCCCAGGTTCAATCCCTTGTCAGGGAACTAAGATGCTGCAAGCCGTGTGGCATGGCCAAAAAAAAAAAGACCAGCTTCAGGGGGCTGTTGTGAGGATGGACTGGCTTACTGTAGTTAGGTCACTTTGCACGGATCTTGGCACTTACTGACACTCGATACAAATAGTAGCTGTTATTATTTGCTATCCTTTCAGTGCCCTGGGCCTCAGTTCCCTCACTTAACAAAAATGGAATTGCCATCTCCCACTTGCTGTTAAAGGAATCAAGGAATAAATGAGATGATTGAATTGTATTTGCTCTTAAAACTAAGGGTAGGACTTCCCTGGTAGTCCAGTGGTTAAGAATCCGCCTTCCAGGGGCTTCCCTGGTGGCGCAGTGGTTGAGAATCCGCCTGCCGATGCAGGGGACACGGGTTCGAGCCCTGGTCTGGGAAGATCCCATGTGCCGCGGAGCGGCTGGGCCCGTGAGCCACAGTTGCTGAGCCTGCGCGTCTGGAGCCTGTGCTCCGCAACAGGAGAGGCCGCGATAGTGAGAGGCCCGCGCGCCGCGATGAAGAGTGGCCCCCGCTTGCCGTAACTGGAGAAAGCCCTCGCACAGAGACGAAGACCCAACACAGCCATAAGTAAATAAATAAATAAATAAATAAAAATTAAAAAAAAAAAAAAAAAAAGAAGGGAGGAAAAAGTAGAGGTTTTAAAAAAAAAAAAAAAAAAAAAAAAAGAATCCGCCTTCCAATGCAGGGGACACGGGTTCGATCCCTGGTCGGGGAACTAAGATCCCACACGCTGTGGGACAACTAAACCTGTGTGCTACAACTACTGAGCCCATGTGCCACAACTAGAGAGCCCCCATGCCACAACTAGAGAGAAGCCCTCGTGCTGCAACGAAAAGATCTCGCATGCCACAACTAAGACCCGATGCAGCCAACATAAATAAATACTTTTTTTTTTAAATTTTATTTATTTATTTATTTATTTATTTATGGCTGTGTTGGGTCTTCGTTTCTGTGTGAGGGCTTTCTCCAGTTGCGGCAAGTGGGGGCCACTCTTCATCGCAGTGCGTGGGCCTCTCACTATCGCGGCCTCTCTTGTTGCGGAGCATAGGCTCCAGATGCACAGGCTCAGCAATTGTGGCTCACGGGCCCAGCTGCTCCACAGCATGTGGGATCTTCCCAGACCAGGGCTCGAACCCGTGTCCCCTGCATTGGCAGGCAGATTCCCAACCACTACGCCACCAGGGAAACCCAATACTTTTAAAAATAAATAAAAATAAAGGCAAATGTTCATTAAAAGGTGAAACATGGGGTCACTAGCAATTCTACTCCTAAGAGTACACCCAAGAGAAATGAAAACATATGTCCATGCAGAAACCCATACACTAATGTCCATAGCATTTGTTCATATTCATAGCATGAATGTTCACATTCACTATAGCCAAGAGAGTGGAAACAACCCATCAGCTAATAAGTAGATCAACAGAATGTGTTCTGTTCATACAATGCATTATTATTCGGCCATAAAAAGGACTGAAATTCTGATGCAGGCTACAACATGGATGAACCTTGAAAACATCATGCCAGTTGAAAGAAGTCAATCACACAGGACCCAATATATGCAAAATATTATTGCATAATATCACGTATTTTATGATTCCGTTGATGTGAAATGTTCAGAATAGGCAGATCTGTAGAGATGGAAAGATTAACGATTGCCTAGGGCTGGGAGAGTTCAGGGGAAGTGGAGGTGACTGCTAATGGGTACAGGTTTTATCTTGGGGGGTGATAAGAATGTTCTAAAATTGTTTGTCATGATGGTTGCACAAGTCTGTGAGTGTACCGAAAGCCATTGAATTGTACACTTAAATGGGTGAACATAAATTATATCTTAAATTTTATTTATTTATTTATTTATGGCTGTGTTGGGTCTTCGTTTCTGTGCGAGGGCTTTCTCTAGTTGTGGCAAGCGGGGGCCACTCTTCATTGCGGTGCGCGGGCCTCTCACTATCGCGGCCTCTCTTGTTGCAGAGCACAGGCTCCAGATGCACAGGCTCAGCAATTGTGGCTCACGGGCCTAGTCGCTCCGCGGCATGTGGGATTTTCCCAGACCAGGGCTCGAACCCGTGTCCCCTGCATTGGCAGGCAGACTCTCAACCACTGCGCCACCAGGGAAGCCCCATGAATTATATCTTAAAGCAGTTACCAGAGAGAGAGAGAGAGAGAGAGAGAGAGAGAGAGAGAGAGAGAGAGACACTACCCAAAGCAACTCAGAAGAATTCAGACACATAATGAAACAACAAAATAAAGGGAAGCCCCCACCCCCTCTGTGCAGAGAGAGAGATGTTATCCATGTTATTTGCTGTAGAATCCACAGGGGCATATGTGAGACCAGGAGCCCATGACCAGCCGTCCCAGGAGGTGGCAGGAGTCATTGGCCATCCTTCAGGATAACTGCTTGTCTCACCTTTTCCTGGGGAGCATTCACTTTCTGCAGACACCTCCGTCCTCACGAACACACACCCGCGGCTCCTTCCGTGTCACCTGCCTTCTCCTCTGCCCACCGACCTGTACTACAAAGCCAGCCGCCCTTTATTTTCAGTGCAGATTTGACCCTAACGGGGGCAGCTGGAGCACCTCAGGCCCAGCACACCTTTGGTGACGGGTGCCTTTGGGCCCCTGCCACTAGATCATCCTCCTGCCGCTGGATGAACACATGTTGGCCTTCAATGGGGCTGGCCCACTGGATTCCCAACAACTTTCATCCAACCGTTTGCCTCCCAGGTTGTGCAGAAAATGGCCCAGAGTGGGGAAAGTCAGAATTCCTCCATCCTCTCTAGACCAGTGCCATCTGCTGGCAAAACGATGGCGCACATGTGGAGGTGGCCTCCCTGCTGGCCTTTCCTTTCTGACTTGGAGCCTGTGTTACAGAACACGGGGGCCGGGGTAATACTCAGCCTTCTTTGTTAAGTTCTGTCAGGCCAGAGCTAAAATTGGGCCTGATTCTTACATTGAGACCCAAAAGAAGAGTGCATGTCTTAAGTGTTGAGCTTGATGCATTTTCACGAACCTCACTCGTTAATGTACCAGGTCAAGACACAGAGTGAGACCGCCTCTCCCCAGCAACCTCCTCTGTGCCCCCTTCCACTCACTGTCCCCCACGAGGAAGCCACTAGCCCGACTTCTACGACTAGATTCATTTTGCCTGTGTTTGTATCTTCTATTACAAGCTGGAGCCAGTTGGAGCATAGCGTGTACAGCTCTGTAATGCAACACTCCAGGTAACTAAAGGGTTCTGCCCGTTGGAGCAGAGCCTGAGCCCCTCTGGGTGCCGCTCTCCTCCCACAGTCCTCTGTGTCCTCCTTAACCCCCCTCCACCCACCAGGCTGATGCGTTACTGGCTTGAAAGCCTCAAACACAACCTTGTGATCATTTTGGGAGATGCAGCTAACGTCACTGAGCGCTTGCTTTGTGCCAGGTGCCATGCTAAGCTCTTTACACGCACCCCTCTCTCCATTCCCACAAGGAGCCTGTGTGCATTTACCTAAAGCTGAGCAGAGAGGTAGTGTGCTAGGAGCTGCAGAGCCAGCGGCCTGCAGACCCAGCTCCTGTGACCCTGGACTGATTCCTCACCACCCACACTGCTCTCCAGAGGCGGCGCTAGCCAGCACGAACGAGGTGAGAGAGGAAGCTGTCAGACTCAGGCCCTCACGTTGCACAGGACAGGAGGGGAGCCTGCCACCCCTGCGGAATCCACATGATTGGGTGATTGATTTGTTTGAATTGTTGCAGATTCTCAGACCTTTGACACAGAAAAGAGCAGCTACAGCATGATGCATTTTCACAAACCGAACACTCTGTTGTACCCACCTCCCAGCAACCTGCCTCACGCTCCCTTCCAAGCATGAGGTCACCCCGGGGTCACCATGCTCCTGACGTCTAGCAACAAAGATTAGTTTTCTCCCTTTTTGTAATTTTTACAGAAATGGAATCATATAGTATGAGTTCTTTTGTATATGACTTCTTTGGCTCAATCTTACACCTACGAAAGTCATCCAGGGACTTCCCTGGCTGTCCAGTGGTTAAGACTCTGCGCTCCCAATGCAGGGGGCATGGGTTCGATCCCTGGTCAGGGAACTAAGATCCCACATGTCGCATGGCACAGCCTAAAAAATAAAAAAAAAATTTTAAATTTTAAAAAAGAAAGTAATCCACATTGTTGTACATAGTTGTCAGTGTTCATTCTCATTGTCATGTGATAGTCCATTTTGTGAACAGACCACAGTTTGTCTGTTTTGCTGTTCATGGGCATCTGGGTAATTCCCAGGTAGGAATTTTTGGCTATTCTGATATTGCTGTCACAGACTTTCTGGTGCATGGCATGAGTATATTTCTGTCAGGTGCCCTCCAAGGGGTGGAGTGGCTGGGTCACAGGGTGCTCCTATGTTCAGCTTTGTAGACCCTGCCACAAAGTTTCCCAATGTGCTTCTGCCAACTCACACTCCACCAAAGCATGTGAGAGTTCTGTAGTTGCATCCTTGCCAGCACTTGGTATTGCCAGACTTTCAAATCTAAATGCTGAATGATTCTAAATGGAAACATGAACGATTTCAATGTTAACATTTCTCTATCATTAATATGGCCCATTTTGTATCATTTCTATCATTAATATGGCCCATGAGAGTTAACAGCTCCTTTGCACCTGTCATCCAATTTAGCAAACATTTACTGAGTCCTTCCTATGTGCTGGGCTGTGTGTTCTGGGGACAGAGACACAGAGAAGGAGGAGAAAGGTCTCTGTCAAAGGAACCCCAGGAACTCCCTCTCTTCAGGTCTCAGCTCAGATGTCACCTCTGCAAACAGGCCTCCCTGAGCACCTACCCCCGTTATCTCATTGCCTGCTTCACTTTCTTCATAGCACATACATCATCTGTTACCTTATTTATCTGTTTACTTATTGCTGTCTTCATGAGGGCAGGAATCTTGTCTTTTTGGTGTTCTCCAGCCCTGGGAATAGTTTCTGGCACATAGTTGACTTTCAGTAAATATTATTTACTGAAAGAAATGATTGAATGAATGATTGAATAAGTGATTGGCAGGATGAGAGCTGAAATCTTAGATTCAAGTCCTGGCCCTGCCACTTATTAGCTATGTGTGACCTTCAGTAAATTAAGTTTTCTGATCCTCTTTTCCTCATCTATAAAACAGAAGTGCTTTGAACTGGCAGAAGAAAGAACTAGTGAGCTTGAAGCTAGATTGATAGAGATTTGTATCTATACAATCTGAAAAATAGAAAATAAAATGAAAATTGAACAGAGCCTCAGAGAAATGTGCACCAACATACATGTAATGGAAGTATCAGAAGGAGAGGAGAGAGAGAAAGGAACAGGAAAGATAGTCAAAGAAATAATGCCTGAAAACTTCGCAAATATACTTTAAAAAAAAAAAACATTAGAGACTTGCCTGGTGGCGCAGTGGTTAAGAATCCACCTGCCAGTGCAGGGGATACAGGTTTGAGCCCTGGTCCAGGAAGATCCCACATGCTGCGGAGCAACTAAGCCTGTGTGCCACAACTACTGAGCCCGCGTGCTACAACTACTGAAGTCCATGCACCTAGAGCCCGTGCTCCACAACAAAAGAAGCCACCACAATGAGAAGCCTGCACACCGCAATGAAGAGTAGCCCCCGCTCGCTGCAACTAGGGAAAGCCCATGCACAGCAACAAAGACCCAATGCAGCCAGAAGTAAAATAATAAATTTAAAAAAAAAAAGAAAAAGGAGGGAGAAGGTATCCAGCCATGCACCCTATAGACCACGTCAAGTGCTTTGGTCTTTGTCCTAAGCACGGGACTGCAGGGCTGGCCGTGGACAAGGAGGGAAGTAGATGGAATTCAGAGATATTTAGGAAGAAAAGTCAGTAGGGACTGATGAAGGTTGTGATGTGGATGATTGCTGGGAGTAAGGCATCTAGAAGATCCCTGGGCATCTCCCACGAGTCCCTGGAAACCTGTGGTCTGAGGTCTTTTTAAGGGAGCTGGACAGTGCCTTGTCCGGGTCCCAGTACAAATGTAAACTTATATTTTATCCCTCCCCCTGGAGATATGTGGGCCCTGCAGCTCCTAATCCCACCTGGACACACTCTCCTGAGTGATGGGCATCAGGGGACCTAGCAAGTGCAGGCTCTAATTGGCTGTAGCCTCCCCGGAACACCCAGCTGCCCCTTACCACTTGTAAGGGTTTCGTTTGCATTTTCCTTTCGTTTAGCCAGCCTTACAAATGAGCATTTCGGACCAGTTGGAGGTTCTTGGGTGCAAGCAACAGAAACTGACTCGCGTTACCTGAGCAGAAAAAGACTTGATTGGAAGGTCACAGTAGCTCACAGAATTATGTTCCTGGCTGGGGAACCCAGCTTGGATGGGAACCAGGAAGCTGGGCCTGGCCAAGATGCCACCCCAGACAGCCTGGCAGGGAAGCTTAGTGCGCCATTACCCAGTGACCCAGCCACTGGACCTACAGCTGCACTGCTCTCGTCCTGAAAACTCTCTTCCCTTTCCATCTGCCCTTCATCCTAGTGAGATAAGGATGGGATGAGAAAGCTGAGGCTCAGGGAGGTAAGTAGCCTGCCTAAGATCAGGTATCTTGCCCAACATGGTAAGAAGGGGCTGAGTCACTGCAGTTCCACAGACCATCCCAGACTAATGCTTACCCCACAGCCCCACAGCTTCCTGTGGGTTAGTCCAGAGCTGATTTGCATTGAAACAGGTTTTTTAAAATATCGGTCTCAAAATTCAGAACCAGGGACAGCAGTTGCCTTGTTGAATTTTCACATCTAACTACAAATGAGTCCTTGGTGGGTAGGGTGGGATCTTCAGCTTCTTCTTGTTCTTTTTTTTTTTTTTTGGCCATACCGCGCGGCTTGCGGGATCTTCTCAGTTCTCCATCCAGGAATTGAACCCGGGCCACGGCAGTGACAGCCCAAATCCTAACCACTAGCCCACCAAGGAACTCCCAGACCTTCAGCTTCTGAGGAGTGGACAGGTCGCCTGCACCTGCTGTGAGATCCCTCACCTCTACCCCCACCCTGAATAAGCAGAAAGTCCAGATACTGGGCAGCCAGAAAGTGCAGACATTCACCACAAGCTCTAATCCTCCACCAGCAGCCCGAGCCTTCCACCTCTCAGTTCTTCCCAGAGCAAGAGAGGAAAGGTTGCCTGGTTATCATTCTTAGCTACTTATCCAGCGAGAAAAATGGTTTGTCTGGGTGAAGCGGAAGAATGGCACTTTACAGAACTGATTTAATCGTTGACCTCAATTTATTTGGGAGGGAAAAAAATGCTACTGCTTGTTTCCAATCATGTTACTTGGCTTCTGGCTCCGACCAGCCATTCAAAGAAGTTCCCAGTGACAAGTTTGTCCTGAAATTGTCTGAATTAGGGTTCTGCCGTCAGAACTGAGTGGTGCCAGCTCACAGCTGCTCTCTGCCGACCTAAGGGCAGGGTCCCTCCCCAGGGACAGCAGACCCGCCAGGAAGCTGGGAAAACCCTGTGAGGTGGCCTCTTCCATACAAGCAGCCAGCTCTTTGGGTCTTTCTTTTTTTTTTTTTTTTTTAAATTAATTAATTAATTTATTTATTTATTTATTTTTGGCTGTGTTGGGTCCTCGTTTCTGTGCGAGGGCCTTCTCCAGTTGCGGCGAGCGGGGGCCACTCTTCATCGCGGTGCGCGGGCCTCTCACCGCCGCGGCCCCTCCCGTTGCGGAGCACAGGCTCCAGACGCGCAGGCTCAGTAGTTGTGGCTCACGGGCCCAGTCGCTCCGCGGCATGTGGGATCTTCCCAGACCAGGGCCCGAACCCGTGTCCCCTGCACCGGCAGGCAGACTCTCAACCACTGCGCCACCAGGGAAGCCCTTTTTTTTTTTTTAAGAAGGTGTTTTTTGTTTTTTTTTTTTAATTTATTTTATTTTATTTTTTTTAATTTTACTTTATTTTTGGCTGTGTTGGGTCTTCATTGCTGCGCTCGGGCTTTCTCTAGTTGAGGTGAGCGGGGGCTGCTCTTTGTTGCGGTGCGCAGGCTTCTCATTGCGGTGGCTTCTCTTATTGTGGAGCACGGGCTCTAGGGTGCGCGGGCTTCAGTAGTTGTGGCACGCGGGCTCAGTAGTTGTGGCTCGTGGGCTCTAGAGCGCAGGCTCAGTAGTTGTGGTGCACGGGCTTAGTTGCTCCGCGGCATGTGGGATCTTCCTGGACCAGGGCTCAAACCCGTGTCCCTTGCATTGGCAGGCAGATTCGTAACCACTGCGCCACCAGGGAAGGCCGGGTCTTTCATTTTTATAACACACATTTTATTTTAAGACCTAAAATGACACAATTCTTTTTCATATTCTTTTGCATTATGGATAATCACAGGATGTTGAATATAGTTCCCTGTGCTATATATCCTATATATAATAGTTTGCATCTGCTAATCCCAAACTCCCAGTCCTTCCCTCCCCCACCCCCCCTTGGCAACCACAAGTCTGTTTTCTATATCTGTGAGTCTGTTTCTGTTTCGTAGATAAGTTAATTTGTGTCATATTTTACATTCCACATATAAGTGATATCATATAGTATTTGTCTTTCTCTTTCCGACTTACTTCACTTAGTATGATAGTCTCTAGGTCCATCCACGTTGATGCAAATGGCATTATTTCATTCTTTTTTATGGCTGAGTAGTATTCCGTTGTATATATAGACTACATCTTCTTTATCCATTCCTCTGTTGATGGACATGTAGGTTGTTTCCATGTCTTGACTATTGTAAGTAGTGCTGCTATGAACACAGGGGTGCATGTATCTTTTCGAATTAAAGTTTTGTCTGGATGTATGCCCAGGAGTGGGATAGCTGGATCATATGGCAACTCTATTTTTAGTTTTTTGAGGAACCTCCATGCTGGTTTCCATAGTGGCTACACCAATGTACATTCCCACCAGCAGTGCAGGAGAGTTCTCTTTTCTCCACACCCTCTCCAGCATTTATTATTTGTAGACTTTTTGATGATGGCCATTCTGACTGGTGTGAGGTCGTACCTCATTGTAGTTTTGATTTGCATTTCTCTAATAATTAGCAGCGTTGAGCATCTTTTCATGTGCCTATTGGCCGTCTGTGTGTCTTCTTTGGAGAAATGTCTGTTTAGGTCTTCTGCCCATTTTTTGATTGGGTTGTTTGTTTTTATGTTCTTGAGTTGTATGAACTGTTTGTGTATTTTGTATAAGCCCTTGTTGGTTGCATCATTTGCAAATATTTTCTCCCAGTCCATAGGTTGTCTTTTTGTTTTGTTTATGATTTCCTTTGCTGTGCAAAAGCTTGTAAGTTTGATTAGGTTCCATTTGTTTATTTTTCTTTTTATTTCTATTGCCTTGGGAGACTGACCTAAGAAAACATTGCTACGATTTATGTCAGAGAATGTTTTGCCTATGTTCTCTTCTAGGAGTTTTACAGTGAACGACACAATTTTTAAAGTTTATGGATCCTTTCAAGTCTAAAACATTGACTTTTTTTGCATTTTCATCATCAGTGTTTCGATTTAGCAACATCAAATCACCTGTAACATACACAGCTTTCCCAGGTCTTGCCATTCTGCAATGTAAAATGAGCAAATGCATGTGTGTACAAGATGCAGGCTGGTGGGACCAGGACCAGGTTCGCTGGTACAGTGCTTGGGGAGACCACTGGGTGTGAATCCCAGGGGCTATCTTTGGAGTATATGTTGGAGGCTGGCTACTCCAAAAAGCCTACTAATGCCCATCCCCCACTCGCATTTTTCCCTCTTTTATTTTATTTTTATAAATTTATTTATTTATTTGTTTGTTTATGGTTGCATTGGGTCTTTGTTGTTGGGTCTTCATTGCTGCAAGCAGGCTTTCTCTAGTTGCGGTGAGCGGGGGCTACTCTTCATTGTGGTGCATGGTCTTCTCATTGTGGTGGCTTCTCTTGTTGCAGAGCTCGGGCTCTAGGTGTGCGGGCTTCAGTAGTTGTGGCGCGTGAGCCCTAGAGCACAGGCTCAGTAGTTGTGGCGCACAGGCTTAGTTGCTCCGCGGCATGTGGGATCTTCCCGGACCAGGGCTCGAACCCGTGTCCCCTGCGTTTGCAGGCAGATTCTCAACCATTGCGCCACCAGGGAAGTCCCGTTTTTTTTTTAAATTAAAAAAAAAATTTTTTTTTTGGCTGTGCTGTGCAGCTTGTGGGATCTTAGTTCTCCGACCAGGGAATAAACCCGGGCCATTAGCAGTGAAAGTGCCAAGTCCTAACCACTGGACCACCAGGGAATTCCCTGCCCTGTTTTATTATGTTCATAACTCTTTTTACTACCTGAAGTTATTTCTTTGTTGTAAAATAAGTGTCCGGGGCTTCCCTGGTGGCGCAGTGGTTAAGAATCCGCCTGCCTATGCAGGGGACATGGGTTCAAGCCCTGGTCCAGGAAGATCCCACATGCCGCAGAGCAACTAAGCCCGTGCGCCACAACTACTGAGCCTGCGCTCTAGAGCCCATGAGCCACAACTACTGGAGCCTGTGCTCTGCAACAAGAGAAGCCACAGCAATGAGAAGCCCACGCACTGCAACAAAGAGTAGCCCCAGCTCGCTGCAACTAGAGAAAGCCCACGCACAGTAAGGAAGACCCAACGCAGCCAAAAATAAATTTATTTAAATAAATAAATAAATAATAAAAAGTAAAATAGAGTAAGTGTCCGTCTCCCCCACTAACCTGTACGCTCTGTGAGATCAGAGACCTCCTCAGGCCTCACTGAGGTCTCCTCCACAGTAGGTGCTCAATAAATATTGGTTGAAGGAGAGAATGAAGAATCAGTGCCAGGTCCAGTGCCGGGTTCTGGGAAGTATATCAGCATCTCTGTGGTGAGCTTGCAGCCCTAATCTTGAAGGCCTGAGACCAGATTGGGCTCTGTGAGGTGAGTTTCTTTGAGATGGCAGGAGCTGCCAGGACTGACCGTGATGTTTCCCTAAATGCTGGTGTCCTAGCCTCAGAGTAAGCTGGGGCCTAGTAACACTCCACTGCCCACCAGGACTCCTACCGTGGAGACTTCCCCAGACACAGGAACGGTTTCATATGCCAGACATGCCCCCAAAAATGACAAAGAGCCACTTTGTCATTACACCAGCTTACCCAGCCTGGCCCCCAGTGACTGAGAATTGCTTCAGATTCTGTCTCTCACATTTCTTTGTAAGGCCTGTGGGGCGTGTGGTCTGGCCCCATGCTCTCCCCTCCACCCTTGCTGCTACACTAAGCAGCCTGTTTTCCTCACCCCCACTTACCTTCCCTCACCCACATGGGCAGGTCTTGCTTCTGGTTCCATAATAATACAGCGCCACAGTCCCTAGTCTGCCGGTCGAAAGTCCAAAAAGCTCCAACCACTGAAGGTTTTCTCTAAGGTCTTGTCCTTCCAGCCGAGACCACCAGGAACCCAGCTGTAGTTGAGCAAAGTTGGCCTCATGGACTTGTTGCCATAAGGGAGAACACACAGCGTGCCTGTTCTGATCACCTCCCACTCACCCCTTGGTGGGAAGGGACCCCACCCTCAATAGTACCACACCTGGCACTGGACAGGTGAGATCCACACATATACTCACAGCTGGGGGAAGAGGACACCAAGGGCCACCTGGTGGAAGCCTCTAGAATCAGGACAGAAGACAGAGTTTTTGGAGTTAGGAAGCAGAGGGAACCAGCAAGGGCTGTGGGTGCAGTCTTTGTAGTAATGGGGGGTGGGGGTCTCCCCTGGTTCCCACAGGAGGATATGATGGGCTTGCTTGAATAATTTCACAGGCTGGCAGGGAACTGAAGCCCCTCAGGATGAGGATGGGGTGGAGTGTGGCTGGTCTGGCTGGTGGGGGAACTAGCAGGGTGGGGAGCCTTCCCTGCTGGGTGGGGGGCACCTCTGACAAGAGCAGGGGAAACCAAGGGGGCCTGTGAGACCCAAAGATGTCAAGGCAGCACTTGAAATTTTAGTCTATGGGGAGTTCCCTGGTGGTCTAGTGGTTAGGATTCGGCGCTTTCACTGCCATGGCCTGGGTTTAGTCCCTGGTCGGGGAACTGAGATCCCGTAAGCCACACGGTGCGCCGAAAGAAAAAGAAAAAGGAAATTTTAGTCTAACAACACAGTGGGGATCCCAGGGACATCTGACAAGAGGGTTAAGGTAGAAGGACTTGTTCTGGGATTTGGCCCTTGTCAGGCGATGGGGGGAGTGTTCCGGGTTGGTGCTGTCAGTAAGCAGGGGTAGTTCTATGGTATTTTAACCAGTCTGATCTCGAAGGCTGGAGGAACGAAGCAAAGCTAACGGTCTAGCTGGTCGAGAAGCAGCAGTCACTCGGCTCAGCCAGGACAGGGGCCACATGGTCATATTTGTAGTTTGGACGACGTTCTGTTCTTGTCTGAGTTCAGACATGACTGTTACCGGCCTTGTTTGGTCTTGAGCCCATCACAGGCAGAGCGGCCCTGTTGGTTGGGGCTTCTGGGAAGTTACCTTCACTGGAGTGGACCAAGGCCCCCCAGGCTGGGCCAGTTTCCCGTCCACGCTGCCTGTCTCCTCTCCCGTGCCCCTTCTAGCCGAGGGCAGACGAGGTCAGCCCTCAGGCCGCTCATCTCAATACCCAGAACTTTGCCCTTGCCAAAGCATGTGGGTCAGGAGGTTTTTAGCTGGACTGTGTGTGGTTAGACCTCCCACTTTGGTGCATGTGAGCTGTCTAGCCCTCTCATGAGGCAGTCGCTGCACTTAAGGCTCTGGACGGCAGACATCAGCCACCACAACACAGGCAGATGTCAGAAACAAAACTGGCTGTTGGTTGTGGTACCAGATCCTGAAGACAGAGACCTCGATTGCCAAACGCAGGCCCTGAAAACCACCCCAGAGTCGGGCTCACCTTTCCCTAGAGACCCCATTGACTTTTTTTTGGAGGCCAGTCATGAGCTGTGTACTTGACCCGTGGTATTTATGTGGTATTTACACCGATGCTGCAAGAAGTGTCTGTTCCAATACGAATTCACGTTGGTTAGACAAGGAGAAATTCAGGGCTTCGGGATCCGCTAGCGAATTTACATTCGCCCGGTTCGTTGGGCTTCCATTATGGGAAGCTGGGGTTTCCTGACTCTGAGAACTTTGTCTTCTGTCCTGATTCTGGAGGCTTCCGAGGAGTGAGCTGCCTCTCCATCACACCCCCTGCATGCTTCTTGGAAGGGGTCATCGGTCTTACAAAACTGAAGGGCTTGAATTAAAAGGCAGCCCATTGGTCTGTTGGAACATTCCTCAACAATTAACTGAGCAGCTACTCTGCCCACCCCAGGCTCTCAGAAGCTTGCCCATGTTCTCTGGTGTCCTAGCAACCAGAAACTCATCTGAGCTCTGGCCGGGACAGAGGCCATTCTCTCCCTGACCACTGTGACTTGCAGGCTCCCTGGGCCCCTGAGGACCTTGCGGGTCCACTGAAAGCCACCGTTTGTCCCCCTGGACGCCCAGAAGGCCAGCCCGGCCGGCCCCCAGCCCCGGCAGAATGAGCTTCTCGCTCACGTTCTCGGAGCTGGTCAACATCGCCATCCCACAGTGCGGGGTGGTGAACTTCAAGGCCCTGCACCTCCTGCTCCAGGGTATCCTGGAGCACATCCACATGGCTGACCTCGAGAAGGTCCTCTCGGGGGACGAGGACTTCCTCCACACCTCGCCAGCCATGTTCATGCCCCGGGAAGGAGACTCCCAGCCCATCCTTAACCCCATGAAGAGGCTCGGCAACGTCTTCGACCACCTGGTGAGCCGCGTGGACAAGATGGAGAGCCAGCTGGCTGTGCTGCAGGAACTGCCCTCCACCTCCCAGCTGCTGGAAGGCAGCCAGGGCACTGGCCAGCCCGCCCAGGACTTGTGGAACCTGATAAAGCTCCGGAAGATAGTGGAGGGCAACGAGGAAGCCATGGCCAAGGTAAGCCACCTGGACTCCAGGAGCTGCCTGCCCCCTTGGCTCTCTTGCCAGGCTGTTCACTGCTACCTGGTGCCCCTGATGAGGGGCCCTGCCCTTAACCAGGAGAGGAATTCGGCTTTGGACTCAGGCAGAACCGAAGCTCCAGGTTTCCATCCTTCATCAGTGTAGAGGAAAGAAGGCCATACACTGTGTGAAATGTCCAGAGTGGGCACATTCGTAGAGACAGAACGCAGACGGGTGGGTGCCAGGGGCTGGAGGGAGAGGAAATGGGGAAGGACTGCTTAGTGGTTACAGGGCTTCCTTTTGGGGTGGTGATGAGGTTTTAGAACTAAATAGAGCACAACACTGTGAAAGCAGTAAATGCCACTGAACTGTACACTTTCAAGTGGTATGTTATGTGAATCTCGCCTCACTGAAAAAAAGATAATTGAGGACCTGTATGTGGGGAAACTGGCACTCAGAAAATAGAACTACCATATGACCCAGCAATCCCACTACTGGGCATATACCCTGAGAAAACCATAATTCAAAAAGGCACATGCACACCAATGTTCATTGCAGCACTATTTACAATAGCCAGGACGTGGAAGCAACCTAAATGTCCATCGACAGGTGAATGGATAAAGATAATGTTGTACATACATACGGTGGAATATTACTCATCCATAAAAAGGAACGAAATTGGGTCATTTGTAGAGATGTGGATGGACCTAGACTCTGCCATACAGAGTGAAGTAAGAGAAAAACAAATATCATATATTAACACATATATGTGGAATCCAGAAAAATGGTGCAGACGAACTTATTTGCAGGGCAGGAATAGAGATGCAGATGTAGAGAACGGACATGTGGACATGGGGGGGAAGGGGAGGGTGGGACAAACTGGGAGATCAGGATTGACATAAGTACACTACCATGTGTAAAATAGATAGCTAGTGGGAACCTGCTGTATAGCACAGGGAGCTCAGCTCAGTGCTCTGTGATGACCTAGATGGGTGGGATGGGGGGGGGAGGGAGGTCCAAGAGGGAGGGGATATATGTATACACATAGCTGATTTACTTCATTGTACAGCAGAAACTAATACAACATTGTAAAGCAACTATACTCCAATTTAAAAAAAGAAAAAGAAAAGAAACGTCATTGATTTGCTGTGGGTGCAGCAGCCAGTGACCGTGGAACAGGGATGAGCTGAGGCCTTGTGATTCAGGACCCACCTTGGACCTCTTGCTCCCCTGCCTCCCCACCCAGCACACAGTTATCCATCAGGAGCTGTAGCCTTGGGGAAGAGTTGGATTTTGAAGAATAAATACCCCAGCCTCTCTCTCCTTCCTTCCTCCCATTGGCCAAACAAGAGGGCCAGAAGTCAGAGCGCCAGGGGTGTGGAGAGCACAGTGCCTGTGGGTCAGCCTCTGAGGGCACTGAGTAGGCGCAGAGGATGGATGTACGGGGGCAACAGGGAACATCCATCACCCGGAGGAGTCATTCCAGGATGTCTTAGGTTAACACTCCTCTTTTTTAAATTGAGGTGCAAGTCACATAACATAAAGTGAACAGCTGGGTGGCATTTGGTACATTGATAATGTAGTGCAAGCACCACCTCTGTCCCCTTCTAAACCATTTCCATGGCTCCAAAAGGAAACCCTGTGTCCTCATCACTCCCCACTCCTCTTCCCTCCACCCCAACAATGCTAATCTGCTTTCTGGCTCTAAAGATTTACCAATTCTGGGCATTTCATATAAATAGAATCATACAATATATGGCTTTTTGTGTCTGGCTTCTCTCACTGAGCATCATGTTTCCCAGGTTCATCCACATTGTAGCCTGTGTCTGTGCTTCACTCCCTTTTATGGCTGAATAGTATTCTATTGTAGGGACAGACCACATTGGGTTTAAGCATTCACCTGTTGCTGGGCATTTGGCTTGAGACTCTTTTTTTTTGGCCTCGCCGTGCACCTTGCAGGATCGTAGTTCCCAAACCAGGGATTGAACCCGGGCTCCCTGCAGTGAAAGCACCAAGTCTTAACCACTGGACCACGAGGAAATTCCTGAGTTGAGACTCCTTTTAAACAAAAGCAGTGTATTATTTGAAGGACGCTGGGGTTTCTCATTGGCACCAAGGAAGAAGTGGGTGGGCAGGCCTCAAAGGGAGGAAGCGTTCGTAGATCTCCTGCATCTTAAAAACAGGCCTTAACTTGTCTCAGCTTCCAGCTGCCAGTCTCCGGGTCTTCTGGTTATAATTTTTGGGTAAGAGAACGAGATGGCACACCTGGGGTCAGGTGTCCACTCCTGGCCAAGCAGGCAGGGTCGTGCCTAAGAATTAGAGCTCCTGGGGGCCCGTTCCCACTGCCTGGACTGGCAGACACCCCAAAGCTATCAATACACAAGGGCCGCCAGGCTTTACGTCCAACCTGGGGGCTGGAAAAGGTGGGATCCCCTGGTGCAGGTGTTTGTAGAGGTGACAGAAACAGACAATGCAAGATCCCTTCCTAGAACTCGGAGACTCTATAGGCCGCGAGATGCACCGGGCAGAGTCCACCAGCCTGACTTTCCTGGGCCTTGTGCCTCTCCTCCTCACTGTCCCCTTCACCCTCGCTCCTCCACTGGCTCCTCCCCGGGGAATGATCTTGAGACCAAGCGCTCACTGCATGCCAGGTGAGCTGGGTGCTCCATCTGTTCACTCCTTTAATCTTCTCAACGACTCTAAGAGGCAGGTGCTGTCATTACCCCACGCTTACAGATGAGGAAATGGAGGCGCAGAGAGGTTAAGTAACCCACTCGGGGTCACAGAGTTAGAAAATGGGGGGCTTCCCTGGTGGCGCAGTGGTTGAGAATCTGCCTGCTAATGCAGGGGGCACGGGTTCGAGCCCTGGTCTGGGAAGATCCCAAATGCCACGGAGCAGCTGGGCCCGTGAGCCACAACTACTGAGCCTGCGCGTCTGGAGCCTGTGCCCCGCAACGGGAGGGGCCGCGATAGTGAAAGGCCCGCGCACCGCAATGAAGAGCGGTCCCCGCACCGCGATGAAGAGTGGCCCCCACTTGCCGTAACCAGAGAAAGCCCTCGTACGAACCGAAGACCCAACACAGCCAAAAATAAATAAATAAATAAAGTAGCTATAAAAAAAAAAAAAAAATTAAAAAAAAAAATAAATAAAAAAATAAATAAATAAATAAATAAATAAAAAAAAAAGAAAATGGGGAGCCAGTGCCAACTTGGGCCGAGTGGGTAGTTGGAAGGCATAGGAGTGTGGGTGCTGAGATGCCACTTACCCCCCGGAAGGGGTGAGGGATGGCCACGGCCTCCTCCTCCCAGGATTGTTACAACAATTAAAACCAAACAAGATAAAGCATGGGAACTGCTTAGCACAGAGCTGGACGTCCGTTCTGGCCAAGATGGGCTGATGCGGGTGAGAGGCAAAGCGACACGGTGTGAGCCATAAATCTTCGTGCTCAGTGGAAGCAGCCGGGCACAGAGAACCACACTGCATGATTCTGTTCATAGACAACACCCAGAATAGGCAAGTCCGTAGCAACAGAAAATGTCAGTTGCCAGGGGCTGGGAGTTGAGTGCTGGTGGGTATGGGTTTTTTTCTGGGGCGATGAAAATGTTCTGGAACTAGATAGTGGTGACGGCTGCACAAACCTGTGAATGTACCAACTGCCACCGAATTGTTCACTTTAGTATTGTTATGTGTGTTTTACCACACGCACAGAAAGCAGAGATCATCTAACTATATGCTGTCTCCAAGAGACACACTTTGATTCAAAGACAAATAGGTTGGAAGTAAAAGGATAGAAAAAGATATTCCACACAAGCAGTAGCCAGAAGAGAGCTGGAGTTACTGTACTAACATCAGACAGGATAGACTTTAAGACAAGAAGTGTTACTAGAGACACAGAAGGCTGCAGAGGTGGCTGAGGGCAGGTTACAGGGGCCTCAAAGCTGGAGAGGTGGACACAATGTCCGAGGTGCCAGCCCCTCCAGAGCAGCCTGCCCCCGGCCTGCCTTGATGGATGAAGTCTTCTAGAATGCACGAGTACCCAGAGTGGCCCAGCCAGCTCACACAGGGGGCTGGTGGACAGGTTCGGAACTGGTCATGCTGCCCTCAGAGGACTGTTTGTGCACCTAGGAATGTCCCCACCACTGAGAATGTTGCCGAGTCCCAGACTGGCTGAGGTTGCCGGGGTTACCACGGTGACCCATTGTCGGGGTTGCCATGGTAGCTGGTTCTAGGGCAGTGCAAGCTGCTTAGCTAAGAGTCTACAACCCACTCTCACCGTCCCCCCTAGTCCGGCCCACGTCAGCCAGGCTGGCAGACCAAATGCCACCCTTCATGGGGAAAGACAAGCCTCCCAGCCCCAGCAGCTACCCCAGATGGGGTGAATGGTGCCCTGGAAACTAGGGCAGGCACCAAGGGGGCTTCTGGAGAGAAGGTTTGGGAGGACCCACAAGTGCAGCACAAGGGGTGGTGCTCTTGGTCAGCACACCGCTGGATTTGGGGGCTCGGGCGGGGCAGCAGGTCCTCACTAAGCAGGCTTAGATTGCAGTTTCTAACCCTTGGCATGACTGACATTTGGGGCCGGATAATTCTTTTTTTTTTTTTTTTTTCTTGCGATGGGAACCCTTAGAATTTATTCTCTTAACCACTTTTTTTGTGTGTGTGTCTCTATTCTGTAATTTTTTTTTTAATCAGTCATCAATTTTATACACATCACTTTATACATGTCAATCCCAATCGCCCAATTCAGCACACCCCCATCCCCACCCCACCGCAGTTTTCCCACCTTGGTGTCCATACGTTTGTTCTCTACATCTGTGTCTCAACTTCTGCCCTGCAACCCGGTTCATCTGTACCATTTTTCTAGGTTCCACATACATGCGTTAATATACGATATTTGTTTTTCTCTTTCTGACTTACTTCACTCTGTATGACAGTCTCTAGATCCATCCACGTCTCAACAAATGACTCAATTTCATTCCTTTTTATGGCTGAGTAATATTCCATTGTATATATGTACCACAACTTCTTTATCCATTCGTCTGTCGATGGGCATTTAGGTTGCTTCCATGACCTGGCTGCAATGAACATTCGGGTGCATGTGTCTTTTTGAATTACGGTTTTCTCTAGGTGTATGCCCAGTAGTGGGATTGCTGGGTCATATGGTAATTCTATTTTTAGTTTTTTAAGGAACCTCCATATTGTTCTCCATAGTGGCTGTATCAATTTACATTCCCACCAACAGTGCAAGAGGGTTCCCTTTTCTCCACACCCTCTCCAGCATTTGCTGTTTGTAGATTTTCTGATGATGCCCATTCTAACTGGTGTGAGGTGATACCTCACTGTAGTTTTGATTTGCATTTCTCTAATAATTAGTGATGTTGAGCATCTTTTCATGTGCTTTGTGGCCGTCTGTATGTCTTCTTTGGAGAAATGTCTATTTAGGTCTTCTGCCCATTTTTGGATTGGGGTGTTTGTTTCTTTAATATTGAGCTGAATGAGCTGTTTATGTATTTTGGAGATTAATCCTTTGTCCGTTGATTCATTTGCAAATATTTTCTCCCATTCTGAGGGTTGTCTTTGCATCTTGTTTATGGTTTCCTTTGCTGTGCAAAAGCTTTGAAGTTTCATTAGGTCCCATTTGTTTATTTTTGTTTTTATTTCCATTACTCTAGGAGGTGGATCAAAAAAGATCTTGCTGTGATTGATGTCAGAGTGTTCTTCCTATGTTTTCCTCTAAGAGTTTTATAGTGTCCGGTCTTACATTTAGGTCTCGAATCCATTTTGAGTTTATTTTTGTGTATGGTGTTAGGGAGTATTCTAATTTCATTCTTTTACATGTAGCTGTCCAGTTTTCCCAGCACCACTTATTGAAGAGACTGTCTTTTCTCGATTGTATATCTTTGCCTCCTTTGTCATAGATTAGTTGACCATAGGTGCGTGGGTTTATCTCTGGGCTTTCTATCTTGTTCCATTGATCTATGTTTCTGTTTTTGTACCAGTACCATATTGTCTTGATTACTGTAGCTTTGTAGTATAGTCTGAAGTCAGGGAGTCTGATTCCTCCAGCTCCGTTTTTTTTCCCTCAAGACTGCTTTGGCTATTCGGGGTCTTTTGTGTCTCCATACAGATTTTAAGATGATTTGTTCCAGTTCCGTAAAAAATGCCATTGGTAATTTGATAGGGATTGCATTGAATCATTGACTCTAGATTGCTTTGGGTAGTAGAGTCATTTTCACAATGTTGATTCTTCCAATCCAAGAACATGGTATATCTCTCCATTTGTTGATATCATCTTTAATTTCTTTCATCAGTGTCTTATAGTTTTCTGCATACAGGTCTTTTGTCTCCCTAGGTAGGTTTATTCCTAGGTATTTTATTCTTTTTGTTGCAATGGTAAATGGGAGTGTTTCCATAATTTCTCTTTCAGATTTTTCATCATTGGTGTGTAGGAATGCAAGAGATTTCTGTGCATTAATTTTGTATCCTGCAACTTTACCAAATTCATTGATTAGCTCTAGTAGTTTTCTGGTGGCATTTTTAGGATTCTCTATGTATAGTATCATGTCATCTGCAAACAGTGACAGTTTTACTTCTTCTTTTCCAGTTTGTATTCCTTTTATTTCTTTTTCTTCTCTGATTGCCGTGGCTAGGACTTCCAGAACTGTGTTGAATAATAGTGGTGAGAGTGGACATCCTTGTCTCGTTCCTGATCTTAGAGGAAATGCTTTCAGTTTTTCACCATTGAGAATGATGTTTGCTGTGGGTTTGTCATATATGGCCTTTATTATGTTGAGGTAGGTTCCCTCTATGCCCACTTTCTGGAGAGTTTTTATCATAAATGGGTGTTGAATTTTGTCAAAAGCTTTTTCTGTGTCTATTGAGATGATCATATGGTTTTTATTCTTCAATTTGTTAATATGGTATATCACATTGATTGATTTGCGTATATTGAAGAATCCTTGCATCCCTGGGATAAATCCCACTTGATCGTGGTGTATGATCCTTTTAATGTGTTGTTGGATTCTGTTTGCTAGTATTTTGTTGAGGATTTTTGCATCTATATTCATGAGTGATATTGGTCTGTAATTTTCTTTTTTTGTAGTGTCTTTGTCTGGTTTTGGTATCAGGGTGATGGTGGCCTCATAGAATGAGTATGGGAGTGTTCCTTCCTCTGCAATTTTTTGGAAGAGTTTGAGAAGGATGGGTGTTAGCTCTTCTCTAAATGTTTGATAGAATTCACCTGTGAAGCCATCTGGTCCTGGACTTTTCTTTGTTGGAAGATTTTTAAATCACAGTTTCAATTTCATTACTTGTGATTGGTCTGTTCATATTTTCTGTTTCTTCCTGGTTCAGTCTTGGAAGGTTATACCTTTCTAAGCATTTGTCCATTTCTTCCAGGTTGTCCATTTTATTGGCATAGAGTTGCTTGTAGTAGTCTCTTAGGATGTTTTGTATTTCTGCGGTGTCTGTTGTAACTTCTCCTTTTTCATTTCTGATTTTATTGATTTGAGTCCTCTCCCTCTTTTTCTTGATGAGTCTGGCTAATGGCTTATCAATTTTGTTTATCTTCTCAAAGAACCAGCTTTTAGTTTTATTGATCTTTGCTATTGTTTTCTTTGTTTCTATTTCATTTATTTCCGCTCTGATCTTTATGATTTCTTTCCTTCTGCTAACTTTGGGTTTTGTTTGTTCTTCTTTCTCTAGTTCCTTTAGGTGTAAGGTTAGATTGTTTATTTGAGATTTTTCTTGTTTCTTGAGGTAGGGTTGTATAGCTATAAACTTCCCTCTTAGAACTGCTTTTGCTGCATCCCATAGGTTTTGGGTCGTCGTGTGTTCATTGTCATTTGTCTCTAGGTATATTTTGATTTCCTGTTTGATTTCTTCAGTGATCTCTTGGTTATTTAGTAACGTATTGTTTGGCCTCCATGTGTTTGTGTTTTTTACGTTTTTTTCCGTGTAATTGATTTCTAATCTCATAGCGTTGTGGTCAGAAAAGATACTTGATATGATTTCGATTTTCTTAAATTTACTGAGGCTTGATTTGTGACCCAAGATGTGATCTATCCTGGAGAATGTTCCGTGCACACTTGAGAAGAACGTGTAATCTGCTGGGTTTTTTTTTTTTATTTTTTTTATTTTTTATTTTTTATTTTTTATTTTTTTCCACACACACACACTGTATTTTATTTTTACAAGAGATAAATAGACTGACACCAAGCATTGTACATGGATGACCACAACAAAAGCAACAATGATTGCAATTACCAAACATGAAACACGCTCATACTATGTCATAATATTGACATTCAGTCCAGTAATCCTCCACTGTAACAGCTCCTTTACTTTGCAGTGAAAATTGATTTGTATATTCTTTGCCTCTGAGTCCTTGTGGGATTTTTTTTTTTAATTCAGACAGAAAGTCACAAAAATTATACTCATCCTCATCAGTTCACTCAGTCCCATGTAATTAATTTTTTTTTTTTCATCTTGATCTTTTGTTAGCACTTTTATGAGTTCATCAGTTTTTCATTAGAGTTCTGAAAATGCTTATTCATTCAGTTCAGCAGTACAGTCAGTTACCAGAAACCTGTACTTGTCAGAGTCTTTTCCATGAATTTCTTGAAGATGAAACCCTTTTATAGGAACATATTTGCAAAATCATCAGAGTACACCCAGAACTGTCTGTAAATGACAGAAGACTTAAAAATGACCATGGTTAAAGATTTGATGAAAGTTCATAATAATGCAGTTGACAAGAAAATTAGTTATTTCTGAGATATACATTTTAAAGTAATAACTAGGATTATTACTTATAACCTTATACCAGAACATGTAAGATTTTTAGAAGTTTCCTGTAATGTCTGAAACATTTATATTAACATATTTCCATACATATTTCCATACAAATACAAATATAAGATTTTTAGAAATTTCATGTAATGTCTGAAACATTTATATTAACATATTTCCATACATATTTCCATACAAATACAAATATAAGATTTTTAGAAATTTCATGTAATGTCTGAAACATTTATATTAACATATTTCCATACAAATAACCCAATGAAAGTTTAGTATTAGTTGTTTTGTTTGTTTTTTTATACTGCAGGTTCTTATTAGGCATCAGTTTTATACACATCAGTGTATACATGTCAATCCCAATCGCCCAATTCAGCACCCCACCATCCCCACCTCACCGCAGTTTTCCCCCCTTGGTGTCCATATGTCCATTCTCTACATCTGTGTCTCAACTTCTGCCCTGCAAACTGGCTCATCTGTACCATTTTTCTAGGTTCCACATACATGCATTAATATACGATATTTGTTTTTCTCTTTCTGACTTACTTCACTCTGTATGACAGTCTCTAGATCCATCCACGTCTCAACAAATGACTCAATTTCGTTCCTTTTTATGGCTGAGTAATATTCCATTGTATATATGTACCACAACTTCTTTATCCATTCGTCTGTTGATGGGCATTTAGGTTGCTTCCATGACCTGGCTATTGTAAATAGTGCTGCACTGAACATTCGGGTGCATGTGTCTTTTTGAATTATGGTTTTCTCTGGGTATATGCCCAGTAGTGGGATTCCTGGGTCATATGGTAATTCTATTTTTAGTTTTTTAAGGAACCTCCATATTGTTCTCCATAGTGGCTGTATCAATTTACATTCCCACCAACAGTGCAAGAGGGTTCCCTTTTCTCCACACCCTCTCCAGCATTTGTTGTTTGTAGATTTTCTGATGATGCCCATTCTAACAGGAGTGAGGTGATACCTCATTGTAGTTTTGATTTGCATTTCTCTAATAATTAGTGATGTTGAGCATCTTTTCATGTGCTTCGTGGCCGTCTGTATGTCTTCTTTGGAGAAATGTCTATTTAGGTCTTCTGCCCATTTTTGGATTGGGGTGTTTGTTTCTTTGATATTGAGCTGAATGAGCTGTTTATATATTTTGGAGATTAATCCTTTGTCCGTTGATTCATTTGCAAATATTTTCTCCCATTCTGAGGGTTGTCTTTTTGTCTTGTTTATGGTTTCCTTTGCTGTGCAAAAGCTTTGAAGTTTCATTAGGTCCCACTTGTTTATTTTTGTTTTTATTTCCATTACTCTAGGAGGTGGATCAAAAAAGATCTTGCTGTGATTTATGTCAAAGAGTGTTCTTCCTATGTTTTCCTCTAAGAGTTTTATAGTGTCCAGTCTTATATTTAGGTCTCTAATCCATTTTGAGTTTATTTTTGTGTATGGTGTTAGGGAGTATTCTAATTTCATTCTTTTACATGTAGCTGTCCAGTTTTCCCAGCACCACTTATTGAAGAGACTGTCTTTTCTCGATTGTATATCTTTGCCTCCTTTGTCATAGATTAGTTGACCATAGGTGCGTGGGTTTATCTCTGGGCTTTCTATCTTGTTCCATTGATCTATGTTTCTGTTTTTGTACCAGTACCATATTGTCTTGATTACTGTAGCTTTGTAGTATAGTCTGAAGTCAGGGAGTCTGATTCCTCCAGCTCCGTTTTTTTTCCCTCAAGACTGCTTTGGCTATTCGGGGTCTTTTGTGTCTCCATACAGATTTTAAGATGATTTGTTCCAGTTCCGTAAAAAATGCCATTGGTAATTTGATAGGGATTGCATTGAATCATTGACTCTAGATTGCTTTGGGTAGTAGAGTCATTTTCACAATGTTGATTCTTCCAATCCAAGAACATGGTATATCTCTCCATTTGTTGATATCATCTTTAATTTCTTTCATCAGTGTCTTATAGTTTTCTGCATACAGGTCTTTTGTCTCCCTAGGTAGGTTTATTCCTAGGTATTTTATTCTTTTTGTTGCAATGGTAAATGGGAGTGTTTCCATAATTTCTCTTTCAGATTTTTCATCATTGGTGTGTAGGAATGCAAGAGATTTCTGTGCATTAATTTTGTATCCTGCAACTTTACCAAATTCATTGATTAGCTCTAGTAGTTTTCTGGTGGCATTTTTAGGATTCTCTATGTATAGTATCATGTCATCTGCAAACAGTGACAGTTTTACTTCTTCTTTTCCAGTTTGTATTCCTTTTATTTCTTTTTCTTCTCTGATTGCCGTGGCTAGGACTTCCAGAACTGTGTTGAATAATAGTGGTGAGAGTGGACATCCTTGTCTCGTTCCTGATCTTAGAGGAAATGCTTTCAGTTTTTCACCATTGAGAATGATGTTTGCTGTGGGTTTGTCATATATGGCCTTTATTATGTTGAGGTAGGTTCCCTCTATGCCCACTTTCTGGAGAGTTTTTATCATAAATGGGTGTTGAATTTTGTCAAAAGCTTTTTCTGTGTCTATTGAGATGATCATATGGTTTTTATTCTTCAATTTGTTAATATGGTATATCACATTGATTGATTTGCGTATATTGAAGAATCCTTGCATCCCTGGGATAAATCCCACTTGATCGTGGTGTATGATCCTTTTAATGTGTTGTTGGATTCTGTTTGCTAGTATTTTGTTGAGGATTTTTGCATCTATATTCATGAGTGATATTGGTCTGTAATTTTCTTTTTTTGTAGTGTCTTTGTCTGGTTTTGGTATCAGGGTGATGGTGGCCTCATAGAATGAGTATGGGAGTGTTCCTTCCTCTGCAATTTTTTGGAAGAGTTTGAGAAGGATGGGTGTTAGCTCTTCTCTAAATGTTTGATAGAATTCACCTGTGAAGCCATCTGGTCCTGGACTTTTCTTTGTTGGAAGATTTTTAAATCACAGTTTCAATTTCATTACTTGTGATTGGTCTGTTCATATTTTCTGTTTCTTCCTGGTTCAGTCTTGGAAGGTTATACCTTTCTAAGCATTTGTCCATTTCTTCCAGGTTGTCCATTTTATTGGCATAGAGTTGCTTGTAGTAGTCTCTTAGGATGTTTTGTATTTCTGCGGTGTCTGTTGTAACTTCTCCTTTTTCATTTCTGATTTTATTGATTTGAGTCCTCTCCCTCTTTTTCTTGATGAGTCTGGCTAATGGCTTATCAATTTTGTTTATCTTCTCAAAGAACCAGCTTTTAGTTTTATTGATCTTTGCTATTGTTTTCTTTGTTTCTATTTCATTTATTTCCGCTCTGATCTTTATGATTTCTTTCCTTCTGCTAACTTTGGGTTTTGTTTGTTCTTCTTTCTCTAGTTCCTTTAGGTGTAAGGTTAGATTGTTTATTTGAGATTTTTCTTGTTTCTTGAGGTAGGGTTGTATAGCTATAAACTTCCCTCTTAGAACTGCTTTTGCTGCATCCCATAGGTTTTGGGTCGTCGTGTGTTCATTGTCATTTGTCTCTAGGTATATTTTGATTTCCTGTTTGATTTCTTCAGTGATCTCTTGGTTATTTAGTAACGTATTGTTTGGCCTCCATGTGTTTGTGTTTTTTACGTTTTTTTCCGTGTAATTGATTTCTAATCTCATAGCGTTGTGGTCAGAAAAGATACTTGATATGATTTCGATTTTCTTAAATTTACTGAGGCTTGATTTGTGACCCAAGATGTGATCTATCCTGGAGAATGTTCCGTGCACACTTGAGAAGAACGTGTAATCTGCTGGGTTTTTTTTTTTTATTTTTTTTATTTTTTATTTTTTATTTTTTATTTTTTTCCACACACACACACTGTATTTTATTTTTACAAGAGATAAATAGACTGACACCAAGCATTGTACATGGATGACCACAACAAAAGCAACAATGATTGCAATTACCAAACATGAAACACGCTCATACTATGTCATAATATTGACATTCAGTCCAGTAATCCTCCACTGTAACAGCTCCTTTACTTTGCAGTGAAAATTGATTTGTATATTCTTTGCCTCTGAGTCCTTGTGGGATTTTTTTTTTTAATTCAGACAGAAAGTCACAAAAATTATACTCATCCTCATCAGTTCACTCAGTCCCATGTAATTAATTTTTTTTTTTTCATCTTGATCTTTTGTTAGCACTTTTATGAGTTCATCAGTTTTTCATTAGAGTTCTGAAAATGCTTATTCATTCAGTTCAGCAGTACAGTCAGTTACCAGAAACCTGTACTTGTCAGAGTCTTTTCCATGAATTTCTTGAAGATGAAACCCTTTTATAGGAACATATTTGCAAAATCATCAGAGTACACCCAGAACTGTCTGTAAATGACAGAAGACTTAAAAATGACCATGGTTAAAGATTTGATGAAAGTTCATAATAATGCAGTTGACAAGAAAATTAGTTATTTCTGAGATATACATTTTAAAGTAATAACTAGGATTATTACTTATAACCTTATACCAGAACATGTAAGATTTTTAGAAGTTTCCTGTAATGTCTGAAACATTTATATTAACATATTTCCATACATATTTCCATACAAATACAAATATAAGATTTTTAGAAATTTCATGTAATGTCTGAAACATTTATATTAACATATTTCCATACATATTTCCATACAAATACAAATATAAGATTTTTAGAAATTTCATGTAATGTCTGAAACATTTATATTAACATATTTCCATACAAATAACCCAATGAAAGTTTAGTATTAGTTGTTTTGTTTGTTTTTTTATACTGCAGGTTCTTATTAGGCATCAGTTTTATACACATCAGTGTATACATGTCAATCCCAATCGCCCAATTCAGCACCCCACCATCCCCACCTCACCGCAGTTTTCCCCCCTTGGTGTCCATATGTCCATTCTCTACATCTGTGTCTCAACTTCTGCCCTGCAAACTGGCTCATCTGTACCATTTTTCTAGGTTCCACATACATGCATTAATATACGATATTTGTTTTTCTCTTTCTGACTTACTTCACTCTGTATGACAGTCTCTAGATCCATCCACGTCTCAACAAATGACTCAATTTCGTTCCTTTTTATGGCTGAGTAATATTCCATTGTATATATGTACCACAACTTCTTTATCCATTCGTCTGTTGATGGGCATTTAGGTTGCTTCCATGACCTGGCTATTGTAAATAGTGCTGCACTGAACATTCGGGTGCATGTGTCTTTTTGAATTATGGTTTTCTCTGGGTATATGCCCAGTAGTGGGATTCCTGGGTCATATGGTAATTCTATTTTTAGTTTTTTAAGGAACCTCCATATTGTTCTCCATAGTGGCTGTATCAATTTACATTCCCACCAACAGTGCAAGAGGGTTCCCTTTTCTCCACACCCTCTCCAGCATTTGTTGTTTGTAGATTTTCTGATGATGCCCATTCTAACAGGAGTGAGGTGATACCTCATTGTAGTTTTGATTTGCATTTCTCTAATAATTAGTGATGTTGAGCATCTTTTCATGTGCTTCGTGGCCGTCTGTATGTCTTCTTTGGAGAAATGTCTATTTAGGTCTTCTGCCCATTTTTGGATTGGGGTGTTTGTTTCTTTGATATTGAGCTGAATGAGCTGTTTATATATTTTGGAGATTAATCCTTTGTCCGTTGATTCATTTGCAAATATTTTCTCCCATTCTGAGGGTTGTCTTTTTGTCTTGTTTATGGTTTCCTTTGCTGTGCAAAAGCTTTGAAGTTTCATTAGGTCCCACTTGTTTATTTTTGTTTTTATTTCCATTACTCTAGGAGGTGGATCAAAAAAGATCTTGCTGTGATTTATGTCAAAGAGTGTTCTTCCTATGTTTTCCTCTAAGAGTTTTATAGTGTCCAGTCTTATATTTAGGTCTCTAATCCATTTTGAGTTTATTTTTGTGTATGGTGTTAGGGAGTATTCTAATTTCATTCTTTTACATGTAGCTGTCCAGTTTTCCCAGCACCACTTATTGAAGAGACTATCTTTTCTCCATTGTATATCTTTGCCTCCTTTGTCATAGATTAGTTGACCATAGGTGCGTGGGTTAATCTCTGGGCTTTCTATCTTGTTCCATTGATCTATGTTTCTGTTTTTGTGCCAGTACCATATTGTCTTGATTACTGTAGCTTTGTAGTATAGTCTGAAGTCAGGGAGTCTGATTCCTCCAGCTCCATTTTTTTGCCTCAAGACTGCTTTGGCTATTCGGGGTCTTTTGTGTCTCCATACAAATTTTAAGATGATTTGTTCTAGCTCCTTAAAAAATGCCATTGGTAATTTGATAGGGATTGCATTGAATCTGTAGATTGCTTTGGGTAGTATACTCATTTTCACAATGTTGATTCTTCCAATCCAAGAACATGGTATATCTCTCCATCTATTTGTATCATCTTTAATTTCTTTCATCAGTGTCTTATAGTTTTCTGCATACAGGTCTTTTGTCTCCCTAGGTAGGTTTATTCCTAGGTATTTTATTCTTTTTGTTGCAATGGTAAATGGGAGTGTTTCCATAATTTCTCTTTCAGATTTTTCATCATTAGTGTATAGGAATGCAAGAGATTTCTGTGCATTAATTTTGTAACCTGCAACTTTACCATATTCATTAATTAGCTCTAGCAGTTTTCTGGTGGCAGTTTTAGGATTCTCTATGTATAGTATCATGTCATCCGCAAACAGTGACAGTTTTACTTCTTCTTTTCCAATTTGTATTCCTTTTATTTCTTTTTCTTCTCTGATTGCCGTGGCTAGGACTTCCAGAACTATGTTGAATAATAGTGGTGAGAGTGGACATCCTTGTCTCGTTCCTGATCTTAGAGGAAATGCTTTCAGTTTTTCACCATTGAGAATGATGTTTGCTGTGGGTTTGTCATATATGGCCTTTATTATGTTGAGGTAGGTTCCCTCTATGCCCACTTTCTGGAGAGTTTTTATCAGAAATGGGTGTTGAATTTTGTCAAAAGCTTTTTCTGCATCTATTGAGATGATCATATGGTTTTTCTTCTTCAATTTGTTAATATGGTGTATCACATTGATTGATTTGCGTATATTGAAGAATCCTTGCATCCCTGGGATAAATCCCACTTGATCGTGGTGTATGATCCTTTTAATGTGTTGTTGGATTCTGTTTGCTAGTATTTTGTTGAGGATTTTTGCATCTATATTCATCAGTGATATTGGTCTGTAATTTTCTTTTTTTGTAGTGTCTTTGTCTGGTTTTGGTATCAGGGTGATGGTGGCCTCATAGAATGAGTTTGGGAGTGTTCCTTCTTCTGCAATTTTTTGGAAGAGTTTGAGAAGGATGGGTGTTAGCTCTTCTCTAAATGTTTGATAGAATTCACCTGTGAAGCCATCTGGTCCTGGACTTTTGTTTGTTGGAAGGTTTTTAATCACAGTTTCAATTTCATTACTTGTGATTGGTCTGTTCATATTTTCTGTTTCTTCCTGATTCAGTCTTGGAAGGTTATACCTTTCTAAGAATTTGTCCATTTCTTCCAGGTTGTCCATTTTATTGGCATAAAGTTGCTTGTAGTAGTCTCTTAGGATGTTTTGTATTTCTGCGGTGTCTGTTGTAACTTCTCCTTTTTCGTTTCTGATTTTATTGATTTGAGTCCTCTCCCTCTTTTTCTTGATGAGTCTGGCTAATGGCTTATCAATTTTGTTTATCTTCTCAAAGAACCAACTTTTAGTCTTATTGATCTTTGCTATTGTTTTCTTTGTTTCTATTTCATTTATTTCTGCTCTGATCTTTATGATTTCTTTCCTTCTGCTAACTTTGGGTTTTGTTTGTTCTTCTTTCTCTAGTTTCTTTAGGTGTAAGGTTAGATTGTTTACTTGAGATTTTTCTTGCTTCTTTAGGTAGGCTTGTATAGCTATAAACTTCCCTCTTAGAACCGCTTTTGCTGCATCCCATAGGTTTTGAGTCGTCGTGTTTTCATTGTCATTTGTCTCTAGGTATTTTTTTATTTCCTGTTTGATTTCTTCAGTGATCTCTTGGTTATTTAGTAACGTATTGTTTAGCCTCCATGTGTTTGTCTTTTTTACGTTTTTTTCCCTGTATTTCATTTCTAATCTCATAGCGTTGTGGTCAGAAAAGATGCTTGATATGATTTCAATTTTCTTAAATTTACTGAGGCTTGATTTGTGACCCAGGATGTGATCTATCCTGGAGAATGTTCCGTGCGCACTTGTGAAGAATGTGTAATCTGCTGTTTTTGGATGGAATGTCCTATAAATATCAATTAAATCTATCTGGTCTATTGTGTCATTTAAAGCTTCTGTTACCTTATTTATTTTCATTTTGGATGACCTGTCCATTGGTATAAGTGAGGTGTTAAAGTTCCCCACTATTATTGTGTTACTGTCGATTTCCTCATTTATAGCTGTTAGCAGTTGCCTTATATATTGAGGTGCTCCTATGTTGGGTGCATATATATTTATAATTGTTATATCTTCTTCTTGGATTGATCCCTTGATCATTATGTAGTGTCCTTGCTTGTCTCTTGTAACATTCTTTCTCTTAAAGTCTATTTTATCTGATATGATTATAGCTACTCCAGCTTTCTTTTGATTTCCATTTGCATGGAATATCTTTTTCCATCCCCTCACTTTCAGTCTGTATGTGTCCCTAGGTCTAAAGTGGGTCTCTTGTAGACAGCATATATATGGGTCTTGTCTTTGTATCCATTCAGCGAGCCTGTGTCTTTTGGTTGGAGCATTCAATCCATTCACGTTTAAGGTAATTATCGATATGTATGTTCCTATGACCATTTTCTTAATTGTTTTGGGTTTGGTTTTGTAGGTCCTTTTCTTCTCTTGTGTTTCCCACTTAGAGAAGTTCCTTTAGCATTTGTTGTAGAGCTGGTTTGGTGGTGCTGAATTCTCGTAGCTTTTGCTTGTCTGTAAAGCTTTTGATTTCTCCATGAAATCTGAATGAGATCCTTACCAGGTAGAGTAATCTTGGTTGTAGGTTCTTCCCTTTCATCATTTTAAGTATATCATGCCACACCCTTCTGGCTTGTAGAGTTTCTGCTGAGAAATCAGCTGTTAACCTTATGGGAGTTCCCTTGTATGTTATTTGTCGTTTTTCCTTTGCTGCCTTCAATAATTTTTCTTTGTCTTTAATTTTTGCCACTTTGATTACTATGTGTCTTGGCGTGTTTCTCCTTGGGTTTATCCTGTATGGGACTCTCTGCACTTCCTGGACTTGGGTGGCTATTTCCTTTCCCATGTTAACGGAAGTTTTTGAGTATAATCTCTTCAAATATTTTCTCTGGTCCTTTCTCTCTCTCTTCTCCTTCTGGGACCCCTATAATGCGAATGTTGTTGCATTTAATGTTGTCCCAGAGGTCTCTTAGGCTGTCTTCATTTCTTTTCATTCTTTTTCCTTTAGTCTGTTCCACAGCAGTGAATTCCACCATTCTGTCTTCCAGGTCACTTATCCATTCTTCTGCCTCAGTTATTCTGCTATTGATTCCTTCTAGTGTAGTTTTCATTTCAGTTATTGTATTGGTCATCTCTGTTTGTTTGTTCTTTAATTCTTCTAGGTCTTTGTTAATCATTTCTTGCATCTTCTTAATCTTTGCCTCCATTCTTATTCTGAGGTCCTGGATCATCTTCACTCTCATTATTCTGAATTCTTTTTCTGGAAGGTTGCCTATCTGCACTTCATTTAGTTGTTTTTCTGGGGTTTTTTCTTGTTCCTTCATCTGGTATATAGCCCTCTGCCTTTTCATCTTGTCTATCTTTCTGTAAATGTGGTTTTTGTTCCACAGGCTGCAGGAGTGTAGTTTTTCTTGCTTCTGCTGTCTGCCCTCTGGTGGTTGAGGCTATCTAAGAGGCTTGATGGGAGGCTCTGGTGGTGGGTAGAGCTGACTGTTGCTGTGGCGGTTAGAGCTCCGTAAAACTTTAATCCACTTGACTGTTGATGGGTGGGGCTGGGTTCCCTCCCTGTTGGTTGTTTTGCCTGAGGCAACCCAACACTGGAGCCTACCTGGGCTCTTTGGTGGCCCTAATGGCAGACTCTGGGAGGGCTCACGCCAAGGAGTACTTCCCAGAACCTCTACTGCCAGTGTCCTTGTCCCCACGGTGAAACAGAGCCAGCCCCCGCCTCTGCAGGAGACCCTCCAACACTAGCAGGTAGGTCTGGTTCAGTCTCCCCCAGGGTCACTGCTCCTTCCCCCGGGTCTCGATGCACACACTATTCCGTGTGCGTAGGGCCGGATAATTCTTTGTGGTGGAGACTGTCCAGTGCACTGAGGGATGCTGAGCAGCATCCTTGGCCTCGACCCACTAGATGCCAGGAACGCCCCATAGTCATGACAACCAGAAATGTCTCCAGACTTGCCAAATACCCACTGGGGGCCAAATCGCCCCATTGAGAACTGCTTAGAAAACCTGGGCTCCCTGCTTGCTGTGCATTGGCTCCGTAACCTCCAGGGGGGCACCCACCCAGGCTCCCGGCGCCAGGGAGCATTTCCAGAATTGCAGGTTCCCAGGCCCTGCCCGCATCTCCCAGGCAGCTCTGAACAAGAGTTTTAGAAAGCTGCTCAGAAGCCCCTGGCTGTCTCCTCGAGACCTTGGTTATCTCAGGTTATCTCAGGTTATCTCATCTGTTATGATAACCCCGGCTGGCCTCACACGGGAAAATGAGGGGCCATGTCTGCTGTTTGTTATTAAGATTGTTCTGGCTAACCCCGTTTCCATAAGTAAACTTGTGTGTCCCACTAGGGGGTTGTAACAACCTGTTGCTGCTTTTTTTTTTGAAATTTCAAAACTCCCTCCCCCAACCAAAATCTCCTGCTGTGTATCCCACAATTAAAATGATTTTAAATTTATATTGGTTTTTGAGAATTTCAAAGCAAAGCTTAAGGGCACGGAAGACGCTTTGGGGTTTTAGAGAATCAAGGTGCAAGTCATTGCAGTAATAGTAATGAACTTCCTGCGTTGGCAGTGCTCTTCCCAGGGTGCCGGGAAGGGCTATTGCATTCCTCCTTTCCTGGGAAGGAGGTGGTGTTAGCATTCCCATTTCCCAAAGTTCTGGCTCTGAGGCCTTGTAGACTAGTCTAGCTGATTGTTCAAGGGGATGTTTGTCTTGGACCCCCTTATCAGCCCTTGAAAGCTTCTGGAAGCACTTGGAGCTCAGGTCGAACCTACATTCTTGAAGCCGTCTTCAGACAGAGAGAAAGAGACAAAGACAGAGGGAGAATGAATGTCTGGACATTTTGCTTCCAAGAAGGGCAGCTTTCTAGAATTTGCTTCCCTGAACTTGGCTACATCCCAGCCCTGATTGTGGCCTGAGGGGCCAAGTGGGACCTTCCTGGTTATTCTCCCACCAACACAGTCCAGAGTTCGGGGCATGGCCCACCTTGTGAGAAGCAGGCTAGATCTGGGGTGGGAAACCTTTAACTGCATGTCCTAGGAGACCCACGAGAAAAGAGTCTTCCTCCTCTCCTGTGCAGCCCCTACCCGTGCAGCAACCCACCAGGCCATCATTTCTGGGTTTGCCCTGTAGTTGCCCATGGGAGGGGGGTATGATTCCTGCTCAGGTGATTTGGTCCCCTGGTTACACCCAGAGAGACAAGGGGAGGGGGAAGCATCCCTGCATAGGTGGGGGATCTGGACCTTGTAGATTTCTCTGAAAAGCATTTTTCTATCTACAGCAGGTAAGGCCTTGGAAAACTGGTGTCTCAATACTATTATCACTCCCAGCAGAATTAACAGTAACTCGTGAATACCATCCAATAGACAGTGTTGCAGTTTCCCCCAGTTAAAACAAAAATGCTATTGTTTAAAGCTTTATTGAGATATATTCCACATACCAGAAAGTTCATCCATTTAAGGTATACTGGGGGCTTCCCTGGTGGCACAGTGGTTAAGAATCCGCCTGCCAATGCAGGGGACACGGGTTTGAGCCCTGGTCTGGGAAGATCCCACATGCCACGGAGCAACTAAGCCCGTGCACCACAACTACTGAGCCTGAGCTCTAGAGCCCGCAATCCATAACTACTGAGCCCACATACCACAACTACTGAAGCTCATGTGCCTAGAGCCTGTGCTCCGCAGCAAGAGAAACCACGGCAATGAGAAGCCCGCACACCACAATGAAGAGTAGCCCCCTCTCGCCGCGACTAGGGAAAGCCCGTGCACAGCAATGAAGACCCAACACAGCCAAAAATAAATAAATAAATAAATTTATTTTAAAAAATAAAAATAAAAAAATAAAGTATACCGTAATGTTATATGTCAATTGTACCTCAATTTAAAATGAAGTATACAGTGCAGTGATTTTAGTGTACTCACAGTTGTGCAACTATCACAGTCAATTTTAAGACATCTTCAACATTTCACTTACCATAATGTCTTTTTTTTTTTTAATTTTTATTTTATATTGGAGTAGAAGGTTTTTTTGAGGGGTTTTTTTGCAATTTTCTTTTCTTTTTTTCTTTGTTTTTTGGCTGCGTTGGGTCTTAGTTGCGGCATGCAGGATCTTCGTTGAGGCACATGGGATCATTCATTGCAGCATGGGCTCTTCGTTGTGGTGCGCGGGCTTCTCCCTAGTTGTGGCATATGGATTTTCTCTTTCTAGTTGTGGCGCCCAGGCTCCAGGGTGCATGGGCTCTGTAGTTGTGGCCTGCAGGCTCCAGGGCGTGTGGGCTCTGTAGTTTGCGGCATGCGGGCTCTCTCGTTGAGGTGCGCACGCTCGGTAGTTGCGGCATGCGAGCTTAGTTGCCCTGTGGCATGTGGGATCTTAGTTCCCCGATCAGGGATCGAACCTGTGTCCCCTGCATTGGAAGGTGGATTCTTTACCACTGGACCACCAGGGAAGTCCCTTACCATAATGTCTTCAGGCTTATCTGTAGCATGTATCAGTGCTTTTTTTTGCCATATAATATTCCATTGTATGGGTAGACCAGATTTTATCAGTTGATGGGTATTTGGGTTATTTCCACCTTTTAGCTATTAGGAATAATGCCGCTATGAACATTGCTGTACAAGATTTTCTGTGAACATAGGCTTTCATTTCTATATAGCTAGAGGTGGAATTGCTGGACCACATGGTAACTCTTTTTCAATCTTAGGGAACTGTTAGCCTGTTTTCCAAAGAGGCTGCACCATTTTATATTCCTGCTGGCAGTGTATGAGGATTCCAATTTCTCCACATCCTCACCAGCACTTCTTATTTTCTGTCTTTTTGATGATAGCCATCCTAGCATATCTCATTGTGGGTTTTTTGTTTTTTGTTTTTCTTTTTTAAACTTTGGGTTTATTTATTTATTTATTTATTTTATTTATGGCTGTGTTGGGTCTTTGTTTCTGTGCGAGGGCTTTCTCTAGTTGCGGCAAGTGGGGGCCACTCTTCATTGCGGTGCATGGGCCTCTCATTATCACGGCCTCTCTTGTTGCGGAACACAGGCTCCAGACGCTCAGGCTCAGTAATTGTGGCTCACGGGCCTAGTTGCTCCGCGGCATGTGGGATCTTCCCAGACCAGGACTCGAACCCATGTCCCCTGCATCGGCAGGCAGATTCTCAACCACTGCGCCACCAGGGAAGCCCTCATTTTGGTTTTAATTTTTATTTTCCTGGTGACTAATGATGTTGAGCATCTTTTCTTGTGCTTATTGCCCATTTGTATATCATCTTTGGAGAAATGTCTGTTCAGATCTTTGCCCATTTTTAAAAATATTTATTTTGGCTGTGCTGGGTCTTAGTTGTGGCACGCAGGATCTTCCTTGAGGCACACAAGATCTTTTAGTTGTGACATGTGGACTCTTTAGTTGCGGCATGCAAACTCTTAGTTGTGGCATGCATGCAGGATCTAGTTCCCTGACCAGGGATCGAACCCAGGCCCCCTGCATTGAGAGTGCAGAGTCTTATCCACTGGACCCCCAGGGAAGTCCCTGCTCATTTTTAATCAGATTATTTGCCTTATATGTTGCTGGATTCAGTGTGGTAGTATTTTGTTGAGGATTTTTGCATCCATATTCTAGTTTTCCTGTGATATCTTTGATTTTTATCAGGGCAATATTGGCTTCATAGAATGAGTTAGGAATTCTTCTGTTTTTTGGAAAAGTTTGTTAAGAATTGGTATTAATTCTCCTTAAATTTTTGATAAAAGTCATTGGTGAAGCCATCTGGGCTTGGGCCTTTTTTCACGTGTTGTTTTTGTTTTTGTTTTGCGAATTCAGTCATTTTACTTGTTTTAGGTCTATTCAGATTATTTTGTCTTGAGTCAGTCTTGGCAGTTTATGTCTTTCTAGGAATTTGTCCATTTCATCCACCTTATCTGATTTGTTGGCATACAGCTGTTCATAGTATTCCTTTATAATTCTTTTTTTTTCTGTAGGGTCAATAGCAATGTTCCCTCTTTCATTTCTCATTCTAGTAATTTGAGTCTTCTCCTTTTTTCTTGGTCAATCCAGCTAAAGGTTTGCTAATTTTGTTGATCTTTTCAAAGAACCAGCTTTTAGTTTCATTGATTTCCTCTATTATTTTTCTGTTCTTTATTTCAGTGGTCCCCAACCTTTTTGGCATGAGGGACTGGTTTCATGGAAGACAATTTTTCCACGGACCGGGGAGTGGGGTGGTTTCAGGATGATTTAAGAGCATTATATTTATCATGCACTTTATTTCTATTATTATTACATTGTAGTATATAATTATACAACTCACCATAATGCTGACAGGACGTGGAGCTCAGGTGGTAATGTGAGCAATGGGGAGCGGCTATAAATACAGATGAAGCTTGCTTGCTTGCCCGCTGCTCACCTCCTGCTGTCCGTGGACCAGGGGTTGGGGATCCCTGCTCTATTTCATTAGTTTCCACTCTAATCTTTATTGTTTCAGTTTTTCTACTTTCTTTAGTTTTATTTTGATCTGTCTTTTCCAGTGTCTTAAGGTAGAAGATTAGGCTATTGATTTGAGATCTTTCTTCTTTATTAATATTGTCACTTCCAGCTAAAATTTCTCTGTAAGCACTGCTTTAGCTGCATCCCATAAGTTTTGGTGTGTTTGTGTTTTCATTTTAATTCATCTCGAAGTGTTTCTAATTTCCTTTGCAGTTTCTTCTTTGACCCATTGGTTATTTAGGAGAATGTTGTTTAATTTCCATATATTTGTGAACTTCCAAAAGTTTCTTCTGTTACTGATTTTTTTAAAAATAAATTTTATTTATTTATTTATTTTTGGCTGCATTGGGTCTTCACTGCTGCACGTGGGCTTTCTCTAGTTGTGGTGAGCAGGGGCTACTCTTCATTGCCAGCGTGGGCTTCTCATTGCGTTGGCTTCTCTTGTTGCAGAGCATGGGCTCTAGGCGCCCGGGCTTCAGTAGTTGTGACTCACGGGCTCTACAGCACAGGCTCAGTAGTTGTGGCGCACGGGCTTAGTTGCTCTGCAGCATGTGGGATCTTCCTGGACCAGGACTCGAACCCTTGTCCCCTGCATTGACAGGCAGATTCTTAACCACTGTGCTACCAGGGAAGCCCCTGTTATTGATTTCTAATTTAACTCCATTGTGGTCGAGAATACACATTTTGTATGATTTCAATCCTTTTTAAATTTATTGAGTCTTGTCTTGTGGCCTAACATATGGTCTATCTGGTAGAATGTTCTATTGGGTTGGCCAAGAAGTTTGTTCAGTTTTTTCCATAACATCTTATGGAAAAACCCGAATGAACTTCTTGGCCAACCCAATATGTATATTCTGCCATTGTTGAGTGGAGTGTTCTATAGATGTCTGTTATATCCAATTGGTTTATAGTGATGTTCAAATCTTCTATTTCCTTGATGATCTTCTATCTAGTTGTTTTATCCATTATTGAAAATGGGGTATTGAAGTCTTCAACTATTTCTCCTTTCAGTTATCTCAGTTTTTGCTTCATATAGTTTTGGGACTTCATTGCTAGGTGCATGTATGTTTATAATTATTATATCTTCCTGATGGATTGATCCACTTATCATTATAAATGTTCCTCTGTGTCTTAGTAACAATTTTTATCTTAAAGTCTATTTTGTCTGATGTTAGTGTAGCCACTCTGCTTCTCTGTTAGTTACTGCTTGCATAGTATATCTTTTTCTATCCTTTTGTTTTCAACCTATTTGTATCTTTTTTTTTTATTTCTGAGATATACATTTTAAAGTAATAACTAGAATTATGACATATAACATTATACCAGAACATATAAGATTTTTAGAAATTTCATGTAATGTCTGAAACATATTAACATATTTCCATACAAATAACCCAATGAAAGTTTAGTATTAGTTGTTTTGTTTGTTTTTTTTTATACTGCAGGTTCTTGTTAGTCATCAATTTTATACACATCAGTGTATACATGTCAATCCCAGTCGCCCAGTTCAGCACACCACCATCCCCACCCCACCGCAGTTTTCCCCCCTTGGTGTCCATATGTCTGTTCTCTACATCTGTGTCTCAACTTCTGCCCTGCAAACCGGCTCATCTGTACCATTTTTCTAGGTTCCACATACATGCATTAATATACGATATTTGTTTTTCTCTTTCTGACTTACTTCACTCTGTATGACAGTTTCTAGATCTATCCACGTCTCAGCAAATGACTCAATTTCATTCCTTTTTATGGCTGAGTAATATTCCATTGTATATATGTACCACAACTTCTTTATCCATTCGTCTGTCGATGGGCATTTAGGTTGCTTCCATGACCTGGCCATTGTAAATAGTGCTGCAATGAACATTCGGGTGCATGTGTCTTTTTGAATTATGGTTTTCTCTGGGTATACGCCCAGTAGTGGGATTGCTGGATCATATGGTAAATCTATTTTTAGTTTTTTAAGGAACCTCCATACTGTTCTCCATAGTGACTGTATCAATTTACATTCCCACCAACAGTGCAAGGAGGGTTCCCTTTTCTCCATACTCTCTCCAGCATTTGTTTGTAGATTTTCTGATGATGCCCATTCTAACTGGTGTGAGGTGATACCTCATTGTAGTTTTGATTTGCATTTCTCTAATAATTAGTGATGTTGAGCATCTTTTCATGTGCTTCTTGGCCATCTGTATGTCTTCTTTGGAGAAATGTCTATTTAGGTCTTCTGCCCATTTTTGGATTGGGTTGTTTGTTTCTTTAATATTGAGCTGAATGAGCTGTTTATATATTTTGGAGATTAATCCTTTGTCCGTTGATTCATTTGCAAATATTTTCTCCCATTCTGAGGGTTGTCTTTTCGTCTTGTTTATGATTTCCTTTGCTGTGCAAAAGCTTTGAAGTTTCATTAGGTCCCATTTGTTTATTTTTGTTTTTATTTCCATTACTCTAGGAGGTGGATCAAAAAAGATCTTGCTGTGATTGATGTCAAAGAGTGTTCTTCCTATGTTTTCCTCTAAGAGTTTTATAGTGTCCGGTCTTACATTTAGGTCTCGAATCCATTTTGAGTTTATTTTTGTGTATGGTGTTAGGGAGTGTTCTAATTTCATTCTTTTACATGTAGCTGTCCAGTTTTCCCAGCACCACTTATTGAAGAGACTGTCTTTTCTCGATTGTATATCTTTGCCTCCTTTGTCATAGATTAGTTGACCATAGGTGCGTGGGTTTATCTCTGGGCTTTCTATCTTGTTCCATTGATCTATGTTTCTGTTTTTGTGCCAGTACCATATTGTCTTGATTACTGTAGCTTTGTAGTATAGTATGAAGTCAGGGAGTCTGATTCCTCCAGCTCCGTTTTTTTCCCTCAAGACTGCTTTGGCTATTCGGGGTCTTTGGTGTCTCCATACAAATTTTAAGATGATTTGTTCTAGTTCTGTAAAAAATGCCATTGGTAATTTGATAGGGATTGCATTGAATCATTGACTCTAGATTGCTTTGGGTAGTAGAGTCATTTTCACAATGTTGATTCTTCCAATCCAAGAACATGGTATATCTCTCCATTTGTTGATATCATCTTTAATTTCTTTCATCAGTGTCTTATAGTTTTCTGCATACAGGTCTTTTGTCTCCCTAGGTAGGTTTATTCCTAGGTATTTTATTCTTTTTGTTGCAATGGTAAATGGGAGTGTTTCCATAATTTCTCTTTCAGATTTTTCATCATTGGTGTATAGGAATGCAAGAGATTTCTGTGCATTAATTTTGTATCCTGCAACTTTACCAAATTCATTGATTAGCTCTAGTAGTTTTCTGGTGGCATTTTTAGGATTCTCTATGTATAGTATCATGTCATCTGCAAACAGTGACAGTTTTACTTCTTCTTTTCCAGTTTGTATTCCTTTTATTTCTTTTTCTTCTCTGATTGCCGTGGCTAGGACTTCCAGAACTATGTTGAATAATAGTGGTGAGAGTGGACATCCTTGTCTCGTTCCTGATCTTAGAGGAAATGCTTCCAGTTTTTCACCATTGAGAATGATGTTTGCTGTGGGTTTGTCGTATATGGCCTTTATTATGTTGAGGAAAGTTCCCTCTATGCCCACTTTCTGGAGAGTTTTTATCATAAATGGGTGTTGAATTTTGTCAAAAGCTTTTTCTGCATCTATTGAGATGATCATATAGTTTTTATTCTTCATTTGTTAATATGATGTATCACATTGATTGATTTGCATATATTGAAGAATCCTTGCATCCCTGGGATAAATCCCACTTGATCGTGGTGTATGATCCTTTTAATGTGTTGTTGGATTCTGTTTGCTAGTATTTTGTTGAGGATTTTTGCATCTATATTCATGAGTGATATTGGTCTGTAATTTTCTTTTTTTGTAGTGTCTTTGTCTGGTTTTGGTATCAGGGTGATGGTGGCCTCATAGAATGAGTTTGGGAGTGTTCCTTCCTCTGCAATTTTTTGGAAGAGTTTGAGAAGGATGGGTGTTAGCTCTTCTCTAAATGTTTGATAGAATTCACCTGTGAAGCCATCTGGTCCTGGACTTTTCTTTGTTGGAAGATTTTTAAATCACAGTTTCAATTTCATTACTTGTGATTGGTCTGTTCGTATTTTCTGTTTCTTCCTGGTTCAGTCTTGGAAGGTTATACCTTTCTAAGAATTTGTCCATTTCTTCCAGGTTGTCCATTTTATTGGCATAGAGTTGCTTGTAGTAGTCTCTTAGGATGTTTTGTATTTCTGCGGTGTCTGTTGTAACTTCTTTTTCATTTCTGATTTTATTGATTTGAGTCCTCTCCCTCTTTTTCTTGATGAGTCTGGCTAATGGCTTTTCAATTTTGTTTATCTTCTCAAAGAACCAGCTTTTAGTTTTATTGATCTTTGCTATTGTTTTCTTTGTTTCTATTTCATTTATTTCCACTCTGATCTTTATGATGTCTTTCCTTCTGCTAACTTTGGGTTTTGTTTGTTCTTCTTTCTCTAGTTCCTTTAGGTGTAAGGTTAGATTGTTTACTTGAGATTTTTTTTGTTTCTTTAGGTAGGCTTGTATAGCTATAAACTTCCCTCTTAGAACTGCTTTCCTGCATCCGATAGGTTTTGGATCGTTGTGTGTTCATTGTCATTTGTCTCTAGGTATTTTTTGATTTCCTCTTTGATTTCTTCAGTGATCTCTTGGTTATTTAGTAACGTATTGTTTGGCCTCCATGTGTTTGTGTTTTTTACGTTTTTTTCCGTGTAATTGATTTCTAATCTCATAGCGTTGTGGTCAGAAAAGATACTTGATATGATTTCGATTTTCTTAAATTTACTGAGGCTTGATTTGTGACCCAAGATGTGATCTATCCTGGAGAATGTTCCGTGCGCACTTGTGAAGAATGTGTAATCTGCTGTTTTTGGATGGAATGTCCTATAAATATCAATTAAATCTATCTGGTCTATTGTGTCATTTAAAGCTTCTGTTTCCTTATTTATTTTCATTTTGGATGATCTGTCCATTGGTGTAAGTGAGGTGTTAAAGTCCCCCACTATTATTGTGTTACTGTCGATTTCCTCATTTATAGCTGTTAGCAGTTGCCTTATGTATTGAGGTGCTCCTATGTTGGGTGCATATATATTTATAATTGTTATATCTTCTTCTTGGATTGATCCCTTGATCATTATGTAGTGTCCTTGCTTGTCTCTTGTAACATTCTTTATTTTAAAGTCTATTTTATCTGATATGAGTATAGCTACTCCAGCTTTCTTTTGATTTCCATTTGCATGGAATATCTTTTTCCATCCCCTCACTTTCAGTCTGTATGTGTCCCTAGGTCTGAAGTGGGTCTCTTGTAGACAGCATATATATGGGTCTTGTCTTTGTATCCATTCAGCAAGCCTGTGTCTTTTGGTTGGAGCATTTAATCCATTCACGTTTAAGGTAATTATTGATATGTATGTTCCTATGACCATTTTCTTAATTGTTTTGGGTTTGGTTTTGTAGGTCCTTTTCTTCTCTTGTGTTTCCCACTTAGAGAAGTTCCTTTAGCATTTGTTGTAGAGCTGGTTTGGTGGTGCTGAATTCTCGTAGCTTTTGCTTGTCTGTAAAGCTTTTGATTTCTCCATGAAATCTGAATGAGATCCTTGCCGGGTAGAGTAATCTTGGTTGTAGGTTCTTCCCTTTCATCACTTTAAGTATATCATGCCACACCCTTCTGGCTTGTAGAGTTTCTGCTGAGAAATCAGCTGTTAACCTTATGGGAGTTCCCTTGTATGTTATTTGTCGTTTTTCCCTTGCTGCTTTCAATAATTTTTCTTTGTCTTTAATTTTTGCCAGTTTGTTTACTATGTGTCTCGGCATGTTTATCCTTGGGTTTATCCTGTATGGGACTCGCTGTGCTTCCTGGACTTGGGTGGCTATTTCCTTTCCCATGTTAGGGAAGTTTTCGATTATAATCTCTTCAAATATTTTCTCTGGTCCTTTCTCTCTCTCTTCTTCTTCTGGGACCCCTATAATGCGAACGTTGTTGCATTTAATGTTGTCCCAGAGGTCTCTTAGGCTGTCTTCATTTCTTTTCATTCTTTTTTCTTTAGTCTGTTCCACAGCAGTGAATTCCACCATTCTGTCTTCCAGGTCACTTATCCGTTCTTCTGCCTCAGTTATTTTGCCGTTGATTCCTTCTAGTGTAGTTTTCATTTCAGTTATTGTATTGGTCATCTCTGTTTGTTTGTTCTTTAATTCTTCTAGGTCTTTGTTAAACATTTCTTGCATCTTCTCAATCTTTGCCTCCATTCTTATTCCGAGGTCCTGGATCATCTTCACTCTCATTATTCTGAATTCTTTTTCTGGAAGGTTACCTATCTGCACTTCATTTAGTTGTTTTTCTGGGGTTTTATCTTGTTGCTTTATCTGGTATGTAGCCCTCTGCCTTTTCATCTTGTCTATCTTTCTGTGAATGAACCTATTTGTATCTTTGAATCTGAAATGTGTCTCCTATAGACAGCATGAGGTTGGATCATGTTTTCTTATCCGTTCTGCCAATCTCTGCCTTTTAACTGACATTTCAACCATTTACATTTAATGTAATTACAGATAAGAAGGACTTCTGCCATTTCACTATTTGTTATTTTTGTTATCTGAATGCCTAACTATGCACTAGACCTTTAATATAAATTATCACATTTTTTCATACCCATTTAATGACTGAGGAGTCTAAAATCTAGGAAGATGCAGTAACAGCCCCAGTCATTGGTGGAGCTGAGCTATGAGACCAACATTGCACCCATCAGCTCTTGCCTTGTAGTTTCCTCCCTGCTCCTCTGGCTTCTCCCTTACCCTCCCAGGGCCAATCTGCACATGCGGCCAGAAGTACCCTTTAAAAATATAAATCCAGTAAATTCCTTGTTGATCTTCCAGTGGCTCCCACCAAAGGGCATGAGATGCTTCATGATGAGTGACTCCTGCTTACTGAACACATTCAAACCGAGGGTTGCCTCCTTCCCACTTAGGCCACCTGGGAGCTCAGAGCACGATTCACTTCAGTGTCATTTTCTGGCCTCTGAATATGTTCCAGCCTAGGCCTTGGAAGAGCCAAGAAGACTTTTTGAACCATGGCCATCACCAGAGAGCTTCCACACTTTACTTGCCTTTTCCCCCAGCTGCACCTAACTTCACATTTTCCTTTCCTTTCTCCCTCTTCAGTCCATGAAGACCCTGCAGGATTTGCTCACCAACATTTACGCACTCAGGGTCACTGTTGAAACCCTCAGGAAGGATGTGGCCATGCTGAAGGACATGTTTGACAAGGTAGACCCTCCCCAGTATCCTTCATACTGGCCATGCTGCTTGGACATCTGGTGGTTGGGGTGACAGGGTAAATCCAAGAAGCCTGTTCTTAGTCAAAGAACACAGCTATGGGGGCAGGAGAAGGCGTCTGACATGGCTGAGCCACTTGGTCCATCCCACTGAACTCTCTTCAGCTTCCACCATGATCCTCACACTGCTGTGTTAAGACATCATTTGTAAGTGACAGAAACCTAGTTCATCCTGGCTTAGGCAAAAGAAGAGAATTTATTGTCTCATTTACTAAAAAGTCAGGAATGCCTTTAGTTACAGCCAGATTAAGGTGTTCATACCACATACCAAGGTGCTCAACATCTCTCCCTCAAGTGATGCTTTCCTCTGGGTTGGCTTCATTCTCACACAGGTACTCCCCAAGTCCTGGTAACTCCAGGCTTATAGTCCATCAACTTAGCAGAAAGAGAATACTTATTCCTTGTCTCGAAAACTTTGTTCACACTGAAAAGTGGAGTAAACCTAGCATAGGCATACATTCTAGCTCCCTCTGTAGCCACAAGAATATCAACCCAGACATGTTCTAACTCCTTACTGTGATGTGAAAGGATATGGAATCCCTGAAGTGTGAGGTCATAGCTGGTGAGTCAGAGCTGGGCTCCGAAGCCAGGCCTCAACACCCCCAGGCTGGTGTTATGGCTGAGGTTTTACAACTTGTCCCGAAATAACATGATTTACTGTATCATCCCTAATATACAGGTCAGTGTATGTATTTGACCATGATGGCAACTGTGAGAACTTCAGTCTTGGGCTGTGTAGCTCCCATCTGAGCAGAAAGGGCACTGCCAGGAAACTGTGTCATGAAACACTAAAACAGACAGTTGGCCAAATCTGTTTGGGTAACAATGCCTTCTCAGCTTACCTCTTGGAGTTTCTTAAGGTACTTTGGCCTATTAAAGGCTCTGAGAAGTCCTGCAGTATAGAAACCCACTGAATGTTTTTTAAGCCTAGCATTTCCCAAACTTATTTGCCCAGGGAACCCTTTCCCACTCAGTGGGAAACACTTGTTTTGGAATCTGTTCTTCCTTCTCCATCTCTTAGTTACCTAGAGCTAAGGCCTTGCATTTGAGCTGGGGGAGAAGCAGGGCTGGGACCAGAACCTGCACCCACTGGCTCACAGGCTCGGCTCATTTGACAGATGCATCTGGAAAGAATAGATGCTTTCTCTGAAGATTTGAAAGAGCAGAACCGGAAGATGAGTGCACTGCAGCGGGAAGTGGTGAGGGTCTGGGGCCCATCCTACCATGCCAGACCCCCGCCCTCCAGGCCCAGGGGTGCTGGGGGCAAGGAGGGGTAGGAGGAGAACACAATCTGGAAAGGCCCATTTATTTGCAAGTGTGGAGGACAGCATGGAGGAGGGAGCCACTGAGGGCACCGCACCCTCTGGGTTCATGACCCTTATTCCCAATCTCCTTCCCACCCCCCCAGATTTCTCTCCAGAACAAGATAACCACCATGCCCAAAACTGAGGACATGGTGCTCTGGAGCAGCCTCCATGAGGCCATGTTCACCCCGGTAAGTGAAGGAGGAAGTGGAGAGGCAGCATCTGAGCGTCGGGGAAGGCGGAGTGAGGAGTGGGCAGGGTGATCGCCGAGCTGGTCAGGAGCAGCCTTGGCCAAGCCAGCCCCCTCTTCCGCAGGGAACTGCTCCACAACTGCTGGATGATTCTGAGCTATGGCAGATTGCGGAACATGTTGCAGAGACCAACCTTCCCCAGATGGCTGAGTACCACGAAGAAGTTAGCCACAGCCAGGTCGTGGAGGCCATCCAGTGCCCCAGATTCCTGGAGACCATCTGGCATTACCAAGTCCCAGGGCAGCTACAGGAGGAGGAGTCTGCCCAAGCAGTTCTGCTCCCCAGGGCCCAGGGGCCGGACCAGGCCCAAGTGCTCAAACCTGGGCCTGCGCCTGGACCTGGGCCTGCGCCTGGACCTGGGCCTGCGTTCAGACCTGGGCCTGCGTCTGGACCTGGGCCTGCCCCTGGACTGGGGCCTGCCCCAGGTCCTCAGCCCACACAATCAGGATCCTGGCCTGTACCACCACGAGGCTGGCCTCCTCCCAGAGGCTTGCCTGGGACCAGCTTGGGCTATTTCCAGCCTGGCCCAGGCCCGTCGGGCTCCCTGTCTGCCCAGCTCTGGGGCTCTAGGGTCCTACCCCCAGCCACGGAACTCGGCTCAGCTTGGCCTCGTTCACTGCGGTCATGGTCTCGCCAGGGAGACACATCCAAGCTCTCAGCTGTCTCAGAAAAGGAGGAAGAATATTCCTCTGTGGAAGTGGGAGTCCCTCAGGATGGAGCCCCAAGGGCTGAGGCCTCCACGGAAGTACTCCCTAAGGGATCCCCGTCTGCGGTTCAGCAGATAAAGTCCGACACTGCCATTGCAGCTGCTGCCGCAGCCGCCTACGCAGCTTCAGCGACATTGGCAGCCCTGGCAGCTAAGGCGGCTGCCAGGCTGGTCAGGGACACCCCGGCCACCAAATTGGCCACCATAGCAACAGCCGTGGCCGCATCCGGGCCCTTAGGGGTCCTTGCAGACATCCTGGGCGCGGGGACCTCCCGCGGGGCCTTCACCGAGGACGGCGAGATGGAAGACTTGCAGGAGGTGGACTATGAGGATGTCCTCTCTCCTTCATTCTCTGCTGCCAGTGTCCCTCCCAACATGGCCCTGTCCCAGGCCGTGCTGGCTGCCAAACAGGCCATGACCCCTGAAGACAAGAAGAAGGCCGTCAGGTATTCCATGAGCCACATAGCCCAGATGCCCATTAGACATGACTCCCTGCAAGAAGAGTTCGCCCAGCTGTCATCCAACCTGCATCAGCGTATGACTTATCTAGGTAGGCCCGGCCTGGCTTCTGGAAGGGTAACAAGGGCTCAGGCCCTCCCTGTGGCCTTTGAGAAGCACCTCCTCTCTTTCATTTAGCTGCCCCAACAAAATGTGCATTCAACCATTAACCATTCATTCCTTTGGCTTAAGCATTAGCCTCTTACTAGTCTATTCTTTTACAATGAATGTACAGTGAGGTCTTATCTTAGGGAAGAAGGGTGGTTAGGGTCTAAAGTTGGTGCTCAAGGAGGAAAATCACAAGTCAAAATTACTCTTGGAAATTCCCTTTCAATAGCGCATAAAATAGTACTGCTGTACAGTATTTTGATAAGTCCAGATCAACCAGAGTGTCTAATAGCACTGAACAGACCCCAGATGAAGTGGTCAATTTGGGATTAGGAACAACAGCTGGGCAAACATATGTTTTCTTAAAGACCACAGTCATGTTCTAGGTGGCAGTAGGGCCAATAGACATATGATCCCAGTTCACGCCCATGATGGGCATATGTTCACTGTGGGGAGTGGAGAGGAGAATGGCCTACCCTAGTGGTTCCCAACCTTAAGCTCACCTCAGCATCCCTGGGGCGCTTGGTAAGGCACAGGCTGCTGGGCCCAGCCCCAGATCTGACCTGTTGGTCTGAGTGGGGCCCTAGAATTTCTCTTTCTAACCCATTCCGGGGGATGCTGCTTATGCTGCTGTTGGCTCAGGGAACCCACTTTGAGATCCACTGTCCTCCCCTCTTTGAATCATTATCTTGCTTTTTCGCTCTCTGCCAGGTGTAATAGTTGAATCAGCCTAAGTCAAATCCATATGTGGCGCCACCCCTGATGGGCAGTGCCATTGCACAGATCTTGAAAAAGTAGAACTTTGAGCAGCTAAAAAGAACCACATCGATCTCTGTGAATTCTGGGGCACAGCTTAGGTGATGATAGTCATGAATTTAAATATAAAACATAAAGTCATAATAGCCCAAACTTTACTTCTGACCAGTTGCCATTTTTGTTAAGAAAACTAAAGATAGGTTGTGAATGTGTCTTGGCTGCAGTGTTTCCTACCCTCCCAGCTGTGTCATGTACATCACTTTTTGGCCTCTCATCCAAAACTGGATATAGGGCACTTTTTTTTTCACCCCTCTCCTTTTTTGTTAAATCCCCCTTTGCATCTTGTTATGAGATAATACATTTCATAAACTCCCGGAAGTAAATACTCCATAGTTTTTCTCAGGACCATTTCTGGGAGGGCAATAAATTCCAGAGAGGTTTCCCTAATAGGATAACCACGAGGCTGTCAAACATCTGAAATGGGGCAAGTTCAAGTTCCCATATGGTCCAAGCACAAAGCGCACACCAGATATTGAGGGCTTAATACGAAAACAAGAATGTGAAATATCTCGTTAATCATTTTGTTGATCACATATTAAAATGATGCCTTTTTTTTTTTTGGCCACGCAGCTTGTGGGATCTTAGTTCCCTGACCAGGGATTGAACCCGGGCCCTCATCAGTGAAAACGTGGAGTCCCAACCACTGGACTGCCAGGGAATTCCCAAAATGATGCTATTTTGGATTATATTGGGTTATGGACTTCCCTGGCGGTCCAGTGGTTGACTCCAAGCTCCCGATGCAGGGGGCACGGGTTCAGTCCCTGATCGGGCAACTAAAATACTGCATGCCCCACAGTGTGGCCCCCCAAAAAACCCACATGGATTGTATTGGATTAAACAAAATATTTTCTTAAAATTAATTTCACCTGGCACTTCCCTGGTGGTCCAGTGGTTAAGACTTCACCTTCCAGTGCAGGGGGTGTGGGTCTGATCCCTGATCAGGGAGCTAAGTTCCCACCTGCCTCGGGGCCAAAAAACCAAAACATGAAACAGAGGCTATATTGTAACAAATTCAATAAAGACTTTAAAAATGGTCCACATCAAAAAAAAATCTTTAAAAAAATTAATTTCACCTGCTTATTTTTAGATTTTTTTTTTTTAAATTTTCACTAGAAAAATTTAGATGACCTCAAAGGCCCCCAAGCTCACAGCATCTCTCTGTTGGAAAGCACTGCCTTAAATATCTCATAACAGAAGCAGGTGGAACTCTAGATGAAGCATCTTCCCCCATCCCTGCCCCCAACAGCTACCCCCTCCTTTGCTTTCAGCTAATATGGGAGCCTCTTCCAAGCTTGGGACAACAGTGGACGTATTGCAAGAAAAGATTGGCAGCCTCCAGAAATCCAGGATGAGGGTCAGTGTCCCGGGCAGAAAAGGCATTTGAGAAGATGATGGCTTGAGGTGATGGCAGACTCCATGGCCAGAGCCAGGTGGAGGCCCTGCCCTCCTGGATGCAGCGTTTGTCCTGGAGCTGAAAGGAGCCCTGGGGAGGGAGTGGGGCCCAGAAGGGAGGTGCAGCCCCGCGGAGGCAGATCTGCCCCGGCTGGTGCAAGGCTCCCAGGGGTGGGCAGCCACATGTTTCCCCCTGACAAGTGTCTAAAGTGACAGTTGGCTGGCAGGCTGGGGACGCCCTGGTCTGGTACTCTCTTGAAGTCCCTTCCCGGCCGTGGCGACCTCAGAAGCAGAGGCCTCTTGTGTCTGTGTTTCCCCCTTGTAGGAGGAGGAACTTGAGAGAATTTGGGGCCACCAGATAGAGATGATAAAGGACCACCACCTTGTGCTGGACAGGGCAGTGGACAAGCTCCAGATTCGCCTGGGTGAGTTTAAGGTTCGGAGGTCCGGAAGGGCCCAGAGGAGGGAGGTTTCCTCATCGGGACACTCAGATCCTCCCCAGAGATTTCACAGACACCCTGAAGGCAGGGGAACCAGGGACACTTTCCTGGCATTTTACTGTGTGTAAGTTACACTTCCATGAAAAGCAAACAAATCCCGCCACCCGCACCCCCCCCACATAAACAAGAGGGCCTGAACAGGATCTGTCTCGTTCACCGCTTGGGTCACCCACGCCAGAAGGGTGCCCGGCGCAAAGTGAAGGCTCAGAATGTGCTGAATGAATCGATGAGTGGATAAGAGGATTTCTTGAGCCAACTGTTCATGTTCATAACCTTTCCCCTAAACTGGCTTGTTTCTGAGTTCTCACACCGTGGGGCCTGTCCGGAACAGCAGAGTCTGACGTGAGAAATGTGAGGACGATGCAGAGCACCTCCCAGGGGTCATTCAACCAGACGCCTTCTCCCTTGGGCTCACTGAGCTGGCCTGATGACCCTGCCCTGATGACCTCGGGACCAGTCCCATCTGTGCCTTGTCCCAGAGGCATCCCAGACCCTCGGGGAAAGGATCAGTCATTCCCGGTGGGAGGAGATGACCTTTCCCCCAGGGTATAAAGAGACAAAATCCCAAGCAGATCCACCTGAGGTGATTTCCATAGAGGGCTTCTGATTCCAAGTCGGGGGGCTGTTGGTGGGATGCACTAGGGTGTGGGGAGCGAAAGGGGAGGGCACAGCTCCCCCTCCCAAGGTGGTCACACAGAGTAACCAGGCTAGCGTGCACAGGGCAACTTGGACGGGGGAGGAGCTCATTGAAGGTGAGCCGATGCCCAGCCCAAGCGGGGAAAGAAGGGAGTGCCTGGGCCGTGTGTGGGCTCCCAATACACGGTTTCAGGCCCAGACTTTTGTGAGTACCAGGATCAGGAACTACATAGTCTCCTGCCAACTCTGTGCCCTCATTTAGCCACTGCTTTTCAGAGAGACTGGGATGCCTTGTCCTAGGGACCTATTGGTGTCCTTCCTGGTCGGAGACCAGGGCCAGTTCTTTGAGCACGTCTGATGTGTGTCCAGCACCATGTCCTGCCCTGCTCGGGGTCGGGGGGTGGGCGTAGGATCTGCCTCCAAGGAGCTGTCACTCGTTGAGAGAAACTCAAGAGGAGTTTGGCCAAACAGACCAAATGGATCAAGTCAGCCTTTGTCCAGACTTCCTTCCTGCCCGTTGTGCCAGCAAGAACTAATTGCTTATAAAAGTGAACCCTGGAAGGATCAGGAGCTGGGCTTTGTACACAGCACGCTTCATTAAATAGTTCTTAAATGAACATGGGCAGCAACAGATCAGTGGAGCCCTTCCAGTAGAGGAAGGAGGGAGGGCAGACACCTCTGCCCTGGTTCTGTCGCAACATCGGGACTAGAGAGGAAACGCCGCTGTTACTGCGTTACCTGGATGCCTGGGAGAAAATGTTCTGGACGTAACAGGTGGCACGAGAAATCCCCATTCATTCCCTGAATCATTCAGGCAACGTCATTGAGCCTTCACTGTGTGCCAGGCGCCCTTCCAGGGCCCAGCGATACAGCAGTCAACAAGATGGACAGCGCCAAAGCCCTTATGTGTTTTTTGCGGGGGAACGGTAGTATTTGTTTGCTTTTAATGAAAGTATGCTTTACGCACAGTAAAATGCCCAGGCCTGAAGTGTAAGAGCTAGATTAATTTTTGCCTCTTGGTACACCCATGTCAGCACCACCCAATCAAGATGGAAATGTTTCCATCACCTTAGAGTGCTCCTCTTGGAGTGTTTCCCACTAAGAACCCAGCAGGAAAATAAGTGAGGATAGAACTCTTTCTTACTGACTCAAATAATGTGAAAACATTATTTGCCCTTTGCAAGTGGACAGGTGTCTTTTATAAGCCAGAGGCTGCATTCCAAAGCCATTCTTGGAACAAACTATTATATCCAAGGCTCTGGCTTGGTGCAGGAGGGGACGGATAAGACAGCTGATGTGTATCAAATGCCAACTCTCCTAGGAAAATGCCATTTCTAGTCCTCTCAGCATCTTTGGGACAGGAGTGGTATTAATGCCATTTGAACTAGGAGGAAACAGATTCAGGCAGAGTAACCAGCCAGTTGGGAGGCAGCCTGCTATTGTGGTTGGATAGGCCTGGGTTTCAATCCCGATTCTGCCACTTAGTGGGTGTACCAGTTTCCTGCGCCTGCTGTAACAGATGATCACAAACTGGGTGGCTTAAAACAAGATACGTGTACTCGTTCACAGTTCTGGAGGCTAAAAGCCCCAAATAAAGGTGCTGACAGGGCCTTGCTCTGTCTGAAGCCTCTAGGGGAGGATCCTTCCTGGCCTCTCCCAGCTTCTGGTGGCTCCAGGTGTTCCTTGGCTTATAGACGCATCGCTCCAATCTCTGCCTCTGTTGTCACGTGGCCTTCTTCTCTGTGTGTATATCTGTGTCTTCACATGGGCTCCTTATCCATGTGGGCTGTCCTAATCCAGTATGACCTCATCTTAACTAATTACATCTGCAAAGATCTATTTCCAAATAAGACCATGTTCACGGGTTCTGGGCAGGCATGAATTCTGGGGCGGACATTAGTCAACCCAGTATGCAGGTTACCGTGGCAGTGGAAGTTAGAGGCTCCCGGCTCCTCTTTATTTCTAGATTTTAACTAGGAAGAGCCAAGTGGGGATCTAAGTGTTAATGTTGGGCCTGATGCCTCCAAAAGGTCAGCTCCCTGCTAATGTGGTGTTGGAGGAAGCAGCCTGACACGAGGCTGAAGCAGGATCTCCCTTCCATTACCTCCACCGTCCATCCTAGACCTTGAGACCCATCTGGGGCAAGGTGGATGTGAAGGAGGTTTGCATTAATTAGAATTAAGTTCATCTTGGGACCTCACTGGTGGTCCAGTGGGTAAAGACTCCACGCTCCCAATGCAGGGGACCTGGGTTCGATCCCTGGTCGGGGAACTAGATCCTGCATGCATGCTGCAACTAAGAAGTCCACATGCCGCAACTGAGACCCTGCACAGCCAAAATAAATTAAAAAAAAAAAAAGAATTAGGTTCATCGTTGAATAGCATAAAACTCCCAAGTAACTGACTTAAGGCATAAGTGTATCTCTCTTTTACATTCAAGAAACTCAGAGCTGGTATTGAACTCCATGGTGTGTCACTTCCATTCACAAGGTCACCACATGGTCCAAGATGGCTGCTGGCGCTCCAGTCATTAACTCTGCTTCCAAGGCAGCAGTGAAGAGGACACTGACCCACTTCCATTTACACCTCAGTGGTCACATCAAACTATAAGGGAGGCTGCAAAATATAGTCATGATTCTGATCTGCCAAATGCCAGCTAAAAGTTGGGGGTTCTGTTTCTGAGGGTAAAAGGGAGACCAGATATGTAGGGAGAAGTAGAAGCCTGCTTCCAGCTTTGGAGGAGGAGTGACCCTACCCTCTGGGGACATGGCCCATTGGATGTGAGGCTCTTCCCAAGCAGGTTAGCTGGCTGCTGCTGTCATAAGGAGGACCCAGTAAGTGGAGAGAGGGCAGAATTAATGCAGGGAGTTGGTTTTTCATGGAGTCATGGGGATGGGAAATAAGGGTTTTCCCCTGACCCTGGGGCATAGCATGTATGGCATATAAGTGCTTGGTGGATGAATAGACTGCCATTCTCACGGGGACCCCATTACAGATCAGAAGAGATGCACTTGTCTTAAACATCTAGGGACACAAAGCATCAGCGTTTGTTTATGCTTTCCTTCCTCGGGTCTTCCTTCCTTTCCTGTGTAGCCACCTGTAGTTCTGTGAGGCCACCTCCAAGGGGACGTCTTGTGCCAAGTCCCACGTTCCTCCCCTTCTGATCTGGGCAGCTGGAGCCCAAGCCTTCCAATGTGCCACCCTGCCTGCTGTCCACCTGGCCCCATTGTCCCTTCCTAGGGCGGACGTGGGAGGTAGAGGCTATCCTCAGGACTTCCGAGGATAGCTGACATGCCCTCTGCTTCTGTTCTTAGGTTGTCCATTCTCAGATTAAAAACCTAGAAATGTACAAGGCAGACAAAAGTGTGATGGAGCAGGAGCTGAAAGAGGTGAGTGAGCAGAGATTCCTCTCCCCCACCCCCTCCACCATCCTGAGCCCAGCTTTCCCACCAGGGAAATGGAATCATCCAGCCAAGACAAAGGCAGGCAGACTTCTGGAGTTTCCTTCCACCTTTATCATATAGAAAGTTAAGGGGAAGTTCTCAGAAGTTGTTCCATCAATTCCTATTTTCAGTAACTCAGGATGAGTGACAATTTTTTAAAATTGAAGTATAGTTGATTTACAATGTTATGTTAATTACTGTTGTACAGCAAAGTGATTCAGTTATACATATACATATATATATACATTATTTTTTTACCATTGTTTTCCATTATGGTTTATCATAGGATATTGAATATAGTTCTCTGTGCTATACAGTAGGACCTTCTTGTTTATCCATCCTATATATAATAGTTACATCCCATTCCATCCGTCCCCCAACCCCCTCCCCCTTGGCAACCACTAGTCTGTTCTCTATGTCCATGATTCTGTTTCTGTTTCATAGATAGGTTCATTTGTGTCATATTTTAGATTCCACATATTAAGTGATATCATACGGTATTTGTCTTTCTCTTTCTGACTTACTTCACTTAGTATGATAAACTCTAGTTGCATCCATGTTGCTGCAAATGGCATTATTTCGTTCTTTTTAATGCTGAGTAATATTCCATTGTATATATATACCACATCTTCTTTATCCATTCATCTGTTGTTGGACATTTAGGTTGTTTCCATGTCTTGGCTATTGTGAGTAGTGCTGCTATGAACATAGGGTGCATGTATCTTTTTGAATTAGAGTTTGTGACAATTTATGTGAATTTAAAAACCATGCCCCAACTTCTCCATCACAGGAAACCTTGGCTTCGATCTAATGGTTGTGTTTGAGCCAACACAGACCCCAAGGTTGAATTTAAGCCAAGGCTGTGTATCCAGGGTCCCAAACTAGAAAAACTGACCAGAGTGGTCTGATCTCCCTCAGCCTCTTCCTGCTCCCACACCAGCAGCCCTGCCTCCCTGAGTCCCATCTCTCTCTAGAAAGCCAACAGGAGCTCCCTGGCAGGCAAGGGAAGCCGGGCTGACCTGGACGCAGTGGCGATGGAGCTGAATGAGACGATTCAGGGCATGCTGTTCAGGGTTATGGCCAATGAGGATGACTGGAAGAAGACTGTGGCGCAGCTGGATAAAGACCTACGCACCAAGGTGAGGACCCCTGTATTAGTCACCACCTGCTGCGTAACAAACTACCCTGAAATTTAGTCCCTTAAGACAGCAAACGTTCACAGTTTCTGAGGGTTAAGAATTTGGGAACAGCTTAGCTGAGTAGCTCAGGGTCTCCCACGAGGCTGTAGTCAGGATGTCATCCAGGGCTGCTGTCATGTGAAGGCTTGACTGGAGCTGGAAGAGCTGCTTCCAAGATGGCGCCCTCACATGGCTGTGGGCAAGACTCCTCACTTCCTTATCACACGGATCCTCCTTAGGGCTGCTTGACTGGCCTCACAACATGGCAGCCAGTGGGCCCCCCAGAGCACATGGTCCAAGAGAGCAAGACAGAAGCTGCAACATCTTTGATGACTTAGCCACAGAATTCACACTCCATCATTTCTGTAGTATCCTTTTGGTTACACAGGTCAGCCCTGTTCAGTGCGAGAGGGGACCATATGGGGGTGTGAATACCAAGAGGTATAGTTGGGGAGCATCTTGGAGGCTGACCACCATAACGCAAGCAAAGGGACATGGCGGGCAGAGGGGGTGTCCTGCTGGTCATTCGTTTATTCATTCATCATTTAATGATCACCTGTGTTGAGCCAGATCCTGGGGAAATGTTGATAAGAAGTCATAGCCTTAATGTGTACCGTCCAATAGAGAGACAGGAACAGTCAGGCCAGCCATTTCAGTGTTGTGTGGTTCCTGCAGCTGGGGTGGCTGGTGAGGACAAAAGAGCTTGGGTTTAGAGTCAGGCAGCTCTGGTTCCGAGTTGCAGCCCCACCATGATTGGCAGTATGCCTTGAGTTATAGAACCTCTTCAAGCCTCAGTTTTCTCATCTGTAAAATGAGGATTTATTCACTCATCATCCACCTATTGGGTACCTCTGATGCTGGTTAGCGAGGATGTGATGATAAGCAAAACAGATATGGAACACACTTGTCATAGAAATCATACAAATCAATGCAGGATTACAGCTGGAGTAACTCAGTTATCTACAGAACAGCTGAACTGTTTTTCTTCCATAATTCAATGGCAGGGTGAAAAAAAGTGGGACAGAGACTGTTCTAGATTAAGAGAGTCTCAAGGGACACAACAACCAAATGCAACACACGAGGAGACTTACTTTGTTTCCTGGTTCAGTTGCTCCAACTCTGAAAATGGGCTGGGAATTAGATCAACGTCAGGAATGACTGCTCATTGTGTTAGATGGGATAAATGGTATTGCAGGCATGTAAGAAAATTAAAATATTTTAGTGAAATGGTATGATTTTTGTAACTTTTTTAAAAAACACTCCATCAATTCCCTGGCGGTCCAGTGGTTAGGACTCTGTGCTTCCACTGCAGGGGGCACGGGTTCAATCCCTGGTTGGGAAACTAAGATCCCACAAGCTGCATGGCATGGAAAAAAAAAGAAAAGAAACAAAGAAAAAAAGGCAAATGCAGGAACATGTTAACAATGATTAAATCTACATGGCGGGTATATCAGGGTTCATGAGTCTAGTCTTTTCTCCTCTCTATGTGTCTGAATTTTTTTCCTGATTGAAAGCTTTTTTGTTTTTTGTTGGTTGAAGTGATCCTATCCTCATTGCTCTTCTTTTCTTTGTGTATTTTAATTGTGGTAAAATTCACACGACATAAAATTAACCATTAACTATTATAAAGTGACTAATTCTGTGGCATTTGTTACATTCACAGTGTTGTGTGAGCACCATTTCTATCTAGTTCCAGAGCATTTCCATCCCCCCAAAGGAAACCCCAGGCCCATCAAGCAGTCACTCCTCACTCCCCCTCTCCCCCAGCCCCTGGCAACCACTAATCTACTCTCTGTCTCTGGATTACCCTATTTTGGACATTTCATATAAATGAATCACAGTATGTGACCTTTTGTGTCTGGCTTCTTGCACTCAGCATCATGTTTTCAAGGTTTATCCATGTTGTAACATGAACCAGAACTTCATTTCTTTTCTTTTTAAAATTTTTTTGGCCACACTGCACGGCATGTGGGATCTTAGTTCTCCAGTCAGGGACTGAACCTGCGCCCCCTGCATTGGAAGGCAGAGTCTTAACCACTGGACCACCGGGGAAGTCCCAGAATTTCATTTCTTTCTAGGCTGAATAATATTCCGTCAAATGGATAGACCACATTTTGTTTGTTTGTTCTCTGTTGATGGACACTTGGGTTATTTCCACCTTTTGAATAATGCTGCTATGAGCATTCATGTACAAATTTCTGTTTGAACACCTGTTTTCAGCTACTTTGGGTAGATACCCAGGAGTGGAATTGCTGGGTCGTATGGTAATTCTGTGTTTAAGTTTTTGTAGGGGTGATATATAGTGATGTCTGCAATTAACTCTCAAATGGCTCAGAAAAAAAAAAACACACATACATATATATAGAAAAAGAAAACATGACAAAATGTTAAAAATTGGTGAATTTCAGTGGATATAGGAGTGTCCTTTGGACTATTCTTGCAACTTTTCTGTAGGTTTAAAAGTTTTTGAGGGGGGGCTTCCCTGGTGGTGCAGTGGTTAAGAATCCACCTGCCAATGCAGGGGACACGACACGTGTTTGATCCCTGGTCCGGGAAGATCCCACATGCCGCGGAGCAACTAAGCCCGTGTGCCACAACTACTGAGCCTGCGCTCTAGAGCCTGTGAGCCACAGCTACTGAAGCCCGCATGCCTAGAGCCCGTGCTCCACAACAAGAGAAGCCACCGCAATGAGAAGCCCGCGCACCGCAACAGAGAGTAGCCCCCGCTTGCCACAGCTAGAGAAAGCCCGTGCGCAGCAACAAAGACCCAACGCAGCCAAAAATAGAGAAATAAAATAAATAAATTAAAAAAAAAAAGTTTTTGAGGGACCTCCCTGGTGGTCCACTGGTTAAGAATCCGCCTTCCAATGCAGGGGACGTGGGTTTAATCCCTGGTCTGGGAACTAAGATCCCACATGCCACGGGGCAACTAAGCCTGTGTGCCGCAAATACTGAGCCTGCATGCCACAACTAGAGAGTCCACGTGCTGCAGCTACAGAGCCCATGTGCTCTGGAGCCCACATGCCACAACTACAGAGAAGCCCGCATGCCACAACGAAGAGCCCGTGCCCTGCAACGAAAGATCCCTCATGCTGCAACTAAGACCCAATGCAGCCAAAAATAAATATATTTTTTTAAGTTTTTAAATAGAATGTGGGGAAAAGAATCTTCTTGGTATGCCATGCGCTTCCTGTAGTGTTTGGTTAACAGATAAGTCAGTGCTGGGAGGTGGTCCCTTCTGGAGTGAAGATTCATCAGGGCCCAGCGGTGCTAGCCCAGCTGATACCACCAGCATAAACGTATATTCTCCCCTTACAAGCAGCAAGTAATTTGGGGGTGACTCTCTGTCACTCTGGGAATGGCCATTGCCTCGTTGGCCATTCTCCTGATATTGATAGTTTCCTCCTAAGTTGAGGATTGTTGCCTGAACCCATTATTTCATTAAGGGTTACAAAATGGTGATTTTTCTAATCCTAGCATTGCTTCTATATCAGCTAGAAATCTGTAAAGAAGAGCTTTCCCTCATCAACTTGAGCTGATTACCCTGAAATAGGATTCTTGCAGGAAAGACAGAGATAATGGTGAATTATTTCCTTTAATTACCAGTTTTCAGGGTAAAATATTGGTGCAGTAGCCACCTCCGATACATGGTGGCAAATGAGGGTTTCTATTTTTTTTCTTTTTTGTGGGTATCACTATGAATCATGAGTTTTTAAATATTCAGTTTGTTCAGTCAGTTAAGTTACTGTTTTGTCGCTCACATGGTCTCATCTTAGGCTTGCAAGCTGGCCCCTGAGCCCCTTGACATGACCCTCTATCTTGGATAGCTGTCCTGCTTTTTTAAATGACAAGATGTTCCAGGCTCATCTTCTACATTCCCTTCCTCAGACCTGAATCAGCCATTTCTCTGTGGCGTCTTGGTGCCTTTTGGGGGAATGGTGTTTAGGGACCAAAATCTGGGCACTGGAAGGAACACTTTAAAAATTCAAAATTCCCACCATGGAAAAGAGTCTGGCAGTTTCTTAAAAGTTAGACATAGAGTCGCCATACGACCCAGCACTCCCACTCCTAGGTAGATACCCAAGAGAAATGAAAACAGCCCACAAAAAAAACTTGCACACCAATGTTCACAGCAGCATTTTCCACAATAGCTAAAAGGTGGAAACAACCCAAATGTCCATCAACAGATGAACAGATAAACACAATGTGGTATATCCATATAATGGAACATTATTCAACCATAAAAAGGAATGAAGTACAGCTACACACTACAACATGGGTGAACCTTGAAAACATGATGCTGAATGAAAGAACCCAGACATGAAAGGACACAGATTGTGTGGTTCCATTTATATGGAGTGTCCAGAAGAGGCAAATCCGTAGAGACAGGAAGTAGATTAGGGGTTGCCTACGCCTGGGGGTTTGGGACAAAAAGAAAGGTGACTGCTAAGGGGTATGAGATTTCTTTTGCGATGATGAAAACATTTTAAAACTTACTGTGGTGATGGTTGCACAGCTCTGTGAATGTACTAAAAGCCATTGAATATACACTTTACGCTCATTAAATAGGTGTTGAATGCGTGAAGGTCAGGTGTCTTGGAACCATCAGGAGAATGTTTCTCGGGCCTGCAGGCCTGCACTCAGAGTAGCAGTGGGGTTGGTTTGTCTTTTGGAGACAGTAACTGTGACGGTGTTTCCTTGCCTTGGCTGCCGGGAAGCTCACTTTGCAGCTCCCCTCCAGCAAGAGCATGCATTACGGGTCCGAGCCTTAACCCAAGCGTTGTCATTTTCCCTTTCCTTCACCACTTCACTTTTCTTGATTAATCTTGTTACACTCTACATAACTTTGCAGGTTGCTGCAAATCCTTTTCTGGAGCAAGGCAGAGTGTGAATTAATTGACTAAAGTCTCTTTTCTTCCCTTTGACTGTTCACAGCTGGTTCCCAGTGATTTGGACAACCTGAAGAAAGACGTGGATGAGGTCTGGAAAGTAGTCAGGAAGCTGCTGGTTGAAGGCTTCCGGTTCGACCCCGACAGCGCTGCCGGCTTTAGGAAGTGAGCCTCTCCCAGATAGGGGTGCAGCTCCCAGAGGCTAGGGGTCCCTCTTTCCAGAGAGGAAACAAGAGAGGTATCCCAGTGGATTCTGAACTCTGGGAGGAAGGATTCCAGACCTGTGGACCTGTGGAGAGAGGGGGCAGGGCTTTCCAGCTGCTGGGGTGGGGGATGGAGCTGCGAGCACCCAGGGGCTCAGAGGTGGGCAGGCCTGCCCTTGAGTGCAGAGGGGGCTCCAGGTGCTCATGTGAAGAAACCTGGGCTCAGAGAGGGAAGGGGCTCCCCAGAGGGAGCCTGGGCAGATCTGGGACTAGAGCCAGGCCCCCACCCCCTCCAGACAGAGCCCTAGGCAGAGGGACTTGATGTTCCTGGGGGGGGCTCCTGTCCTCAGATCACCCCTCATGCTCCCAAATGTCCACTGTGAAGAGTAGCTTTCCCTGGTTTTAAAGACCTCCTTTGCGTTTGGGGCGAGGAGAGAAACTAAACACACTTTTACCCCTACTGCTGCCCCAAGTGGCCGCACATGGGGGTCAACGGGGGCCAGTAAAGCTGAGCTGAGCGCAGGGGCTGGGCCAGCGGGAGTAGGATGTGGGGGAAGCCCTGACCCTGAGGCATAGATGGACTTGCAGCCTCCGGCGCAAGCACTGCCTGGGGCAGGGGTGGCCTTGCAGGGCCTGGCTTGGCGCAGCAGCTGACGGAGCTGGGTGTCTTCCAGGAAACTGTTTGAGCAGGTGAAATGCATCTCCTGCCACCGGCCCGTGGAGATGATGACCAGCCCGTGAGTACCGCCGGGAATCGTCCATGACATGTACATCCGTGTACACCGTTCTGTACAGATCATTTCATTAGCCCCCGACCTGGGCAAGGTACTAGCATCCCTCCCTTCACCAGCCCTGTCTGGTGCCCGCTGTGTCCAGGGGCAGGGTCAACTCCAAAAGGAAAAGGATGAAAGGAAACTCTGGGGAAAAGCTGAACTTTGTGGGACTTCCTTGCACATATTTTTATAGTCTAATACTTTTGTTTATTTATCAAGATGAAGTTCACTTATAAAATCAACCATTTTAAAGTGGGATTTAGTGCACATTCACCTCTAATTCCAAAATATTTCCATCTCCCCAAGGAAACCCTGACTGATCAGCACTCACTCCCATTCCCCTCCCCCAGCCCCTGACAACCACCAATCTACTCACTGTCTCTACGGATCGGCCTGTTGTAGACGTTTCGTATAAATGGAATCATACAATATGTGGCCTTGTGTGTCTGGCTTCTTTCACTGAGCATGATGTTTTCAAGGTTCATTTGCATTGTAGCCTGTGTCAGTGATTCATTCCATTTTATGGCTGAATAATATCCCACTGTGTGGACACACCTAGGATCTTGCAGTGCCCATGGCCTCTGCGCTGCTAGCCTGTTCCTGGTGACCCGTGACGCTCACCACCCCACACCTGGCCATGTTGGGAGATACAGCCAGAATTTTTCTTTCAAAATCGCAGCATTATTTATAATATTTTTATTGAAGTGTAGTTGATTTACAATGTTGTGTTAGTTTCAGGTGTACAGCAAAGTGATTCATATATATATATATATATATATATATATATATATATACATACATATATATACATACACACAGTTTTTCAGATTCTTTTCCCTTATAGGTTATTACAAGATATTGAGTAGAGTTCCCTGTGCTATACAGTAGGTCCTTGTTGGTTATCTATTTTATATATATAGTGGTGTGTATGTGTTAATCCCAAACTTCTAATTTATCCCTCCCTGCCCCATAATATTTTTTTTTCAAAAAAAGAGGAAAGGAAACAACCTGAAGTGGTGAGTGAGTTGCAGTATGTTCACGTCAGCCAATAAGGCAAGTCGTAGAGGAAGGCCTTACGTAGAACCTTCTGAGATGGGGGGGATGTTCCATAGCTGTGCTGTCCAGTGAAGTAGCCACTGGCCACGTTTGACTGTGGAGCACTTGAAAGATGGCTAATGAGACAGAGAAACTGAATTTTAAATTTTATTTAAATTTAGTTAATATGGGGAATTCCCTGGTGGTCCATTGGTTAGTACTCTGTGCTTCCACTGCAGGGGGCACGGGTTCTATTCCTGGTTGGGAAACTAAGATCCCACATGCCACACGGCGTGGCCAAAAATAAATAAGTAAATAAAAATAAAAATTAAAAAAATTTAAAAATAAATTTAGTTAATTTAAATAGCCACATGTGGCCAGTGGCTGCCATATTGGATGGCACAGTCACAAAAGAATGTTTAATGACCTGGAAAAATGTTTGCAGTAACTTAAATGAGAAAACCAAGTAGGATGTGTGTTATGATCCTATTTCTGTTAAAAAAAAAAACAAACACAAACAGAAAAATACTGGAAGGACACATATCAAAATATTTGATTACAGTGATTACAGTGATTTCTTTGTGTTTTTCTTTACTTTCTAAAATGCTGACAATATGCATGACTTTAAATTTTTATTGAGGCTTAACATGCACACAGTAAAGTATGTAAACGTTTGTTTCACAACTGGATGAGTTTTTACATGTGTACACGCGTTGGTAACCACCACTCAGATCAAGATGTAGAACGGTTCCAGCTCCTCAGAAGGCTGATGTTTTACTATTTTTATTTCTTGTACTGAGGTCAAATACACATAATATAAATTAACCATTTTAAAGTTAACAGTTCAGGGGCATTTAGTACATTGACAATATTGTGCTGCCACCACCTCAATCTAGTGCCAGAACCTTTCCACCCACCGGAAGGAAACCCCGTGCCCATAAGCAATCATTCCCCCTCCCCCTCCCCCCACCCCTGCCAACCTCCAACCTGCATCCCACTTCTAGGACTCACCTGTTCGGGGGTTTTCCTTTTATTATCAGAACAACTGTTCTTTATGATTTATGAAGAGGATGGTGGCCCCATGCTGTGGATCTTTCTAGAGGGAAGGCCGTGTTTGAGGGCGAGCTTCCTGGAAGAGGTGGAAGTTGGGCCCTCTGCTGGCCACGTGCACCTCCCACTTAACTCTTGTCCTCCACAGGCAACTCATCACCATCCGCAGTGCCCGCCTGCTGTCGCGGCTGCGGCCGGCCAGCGCCAACAGCTACGAGTACCTGCAGTGGCAACAGGTGAGGTGAGCAGGTGGGGGTCCGGGCGCCAACAGAGACGCAAACTCCAGTTCCAAGATGCAAAGGCTGTCCGGGGCACTGCAGCCATCTGCAGGGGAGCCGTCCTGGGTGGTGGGGCTGCAGACGGGCACGTGAGGTGCTCATGGGGAGAGGAACGGACAGGTTACTGGGCATCTGTCATGGGCCAAGAACTGTTAAGGGAGGGAGGGTCTCTCATTTAAAGCTCACACCCCCCTGTGAGCTAGGGTTGATGAGCCTGCTTCCAGCTGGAAGAAGTGAGTCATGACCCTGGGTCCTCCGTGGGGCTTGCTGCGGCCGGGCAGGGACTGTGCCAACCTCTTTGACAGACCTGACCTCGTTGAATCCTTACACCTTGCCTCTGAGGTCATTCTGCTATCATCCCATTTCACAGTTGAAGAAACCGAGGCTAAAAGAGTTTGAGCAACCCTCCTGAGGTCTCACAGCTAGTGAGTGGCGGGCTCTGGCACCTAAACCTGCAGGTTTCCTCTGCCCCCGGCTATCTCCCTGGGCCCCAGCCCTGCCCCTCATCCCCTGACACCCCACAGCTTCATGGGTGCTTCTGACTCCCAGGCCCCCAGGCCCGAGGGTACGTCTGGCCAGGCATGGAGTGATGGCTGAATAGCAGCCACAGCCACATGAAGGGGAGGGACATGGGGGCCTGTGCCCGGTGCCCCCACCCTCACTCGCCTGACTCCCTCTTGGGATGAGAGGTTAAGAGGGACTTCCCTGGCGGTTCAGTGGTTGAGACTCAGCACTTCCACTGCAGGGGGCGCCGGTTTGATCCCTGGTCAGGGAACTAAGATCCCACATGCTGCTCAGCGTGGCCAAAAAAAAAAAAAGAAAGAAGTTAAGAGCCTGCATTTGGCAGGCGAGACCAGGACTCCAGGTCTGGGAGAACACGGGTCTCAATTTTCCCCTCTGCCCCGATGGTGCCTGTCTGTATCCACATACCAGGCCCCAGGCCTGCCCGGCAGCATCACCCAAGCTGAAGCTGGAAGAAATTCCAGTCTTCCCTCGCTACTGGCCAGGCCCTCGGACCCAACCTGAGGCTCCTCTGGGGCGGAGGGGTCTCCAAGTGGCTGCTGACGCCCCTGCCCTGCCCCAGGGAACAGCAGCGGCTGCAGAAGCTCCAGAACCTTGCAGCCCCGGAGGGGAGCCTGGACTCGCTGGGATCCCCGCAGGACTGGGGTGACGGCCCTGGAAATGACGCCAACCTTGATTTCAAATCATGTAACTTGTCGACAGTCTACCCCTACGGGGACCCCGAGTTGTTGGACTATGATTCCGTGAGTCAGGCTGCAGCCCCTGGCGGTGGGCAACCCTGGGGGAAGCCAGGCCCTGCTGCCTCTGTGAACACTCCCTTACCCGGGGCCCGGGCTGCCCAACAGGCCGAGGTGGACATCCTGGGAGTGGATGGGATCCTGTACAAGGGCCGAATGAACAGCAAGGACAGGGTGCGGCCTCTGACCGGCGCAGAGAAGGAGCTGGCAGGTGAGGAGCGTCAGGCCTTCCTGGGCACCCCTGCCCCGTGTCCTGCCTTTGCTGGGCATTGTGAGGCCCAGTGTGGTGCAGGCGGGGCCCAGAGCCGGCAACATCTATGACTGGGGGCTCCTCACACAGCCACTCGCAAACATGGGATCCTGCTGTATGCCAGGCACTGTACTGGGACAGCTTGTGACAGGGGATGCTGGGGAGGGGTACTGGATGGCCTCCCCAGAGAAGGAATGCTGGGTGGTGATGGGAGAGTTGTGACAAGGGACACTAGTTCAAGGAGGAGGTCCTAGACTGCTGTCCTGAGGCCTCTGAAAAGGGAATAAGGCTTAGCTGGATGAAGGGATCAGGTGGGAGGAGAGTGATCCAGGGGGAGGGAATAGAGGTGCAAAGGCCCTGTGGTGGATGGAAGGCAGGCACACTTAGGAACTCGGGAAGGTGAGTCTACCTGGAGTGGGGAGATCGGGCTGGGGTTGGGCGTGATGAGGAGGATGCCAGGACAGACTGGAGGCCTGTGTCCTAATTGTCACGGGTTGGGGAGGGTTGGGCCAGAGGGAGACGTGGAATGAATTGCTCTGGTTACTGCAGTGTCGAGGCCCTGGCTCCAGCTGGCTCCGACCGGGGACCCCGGGACTCAGCTCCAGCACTGGGCCAGCAATACCTTCTCTGCCTGCCCCTTTGAGGTTACCCCGCTCTGGGAAGAGGGGTTCCACACACTGCCCTACTGGGACTGGTCCTGGAGCCACAAAGTGGTCAGGGGGGTAAATTCCGCCCATCCTCACCCCACTGTCCTTCCTCACCCCACTTTGCCTCCATTGACTTGAGAACAACCACCAGACACCTAAGCAAAGGAAAGGGGGCTCTTATCCTGGGTGTGCTGGATAGAGAGGACAGCACCCTGCTTTAGTGTCCCGGGGCTGCAACAAATGACCACCAGTTGGGTGGCTTAAGACAATAGAAATTAACTCTCACAGTACAGGAGGCCAGAAATCCAAAATCAAGGTGTTGGCAGGGCCGTTCTCCCTCCGAAGGCCCTAGTGGAGGATCCTTTCTGCCTCTTCCAGCTTCTGGGAGCTCCAGGCATTCCTGGGTTTGTGGCTGCATCACCCCCGTTTCTGCCTCCTTCTTCGTGTGGCTTCTCCGTGTGGCTTCTCCCTGTGTCTCCTCCTCTTCTGTCTCTTAACTCAGATGCCCTCATCTGAAGATCCTTCACTTAATTACATCTGCAGAGACCTTTTCTTTAAACAAGGTCACATTCACAGGTTCCAGGGGGACACATCTTTTGGGGAGCTGCCATTCAACCCACCACAGGCCCCTGCCCTGCTCCAGGGGGCAGGTCACCATCTTGAACCCTGCATTCCCCCTGGGGCACGGATGTGGCCCTTGCAGTGTTAATGGCTCCACCTGGATGATGCCCCCGGCCGCAGGTGCTGTCGAGAAGAGACTCAGGCTGGGCCCCTGGGATCACCAGGCAGGATAACAGCAATGGTGGCCAATATTTAATGAGCTCAACTTCTTGCCAGGCCCTGCACTGCCTCCTCTCACCCTGCACCAGCCGGTGAGGCATTGCACAAATGAGCGGGTGAGGGCCGCTTGCCGGGAGCCCACCCTTGGTGGAGGGGTCAGGATGATTTACAGACCCGACCTTCGTCCCCAGTCATCCATCGGATGGCGTCCCCACCCAGCTCCCCAGGGCTGTCATCCAGAGCGAGGGGCTCTTCTCCCCAGGGCTTGTTTGTTCTCTAGACCCATGCAGCAAAGCAGGAGTGGATCAGGATGCCTCAATTGCTTTATCCTGCTTGGGGGCCACAAAGTCTAACTAGAAATTGGAATCAATTCGAAACCGACCTGTGGCTGGATCTTTTGACCAGTTTGTCTTATTGCTTATTTTTTACTCAAAAGAAAATTCTACTCCAAAACACACTCAGTATCTAAACCTAAACTAGCTGATGTGAGCCCCCCTCCCAGGTCCAGCCTGGTCCCAGATGCATCCATCCATCCTTTGCCCACGGGGCCACCAAGGGCCGTCCAGCCAGCCTGTGCCCTCCTGATGCCTGCACAGTGGTCAGGATCTCAGGCCAGGCAGAGGAACCCTTGATCCCTAGTAAGCAGTGCCCCCAGCATGAGGCTGGACTTCCACAGAGGTCTCAGTGGAAGGGGGGCTAAGTACAGGCAGGGCTCAGGTAGGCAGAGGCAGCAGGGGCGCAGATGGAGGGGGAGATGCCGTCCTCACCAGCACTGAGTGAATGGCCTCAAACCCACTCCTGACCAGGCCCCTCCCCCGCTCAGGACCCTGCAGGGTGAGTGTCCTATGGCTGCTGTAACATTACCACAAACAGGGGCTTAGAACTATCCAAGTTTATTTTATCTTAGTTCTGGAGGTCAAATCGGAAGTGAATCTTACAGGGCTAACTAAGATCGAGGTGTCTGCAGGGCTGGTTCCTTCTGAGGCTCAAGGGGAGACTCCGTGTCCTTCCAGAGGCCTCCCACATTCCTTGGCTCATGGCCCCTTCTGCCATCTTCAAAGTGCATCTCTCTGACCTCAGCGTCTGTCCTCACATCTCGTTCTCTGACTCTGGCCCTCTGGCCTCCCCTCATAAGGACCTTGCAATTACATTGGACCCATCTAGTTAATCCAGGATCATTTCCCCATCTCAAGATCCTTAACTTCATAACATTTACAAAGCCCCCTCTGCCATGTAAGGTGACATAGTCACAGGTTCTGGGGATTAGGGCAGGGACGTCTTGGGGTGCATTGTCCCCAGAGTCCAATCTCCTTGGCTGATCTGCAGGGCCCCTTGGCCACTCCCCACCCCAGCCTCGTCTGCTCCCTGCCTCCAGCCTCCCAGAACCGCTTGCTTGCTCTCTCAACGATCCAGGCTGTTCCCCCCGTCTGGGCCCCTGCATGTGCCATGTGCTCTGCCTGGAATCCCTGGAGGACCTTTCTCATCTGCCAGGGCTCAAATGTCCCCTCCCATCGGGAGCCTCCCAGCTGCTTGGCTTTTGGCTCTTGCAGAGGCGGGAAAGCCGTGGAGGAGATCGTGGGAGAAGCAGATATTGGGGTCAGGTGGCGAGTTTGGGTTTGGGCCTCTGCATCCAAGGTGTCTGGGGGCCTTCAAGGAGAGTGCAGGCTCAGAGCTGGGTTCCCAGGCCTCACTGGGTCTTGGTTTTGAATCTGTACCCCAGGCTCACGTGCCTCACCTTGGAGGGAAGCAGTGTGACAGTCTCACTGGTTGGCTGGTTGGCAGGTCCTACCTCTGACCTGTGGAGGGATGCAGGTGCCAACCGGTGATCAGAGTGGGGACCAGGGAGTGATCCTCAACTGGGCATTTGCTCTTACCCCGAACCTGCAAAGCACATGGGAGGTCGTTCCTAGCTCAGGTTCAAGGGACATGACCCAAGCTACCTGGATCCCAAAGGCTAATGGGGAATCAGTGTGGTCCCCTGTGTCAGTTGGGTCCTCCAGGGCGCAGACCCTGAGACAGAGTTAGGAATGCAATAGGTTTGGGATGGGGCGGCGTTAACAAAGAGGAGGAAGGGAGGGAGCAGGCAGAGAGACCCTCAGACAGTGTGCAGACCTGATAAAGTCCAGGCCAGCCCAGTGGGGACCTTCCAAGCAAACACTGCCCAGCAGATGGCCAGGCCCTGTGCTCCCATATTGGCCAGAGATGCTAACAGACCCCGAGTGCTAACAGGTGGAGGCTGTCGGCTCCCTGTGCTCCCCAGAACTGAACGATGAGTTCTTTCTTAAAGGGAGAGCTAAACGGCACCTCCTGCTGCCACATGGCCCTGGTCACTCAGGCGGTCAGTCCTTAGCCCTCCTTGGTGCCACGTGTGTTTTGGATGCCGCTGGAGAGACCTGGTGAGGTCAAAGTAAAGTTACTGCCCCTTTAGAGTTTTTACTCCATGAAGAATGGTGAAATGAAATGAGTAAGTTCAGCGAGTGAATAAGGTGAAACATGGGGAATTCCCTGGCGGTCCAGTGGTTAGGACTCAGTGCTTTTACTGCCAAGGGCACGGGTTCAATCCCTGGTTGGGGAACTAAGATCCCACAAGCCATTTGGTGTGGCCAAAAAAAAGAAGATGAAACATGGAAATAGGGGAGAGAATGACTGGGGCCAGGGGTTGTCCCTGTGGAGCATGTGGTCTGAAGGACTCTCTGAAAATGAAGGTCAGGAGACAGCCAGGGAAGGACAGAGCCTTCCAAGCAGAAGGAACCGTCGGGGTCCTGCATGGGAAGGAGCTTCGTGCCCCTGTAATTCGTCCTAGGTGGGAGGCCTGGCCCGTCCCCTCCAGACCTGGTGCCCTGCTCAGCCATCTGCGACCCCCCAACACCACCCCCCACCCCGTCCTTCCTGCATATTCACTGTCATGGCCTCTTTTCCCTGCACGTTCCCACCTCGTACAGTGGTCTCTGGTCTGGATGGCCAGTCATGGTGACTCTTGGCTGGACGGGGAGAAAGGGACGCCTTGGGTTCAAAAGTGAAGGATGGAGCCAGACTCCAAAGGCCACATATTGTGTGACCCCCCACCCCCGCCATGATGTGTCCAGAACAGGGAAATTACGAAGACAGAAAACAGATTAGTGGTTGCTGGGTGCTCGGGGGAGGGGTGAATGAGGGGGTGACTGCCTTATGGGTACAGGTTTCTTTTGGGGGTGATGAAGTATTCTGGAACCAGATGGAGACGGCAGTTGCACAGCCTTGTGAATGCACTTAATGCCACTGAATTGTTCACTTTGAATGGTTAATTTTATGTGAAGTTCACCTCAAAAAAATGTGCATGTACAGAAGATGAAGGCCAGGAAGGTGGGATGGGGCACTGTGGTGGCCTGGTCCTGGTGGGAATAGCTGAAGAACTGCCAGGCTGGCCAGCACGTCACCTGTATCTTTTCATGCTAACATAATGTCTCTCTCCTCCTTGGCCTTGAGTTACTTTCAAAAAGCCTTTTTCTGACATCTCAGCCTTTAGAAGCTCTAGACTCACGAAGGTGGGGAGGGAGGAAGGGTCTTCCATGCACGACTGGGTGGGGATTGGGTGTGTGAAGGGGCGGCAGGGGGTGGGGGGGCGGGGGGCAGCAGGGCAGGTCCCACTGGAACGAAAGGGTCTCCAGGGTGGGGCAGAGCCCTGGAAGCGCCCCGCACCAGCTCCTGTCTCTTCCCCTTTCTTTTCCACCAAGCTGTGAAGGTTCCGCATCCCCCCGCTCGAAGGCCATATGAGGGTGCGCGCCCGAGTGCCTTATTTGGTGCCATCTACCCCTGTGAGTACCTGGCCCAGCTGGGATTCTGGCAGGGTCTCTGGGCCCCCAGTCCCAGCCTGGGGCTCTCCTACCCCACCTCGTCCATATCTCACCTGCCCTGCCCGGACCTGGGCCAGAGAAGATCCGTCGAGTGGCGCCCCCCTGGCACCCAGCCCCCTGGCTGGGGCCTTCAGCCGTCCTGGGCTCCACCCTTACCCTTCAGCCAGGTTTCCTGGCCCAGGAGCCATCCCTGGGGCCCAAGCCAGGTGTTTGTCCCCTGGGGTCCAGCCGGCTGCAGAGCTGGGATGAGGGAGCCTGTTCATTCCCTCGGGCCTCTCTGCTGAGGGCCCGTGAGCCAAGCTGGGGGCAACTGAGCTCATGACTCCTCTGGTCACATCACCACGTACCAGGCATCTGAGAGCACTTTACAGCATACAAAGCACTTCCTCCCTTCTCATCTCACCCAGTCCTTATCCCGTTAACCGGGATGCTGTGGTGGGCACAGCTAGCCCATTTTAAAGTGGGGGAGCTGAGGCGCACGACCGTGAACTGGAGAATGCAAGAGCTGGGCCGAAGCCCAGATCCTGGACTCCAAGTCCTGTGTCCTCTCGGCTGCCCTGCTCCACTTCTGTGTCCACCTCTGGTTTCACTTATCTTGGGCCGCCCCCCAGACCCAGGAAGTGTCAGGTGCCTGGACTGGGTGAGCAGAGGTGAAGCACTTCCAGTCTTGGGGCTTCTCTTCTCCTTAGTGGAGAAGATGACCCCATTGGGCCAGCCTCTCTCCAGAACATTCCTGGGACACATCATGGGTCTCTCCTGCCCCCCCCGCAGCCCTGCACCCCCGCACCAGCATGGGCTCAGCCGCCTCAGGCCCCCAGCCGACGATGCCAGCTCAGCCTCCGTCTCTGCCTCCCCTGTCGCTGCTGCCACAGCTGATGCCGTCCCTGCAGGATCCCCAGCCGGCCCCAGGGCCTGCCGGGCACCCAAGGCTTCTGCGCCTCGAGTCCCGAGCCGGCATGCAGTCCGCCAAGGAGCCCACCAAGCTGTGAGCCTGCACCTCCAGCGTCGCCCCCTCCCCCCAGCAGGTGGAGACCCTGCCCTGAGCCTAGTCTGGGGAAGGTGCAGGGGCCCTGGACTTAGGGGAGGGTCTCTGTAAGAGACTCATTTTGATCCAGTAGCTGTTTTAACTCTCATATAAATACCCGCAACACAATCCTTCTCATGCTGCGTTTCATGGAGAACACAGCTTTCTAGATTGAATTTCCCACTAAACCAATTTAATTCCTTGACCAATTTTCAATACAACACAAAGTGGTTTTCAAAACACTTTCCTTTTTATTTTGCTGAAATGATTTTATCAGAATCAGTTCCAATTACAGCTAACGCCACTGTCCATTTTCTTTGGGGACCATTATTTCTACCAGGACCAATTTTCTCATGGGAACCAAATTTTATTGCGTGCATGGTTTTTTATTGTCTGTTGATTGTTCCCACCAGTAATTACTGTTATGAGTTGGATATTTAAAGAACCCGATTGTTTGTATTTACTTCTGGCTAATCCATGAGGCACTTGGAGCAACGGCCCTGGAATCCTCCAGGACAGCTCTGTCCTGTTTGGCGTCTTTCTGCCTCTTTGGTTCCCGCACTCACTGCCTATGCACTTGGTGGACGGGGGGTGGTCAAAGCGTCCTGATTTGGGGTTCAGAGGCCGGCCTGCTCACGTCTGCCTGGCGAGTCCTGCAGCCTGGCATGGTTTCGGCCCCTTGGACAGTTTACTGGTCCTTCCTCCCTCTGTTTCGCGTTTTCTCCCTTTCCACCCCCTAGGTTGTCCAGTTGCGCCCTCTACCCTTTGTGTGCTTCTGATACTTCTATCACATTCCACAAAGACTAAAATAAAAAATTTCCCTCTGAATGGTTTTGGGGCATGGCTCCCCCCAACATCCACCAGAGGCTCCTGGAGCGAGTCAGGGAGTGGGGTGGGCAAGCTGCCCAGGGGTCCGCCCTGGGGGAGCCAGGGTGCTGGCATGGAGGAGGGTCCTCTGGACCGGCAGCCAAAGGAGTCCTGGATGCTGCGTGCCTGCCCCTCCCCATCAGTTGTCCCCCAGCCCTGCCTCCCCCTCCCCCTGCTCCTCACCTGCAACCACTCCTGACTTCTCTTTTCTTTCTCCAAGGACTGTGTCCAAATGAGGCAGAGCTCTTCCTGACCCAGGTGACCTACACCGCCTTGGGGGATACTGGCCAGTGCAGCCCTGGCCCCACCCCCATATCACAGATGAGTATTTTTGTCAGCTTCTCCCCAGAATAAAATCTTTCACTTTTCTGACTGTGGATGAGGGTGACTGGCCCCATGCCCTCTGCGAGGGGAGGCCTTGCCCATCCCACATGGGTGGGTGGACCTGCCAGTCCTTCCTCGGGCCACCAGCCCAGGGTCAGCCTCCCAGAACCACTGTCCAGAACCACCATGGCTGAGTCTCAGCAGAGAATCACAACAAACCTCCCCTCCCCCATCACATCGGTCGCCCGTGGCAAAGCGCCCCGTGTGGCCCTGGTCCTGTATGGTGGGCAGATCACAGGCCTGTGGGAGGGGCAGTGGTGTGACTTGCCCAGGGTCACACAGTGAGGCCTTAGCTCTCCAGCCACCTGCCCAGAAGGCTGTACTTCTTGGGTGGGTGCTGTACACAGGTATGAGGGGGTCCAACTTCCAGGGAAAGGAGGTGTGGCCTGGCCTCGGGCAGACGGAGAGGTGGGGGCTCCTGGGGACGCGCCCATGCCAGGTGTGGTCAGGCTTGTCTCCTGCAGCCTTGACGTGTGGAACCACAGGCATCCAAGCCCTGCTCTTTCAGCCCCTCGTAGCTGCCTTCCCAGCCCATTTCTCAGATTTACCAATGGAATCAGCGCTTGAGTGGGTTCCTGCAGCCCAGGGAGCGAGGAGCAAGACCCAGGTAGGTCACTGTGTACCCATTTGCATACTGACAGGCCTCCTGGGTGCTTTGAACGGTGGGGAACCATGAACCCAACTGCAGCCGGCCAGGAGCCATCTTGAAGATGACAGTTCTATCCCCCGTGGGGGTTGGTAGGGAAGCCAACCTTTGGCCTGATCCCAGGTGGGAGGTGCAGGCAGGATGTTTGCCAAGGACAAGGCTCGCCTATTCTAGCCCCGGGGGTGGGACCTGCAGGTCTTGGCAGCTGGGAGGGAGGTACTGCACCTACTCCTGGGGCTGCTGCTCAGAAGGGTGGCCCACCCCATCCCAGCAGGGGAAGGTGCTTGGGGAGCAGACAGAACCGGGGATGGGGTCAGTAGAGTGGGAATTTCTGGAGGCCCTGGGTCCAGCCTCCTCCTCTGCAGGGGGGACCACAGCTCCTGGCCTGGGACACAGTGGCAGGGCCAGGCTGGACAAGGAGTAGGGTGACCAACCATCCTGGTCTGCCTGGGAGTGAAGGGGATCCCTGGAACTTGCAGTTTGAAGACCGAGAAGGAATTCCCTGGTGGTCCAGTGGATAGGACTCCGGGCTTTCACTGCCGAGGGCCCAGGTTCGATCCCTGGTTGGGGAACTAAGATCCCGCAAGCCGTGTGGTGTAGCCAAAACACAACAAAACAAACAAACAAAAGACTGAGATGAATCGGTCATGTGGAGAGGGAAGCATGTGAGCTGGCCTGGTATGAGGGGCACGAATGAGATGCCTGCTGCCAAGCAGAGGGTCCTGCCTCGAGGTGCAGCGTGGTGATTGCTCTGCACCCCCAAACCCAGCCCCACAACCCACCGATGCAAGTAAAAGGGTCACTGAACATTTTCTTCCTTTCAAAGACCACAAACTCATTAACCCTAAGGTATAAACAACTGATGACAGCAAACGTGTCCCAAACAAGATGATCTGCCTTGGTAAAAGGCACCACCAGTACCCAAAAGCAGGCCACCAGGAGGCACTGGAGGGAGGACATTCTGTGCAGGTATTTCATAGGGACACACAGGTCCCCCTGGCACCACCGTCTTGGCTGGCTTGACCCCTGACTTTCCACGGATTTGGGAGCTCTAGGCAGAGACCCTCCACACACACACACAACCTCCAGAGAGGGGCTTCTCTTCTCTCTCCCCTTTCTTCCTCTTGCTCATGGCTTCCCCAGCATCCATAGAAAATGAGCTCCCCAATATTTACACCTCATATTCCCCAGGAGATGAGAAATGGCCCCAGAAAGCAGAGCAGGACTCTGCCAACAGGCTCCCAGCACCTCGTGCTGTGCCACTGACAGGCCTCCAGGAAGCGGGCCCTCCCCTCCCCTCCTGCGGAGGGGGCTGAAGTCAAAACCCTCATCTGTCCTCAGATGAGTCCTGCTGTAAAAAGCCCCTCAGAGACCTCCAGGGCCACAACGGCCCTGCCCGCCACTGGCTGGGGGGCCAGTCTCCGGAGCAGCGTGGTTTTCTGCAGCGGCCACGGTGTGTTCCCAGAGAGCCCTGGAGGCTCTCAACGGCCCTGGGAGCATCCACCTTCATCCAAGGGAATCTCAGAACAAGCCCTTCTCTTTAAAGCTCTGAAGGAGGAGCCCTGCCTGCCCGCAGAAAGCATTTCAGAGCCTCCATTCACCACCCCCCCAGGTCCCCACCCCCCACCCTGCCACCCCACAGAGCAGGACATTTACTTCCACAGATGCTCCTGATGAAGAGCAAATCCCCTTCAGAGATTCCAGCAGACGCAAGACAGACGCTGGACACGCACATGTCCGTGGTGGCCAGAGGAGTGGCTGGCCGGCCAGGGACAGGCTGAGCTATGTCCCCACCGTGGTGGTCAGCTTCAACCATTTGTGGCCTTAAGGGAACTTGGTCCAGATATTACAAATTTTCCAAGGTAAGCCAGAGGTGAGGCTTTTCTTGTAAACTCTCCTGATTTTAAAGTGCTGGCAGACAAATCAAGCCCAGCAGCACACATCAGAGGCCTGTGAATCTGCAAACCCCTAAGACAGCCATGCCCTGATTATTTAACATCAGACCTGAAGGGCCCACCCACCGCTTGTCACCTGGGGAGGCCGGGCCTCCATTCCCACATGCTGCCATGTCCCCTCTTCAGAAATGAGCGCTCCAATCACATTCTTTTCAGCAACCTCATGGATGCAAATGGTGTTTTCAGAATGGAATCTTGGAAAGAGCGATCTGGAGCTCAAGTCTAGTGGTGACAGAGCCCAGAGGCTGGACTTTTGAGGTGACAAGGCTGGTCTTCTCTGTGTGCTGCTTAGGCAGCTCCTAGGAGGTGCCCGAGGTGGACAGCTGAGGATGGCTGTAAATGTGGCTCTCTTCTGTTCCTACATCAGCAGCTTTGCTTTTTAGCCAGTTTACACTTGAACGTGTAGTAGGTGGTTACTGACTCCTTCAGTTTTGCTTCTGAGACTCCAGGTTTGGGGAAATTGAAGTTCCTGGTTCCGTGCTGCCCTTGAGTTCTGGGTCACGTAGCATCTATGTGGGCCCACCTCTAGCCCCCCTTGAGTGAGTTTTCCTGCCCCCTTTGCTTGCCTGAGAGATGCTCAGATGCTCACACCTGGCAGGGCCTCAGCATTGCTGGAAAGCTCCAGCCCTGCCCTCTGCCCCCTCCTGCTCCAGTTCCCGCTGTGCCTGGGGCCCTTGTTAGAAATCAGATTCCTAACCAGTTTGCAGGGCAGAAATAGAGACACAGATGTAGACAACAAACATATGGACACCTAGGGGAGAAAGTGGTGGTGGTGGTGGTGGTGGTATGAATTGGGAGATTGGGATTTACATATACACACTAATACGTATAAAATAGATAACTAATAAGAACCTGCTGTATAAAAAATAAATGAAATTCCAAAAAAAGAATTAAAAAAAATAAAACTGCTTTAAAAAATAAAGTCTATTAACAAAATTTTAAGAAGAGAGAAATCAGATTCTTGGGCCCTCCTCCAGAACAGTTGCCTCAAGGACCCAAGGGACCCTTGTGCTCTGCAGGCTGGAGGGTCACGAGTCTGGTGGCTCCCAGCTGCCATGAGGGACTTGTGTTGCATCAGAATCACCCGGGAGCCGTTTTAATAACAGCTATGACACATAAGTGTCATGCCATACAGTTGTTTTTTATAAATTTATTTTATTTATTTATTTTTGGCTGTGGTGGGTCTTTGTTGCTGCATGCAGGCTTTCTCTAATTGCGGCGAGCGGGGGCTACTCTTCATTGCAGTGCGCAGGCTTCTCTTTGTGGTGGCTTCTCTCGTTGTGGAGCACAGGCTCTAGGTACACGGGCTTCAGTAGTTGTGGCACGCAGGCTCAGTAGTTGTGGCTCACGGGCTCTAAAGCACAGGCTCAGTAGTTGTGGCGCACGGGCTTAGTTGCTCCGCGGCATGTGGGATCTTCCCAGACCAGGGATTGAACCCGTGTCCCCTGCATTGGCAGGCGGATTCTCAACCACTGTGCCACCAGAGAAGCCCCCATACAGTTTTTAAAGTATACGATTGAGTGGTTTTTAGTATGTTCACAAGTCGATCACTGATATCCTGGGGAATGTTTAAAACTGTACTGTCAGGGCCTCCCCAGGGATTCTGATGCCGTGGGGTCTGGGAGCTCCCTGGAGGCCATGCTGTGCAGCCAGCTACGGAACCACAGGCAGAGTGGGGTCTCTCCACGGGGGCGACTTTGCTTCCAGGGGATGTTTCACTGTGCGTATAGACATTTTTGGTTGTCACAACTGGGGGCTGCTACTGGCATCTACTCATGGGAAGGGGCCAGGGATGCTGCTCAACATCTCACAGCACACAGGATGTGCCTGTGGCAGAGAAGGACCCAGCCCCCGACGTCTAGAGTGCCCACGCTGCAAGAGCTGGATCTACAGGAACCTCAAGTCCCTGCCAGCCCTAATGAGACCACCAGGGACCTCCAGGCCCAGCCCGTGGTGGCCCCCAGAAACAGAACTGGGCTTGGTTAGGTTGGGACATTCTCACCCTTGAATGTCCACTGGGCACATGAGGATCCTGTCAGAAGCAGATTCTGTTTCAGTAGATCTGGGCTGGGGGCTGAGGTCCTGCATCTCTAACAAGTTCCCAGGTGATGCCGCTGGTCTGGGAACCACACTTTGAGTAGCAAGGGTGTGGATCACTTACAGGCCACCCAGGGGCCCGCCTGGGGGTAGCCTGAGTGCACATTCTGGACTGTACACCGTCTTGTGTGGCTCCAACGCATACGGCCACCTCAGTAATCTGCGCACTGGGGAGCTCAGGCACACTGTTACAGATAACCCCCATGTTACAGATAACCCAGAAATACTTACTTGTCTCTACAAACCATTTTTCCTACACTTGGAGGGAGATGTGGCAGCTCCCTGAGAATTGTCTTCCATCCAAAAGGATGAAGAAGCTGCAGTAAAGATTGAGGAGGCCTAGGGCAGCCTCCCCCTTCTCATCCTGCCCCATCCCGCAATCCCCTCACCACAGGCACCCCAGGCAGAGCTGTGCCCCCTCTGAAGGCCATTAGAAGGGTGGGCTTCAAGGTGAGGACACACTTCCAGGACATAAGCAACATTTAGAGCAGGGGCGCCACGGTCAGTCTTCAGTGACAAGCGGGGACAGACAGTGGTCCACAGAGCCTGTCCAGGCTCCAACAGGGCAGAGGTGAGGCTGGGTGGCAGCACGGCAACCCTGGGGAGCGAGAGCAGGACTGTTGATGGCAGGTGCTGAGACACCTGTCAAGCAGGAGACCTTCCAAAATAGAACTCCCCAACCCAGACGCCATCCACAGAGGGCTGAGTGCCGGGAGGCTCTCCCGGATTAGGGAGTAAGGTCTGCCAGTGAAGAGCTGCAGAGGCCCCCGCCTCCTTCCTTCCCCACGTTCCAGCTCCTCACGAAGGGGTGCAAGGCCGAGGCTACCTTCTCCCAAAGCTGCCCCAGGGATGCCCTCCACTGGTACAGGCTGCCCAGGACAGAGTGGGGCGCCCTGGCTTCTCCCTTGGAGCAAGAACAGGTGCCTGCCCCAGCCTGGCTTGGTAGCAGCCGCGGATCCACTGCCTGTTGCCCGAGTGGTTCGTCTCCTTAGCATCCAAAGGTTTGAGCTGCGGGTTAGACTCTGCTCAGCCTTGTCTGGTCCCTGCTGCTAGCCCCCACGGGCTCTGCATCCGAGCCTGCTATCTTACTACGGGTGCTGTGGCCTGTGCCTCCCCAAGGGAGGGCCCTGCCCACACAGCATGTTTGCTGGAGGTTGGGCTGAGGGACCAGCCTGCAGCCAGTCATTGGGGCCCTAAGCCAGGAAGAAAAGTCCTCTGTGAAACCCAGGCAGACCGGAAGGCAGCTGTTAGCCCTGGAGGTCGGGATCTGTCCAGTCGGACAGGGGGAAGGGTGAGCAGACAGGCAGGGGTTCTGGGAACACAGGGCAGGAACTAACTTCATGGGAAAAGGCTGGGGTGGGCAGGAAGATTCCAGAGCATGTTGTGGTTGAAAAGACAGCAACAGACAGGAGTGGTGTGGAGCCAGGCGGGACTGGGGGGTGGGCCCCTGCTCTGGGCTCCGTTGGCTCCCTCCCCCCTCCACACAGGGCCAGCTGGCAGCAAAGCTTAGGATACGAGGCAAGACCACAGAGCCTGGTGGTGGTTTGGAACTCTTTCTTCTCCTTTGTTAAAAGGGGGAAAGGAACTGGGGATGGGGTACCCCCGGGCTCTGGGGAAGCATGCAGGCAGCCCCAGCAGGCAGGCGCTGGGGGATGGGTGGGAAGAGTCCTGGAGTTTCCCACAATCCTTTTCTCTGCAGGGAACAGCAAGGCTGACTGCCCAGGGGGCAGGGGAGAGGGGCAGGGCCCTGGGGAGAGGGACGGCGGACAAGGGGAGAGGGGGCTCACTCTAACATGCAAAGTCCAGCTGCCCCATAAACTAGGTTGCTTCTCGAAGAGCGACATACGTATAAATACACAGACACAGCGACACGCACACATGCGGAGAAGGCTCTGCATTCCCGAGGGTGGGGATCTAGGCCCACCGGCCCCAGGGAGCTCCGCAGCCCCCTGGGGTGGGGCGGGGCGGGTGAGTCCTCGGGGGAAGGCTGCTTGTTCTCTGAGGTTCTGTCCACCAGCACCCAGACGACTCTGAACCAAATCCATGAAAGCTGGGTGCCGCAGGCCCGCGCTGCTGGGTACGCATGCGGGCAGCCTGTGTACTGGCACAAGGGTCCGGTCTCTCCCCCCCAGGGCTCTGGGGAATGGGGGTGCAGACAGAGGAGGGTGAAGGGGGCCCGCAGAGACGTCCTCTCCCCCGCCCCACGGGGTTCTGGCCTCCGGGAGGGGGGAGGGGCCTCCCTTATCTCTCGGCCTCCATGGCAGGGTGGGCTCTGGGTTCTGAGGTGGCCTGTTGGGGGACCAGGGGTGGCCAGTCTGACGCCGGGGAAGGGGGTGCCGGAGTCCACAGGGGCAGCTGCTGCGGCTGGTGGTGCTGTGCCCCGCCTGGGGGCGAGGCCGCAGCCGGCCAGCTGGGTGCCGCGAAGCTGCCGGTGGCGGCGAGCGGGAAGTGCGGCGGGGGCGACGTGGCCGTGGCGGCCATCGGGCTGCCGCTGCCTCCGCTGTGGAAGCTCTCGGAGGCCTTGAGACGGGAGAACATGGTGAGGGCATCGGGGAAGTTGGGGGGCGTGGCGGGGGTGTTGGCTGGAGTGCACATCTGTGGGGGAAGAGGAACAGAGAGGGAGGGGTGAGCACCCCTTTCTGGAAGGGCCCCGGGCTCCCATGAGGAGACACATGCCCCTTCCCTGGAGGCACCCCACCCTGCAGGCGGTCCACCAGCCAGGAGCTCACAGAGGAAAGGTGTGGTGCCCGAGACGGGCTGGCCCACTGTGCCTGCTGCCAGGCTCCCAGGAGTCCCATCCCAGCGGCTCTTCCGTGGCCAAGAGCCACTGCACCATCCTTGGCCCTGGGTGGCTTCCCCCTGCCCCCAATCAGGACAGCCCCGCACGGCTGCCCCTGGGGCTGCAGGCGACACTTACCATCTGGTGGTGATGGTGGCTGTAGGGGATGTTGGTCTCTTGGAAAAAGGCGCTGAGGGCCGTCTGCGGGAAGAAAGGCCCACGCTTACCCTCAGGACCCCTGTGGCCCTGGCCTGGCAAGTCGAGGCAGCAGGCCTGTCATCCCTCAACCCTCGCTGCAGCCCAAAGAGGCGCTGTGGACCTCTGGGCACGTCTGGTGGGTGGGGAGGACCCTCATGACACTGCCTGCCACCTGGCTGCCAGGTGCTTCCAGCTCACCTGACATGGGGGCCTGTCTCATGGGGAAAGGCCTCCGGCAGATTCTAGCCCTACTGCCACCAACTCCGTGGATGGCAAGTCCCTACTCCTCCCTGAGCCTCAGTTTCCTTGTCTATGAGCCAGAGGACGGCAAAGGCACCCAAATGTTGCGAGTCTGTAACCCACCTGCTCCTCTCCTAGGCTGGCCAAGGGACCCTGCCCTGGTTCTTGGTTTCTCCATCTGCACCACAGGGAGACGGGACTAGGTGGCTTGCAGGTTCCCCTCCCTAGCAGCAGTAACCTCCTGAGATCCACGGTCCAGCTGGGAGAGCCGGAATTAAGTAGGATGGTCTGGGGTTTGCACCGCTGTCCAGTTACCTGAGCCTTCCTTCGAATGTTCTCAAGGTGGTGGAGCAGGAGGAAGGCTGAAGTGGGGTTTGCACCCAGGACTGTGAGAAGTGGGTGGAAAAGGGGGTGGCAGCTGGCTTGGGTCAGACAAGCTCCTCTAGTGACCCTGGGGGGCTGGGGGAAGGGGCCCCAGGGTGGCCTCCGCTGGCGTTGGTGTGTCCTGGTTCGGCCCCTGCAGGAGAGGCGTCCAGGAAAATAAAGGAACCAGCTGCTCTTGCGAAAGTGCTGGGTGAGGGAGCCCGTCAAGTGTGTGAAGGGTCTGCGAGCAGCTCTGCCCTCCATGGCTCCCCCCTCGGGCTCACCACCCCACAGCCCAGCGCTGTCAGCCCCTCCCCCACTCCCAACACAACCAGAAACCCAGCCTGGCTTCTAGGGCTTACCCTAGGGGTTTTATTATTAAAGTAAATTCAAGTGAATTACTCTGGGAATTTCCTGCTGGAGATGCCCTACCCCAGTGTCCCCAAACATGGGTGTGGGAGCTGGGGGGAGGGCCTTGATCTCTAAGCACCTCCTTGTGACACACACCCCCAGGAGCCTCAAGGGACACACCAAACCATTCCTCCCCCAACGGCAACTCTGAAGGCCATTGCTGTGTGTTAGGATTCCAGGGAGAAACGGTTGCCCTTTTCCTGCCTTCCTAAAGCACCCCCAACCTTAAAGCACACAGGTCCCCCTCCCCCAGCAGCCTTCTGTCCCCATTAACACCTGAATCACAGAGAGCATGACCCAAAAACAGGGCCTCCTGCTGCGCCAGCCCTCAGCCCAAGTGTGCAGCCAGCCAGGGGTGGAGGGCACAGAGGGGAGTTTACCACAAGGAACCCCACTCACTCCCAGGAAGATCTAAGGGTTGGATGTTCACAGTCCATTTTTACCTTAAGTAGACCTCCCTACTATCAGCCTCCCCATTTTACACATGGTGAAATTGAGACTCAGGGAGCCTGGCGCACAGGGCTCCTACCCTGGGGGCCACCAGAGCTCCCCCGTCTGCAAGCTGCTCCTGCCCCTCCTGAGATCAGAGTTTTTCCCCAGGCATTTCCATTTTCAAAGTTACATTTTCAAGTCCTGTGACCAAGCGACACCAACCCGTGCTGCCTGAGTGACTGCCAGGCTGGTGCCAGGCTCTGTGGGCTGGTCTGAGAGTGCCTACAGGCAGGGCCGCTTCCCACCGGACACCTGCCTGCCCAGCCCCAAGCAGACGGGGGAGCTGTGTATGCAGATGTGGGACTCAAGCAAACTGCCATGAATGTGGTTTTGCAAGTTTTGCCACATCCAGCTCTTGAGACAAACGGGCTGATTAGGGAGCTTCCTGCAGGGTGGGGCTGCCTGGGTTGGAAGGGGGGCTGGCCATTCACTCCTTAGAGGTCAACTCACACGCCCCAGGTACAGCTGAGGAAACTGAGACCAGAGGGTGGGACCTGCTCAGAGAGACAGAGAAGCCTCCCATCCTGTGATGTGAGGACCACCGCAGGGTTAGCGGTTCCCCTGAGATCTCTGGTAGGAAAGTGAGCAAGGATTCCCCTGGGTGGACAGGCCACTGCCTCCCCAGACTGTCCCAACCTTCGGGCAGCAATTCTGATCCCCATCCCACCCCCAGGAAGCTGAACTCCAGAGTACCCTGGCTCCCTGTCCCTCCTACGGCCCAAATACCTTCCCTGAGCTCGCTCCCCCTCTAGAAACCAGGCTCTGAAGCCTGGACTAGGCACAGACTCTACAGACTGGCTGGGGCTGTGACCTTACACTCGTGAGGGGAAGAGCTCAAGGGGCTCTGGCCTCATCCCTAGATACCATCCTGGGTTATTTCTGGGGCGGCAGAGTAGGGAAGGCCAGGTGGCCTCTTGGCAGCACAAGCTCTGGGCACTAGTGCCCTATGGGTCAGGGAGGCCTGGGGAGGTGGGGACCAGGCTGGGGCAGCCCCACCTCCTGCCCAGCTGGCTGAAAGCTAGAAGCTACTGAACCGTGTATACCATGCTATGCACTGTGCAGGTAGATTCGCCGGCCAACACAGAGGAGAGCACCTGGTGACGCCTCTGGATCAGGGTACACAGATGCGCACGTAGCTGTAGTGAGGGGCTCCGACACAACACCTGTACACATGTGTGCACACGCGAGAGCACCGTCTGCAAAACGGCGACCTGTGGGTACACACCCCGCACCCGCGCCCCGGTGGACTGCGTGTTTACACACACACGCCAACATGTCCACACGCAGCGTGGCGCGTGCGTAAATACAAATGCACATGTACGTGAATACGCGCTGCCGAGCTGTCCAGCCCACACGCAGATCCTCAGACCCTGAGACCCACACACACCGGGCGGCTCCACCCGCGGGCTCGGGGCTCCCGTATCTCAAACCCGCGGCTCCCAAGGCGGGGGCGGCGTGGGCCCAGCTCGGTCCAGGCCTGGGGCGTCCTCCTTCCGGCCGCCCGCCCGTCTGTCCGTCTGGGCCTCGGTGCCGCCCCGCCCTGGCCGTTACCCGCACAAAAAGGGGGGCCCCCGAAACCGATCGCCTGGGAATTTGGGGGGCGGGGATTCGGGGCCGGGGGGGGCAGCCTGCCCCTCCCGCCCACCACGAGCGGGCGGCGTTTCCGGGGGCCGCGTAGACGCGGCCGCGCCGCGGGGCCTGACCCGCACGCCGCGTGTGCGCGCTGCGGCCCGGCCGCCGGGGCGCGCGACCGCCGGGACTCCGGGCCGGGTGCGCGGGCCCGACCCCGGCCGAGCGCGCCGCGGCACGTGTCCACACCGGCCCGCACATGCCCCACTACACGCGTAGCCACGCGGGACGGACACCCGCGCCCCGGCCCCAGCCCGGCCGCGCACCTCGAACTGCCAGTGGGCCGCCTGCAGCAGCTGCTTCGCCTGGTCGGCTGCGCAGCCGGCCGTCAGCACGAACTGGTTGATCATGACCTGGTGCTTGAGCTCGTCCATGTTCACGGACATGGCGCCTCCGCCGCCTGCCCGCTCCGGCCTCCCGCCGCCGCGCGCTCCTTCGCCTCACGCGTCCACCATTAGCGAGCCGGCTCCGGCTAATACAAATATTTACTGTGCGGCTCTGACTCACCGAGCCTCGCCTCGCTCCTGGCCGCGGGGGGCATGCTGGGAGATGTAGTCCCGCGCCGCTTCCGCCGCGCTCGGCCGTGAGCCGCGGGCCGGGCTGGGGCCGAAGGTGTGTCTGAGCGTTGGGCGCCTACTGTGTGCAGAAGCTGGACGGGCACGTGCCCAGGCCCGTGACTGAACTGATGGGGGTCAGGAGACGGGGGCCACAGACACTGTGCATGGGCGCAAACGCAGCCTCAGGGTATTTACCAAGACCCCAGTATCCCGAACCCCAATGTGGTTGGCATCCCACTGTGTTGAGTAGGCGCACTATTGGGGAAGGGGATGGGCCAAGAATTTTGGCACAAATCAACAGCACTAGGGCCATAAGGCCCCGAAAGCCTGGCACACAGTAGGCGCCTACAGATACTCGTTCAGTAAATAAATTAATCTGCCCCTTAGGGTTCTGCCTAAAGTCACCGCCTCCAGGAAGCCTTCCGAGTCTCCCCAACACCCAGGGCACAAGCTCGCGTCGCCCACTTGTGACACGGGTCCCTCCCCGGCCTGGCACTCCACCAAGCACACAGTAGACCCGAGGAACGTCAGAGGAAGAGATGGCGACCGAGACAGGTAGGCGAGGACGGCAGTCTCTGGAGCCTCTGCGTACCCTCTGCGGGATGCTCGCACTTTCCCACGCAAAATCTTGTGAGCTTTCCCGGAAATCTCAGCTTTTAGCGTACGGACGCTAGGACCGCGCGGAGCCAGTTCCGGGGCGGCCCCGAACTCCTATTCCCAGAATGCCCTGATTTATTTGCATCGTTCAGTCCTTGTGACGTCAAGTGAGTGAGGCCGCGCCTCAGCCAATGGGCTGTCGGGAGGTGTTAGCACCTGGCCATATAAGGTAAACAAAGCTGGCCGCCCAATGAGGCAGCAGCGGGGGCGGGCACTGGGTTGGGGCGGGCGGGGCGCGTCACGTGGAGGGCGGGGGCGGGGCTGAAGAGAGCGCGAGGTAGGGTGTTGCGGGCTGTGTTTACAGCTCCGCACGCGGCGCTTCCGGTTGACGTTGCGGGTCGAGAGTGTCGGGGTCGGACGGATTCGGAGCTGGGGTCGGGGGCTTCGTCACTCCGGCTCAGAATGACCTTATTCCGGTTCCCCGCGCTCCCTGGACACCAGTTTCATTAGTTGAGCAACTCTGTATTGGGCCCTTACTCTGTTCCTGGCTCTGATCTGGCCCGGGATGCAGAGAACAAACTCTAGAAGGGTCGGCTGGTGGGTGGGGTGGGGGCGTGCATCAAAAATCCCAAGAACAGGAACTTCCCTGGTGGCCCAGTGGTTAAGAATCCTCCTGCCAATGCAGGGGACACGGGTTCGAACCCTGGTCCGGGAAGATCCCACATGCCGCAGAGCAACTAAGCCTGTGTGCCGCAACTACTGAGCCTGTGTGCCACAACTACTGAAGCCCGCGCACCTAGAGCCCGTACTCCGCAAGGAGAAGCCACCACAATGAGAAGCCCGCGCACTGCAACGAAGAGTAGCCCTCTCTTGCCACAACTAGAGAAAGCCCGTGCACAGCAACGAGGACCCAATGCAGCCAAATAAATTAAAGAAAAATCCCAAGAAGAGATGTAGAATTGCAAGTGTGGAAAGTGCTCAGGAAGCAGGCACAGGCCCTGGAGATGGTGGGCTAAAGGCTATTGAAGGGTTTTAGTACATCTGATCCGTTGTGTGCAGTAGGATCACTGTGGCTGAGCACTGTGGAGACCAGATGGTGGGAGAGAGGACCAGTCCGGGTCAGGCGATGTTCTAGGTGTGTCTGGTTCCAGGGGAGTCCGTCCCTGCCCAGGGATTTGTTGCAGAATTCGATTGAATGCAGGGAACTGTCCCACCCTGGGGGGAGGAGGAGGACCGGCAGGGCTCTGGGAGGAGCCCTTCCTGGGTCCCTCAACCCTTCCAGGGGATTCTGGCTTTGACTGGTAGGAGGAGGGGGATGGGAGACTGGTGGACAGGGCCTGAAGGCTCCCAAGGTTATGGGGGCTCCGGGAGGCTGGAGCATCGGGATAGCTGGGGGAGGGAGGGGAGCCTGGAGCAGTGGGACTGCTAAGCGGCCTCTGAGGGCTGGAGATGGGAGCTTGGCCCTTTGGCAGGGAGAGGACTCAGTGTCCCCTTCAGGTGAACCCTGGCAGAAGTCACCTTGGGACTTATTTCCCAAGTCCACTCGGGAAATAAGGTTTCAGCCCTTTTCTGCCACATGGGGATCACTCAGGCTGCACCATTTTTTGCAAACCTTGATGGTGCCAGGAGAGTTCTGCTCTTATTAAAAATGGTCCCTCACCTTCACAAAGCATCAGCGTGAATTAATGTGGACAAAGCGCTCAGCACAGCACGGGGTGGGCAGTTCTGAATGTCATTACCTCTATCACTATTACTACTGGGACAGCAACAGGGCATGGTGGAAGGTGAGTGGGTTCTGGAGCCAGACAGACCTGGGTGTCAGTCTTGACTCTGCCACTTAATGACTCTGATGTTGGGACAAGGTTCTCTGGCTCTGAGCTTCAGTTCCTTCATTTGTAGAACCCAAGGTAACAGCTCAGAACTCTCCCAGGACTGCTCTGGGGGATTAATACCTGTGGTGCTCAGAGCACCATTTTAGCACTCACCTCTTTGCCTCCATCTGGACCACTGTAGGGAACCCAAGCCCCATTTTACAGATAAGGAAACTGAGGCTGGAATCCAAACTTCCTTACACTCTTGACAGTGTTCAGAGCCAGTGGAGAAGAGCAGGCACCCAGTGGGCCAGCAGGGTGTGTTTCTGGCCAAGGAGGGTGGGCACTGTCCTGGCAGGGACCACTGGGGGCTTTTCTTGCTTAGGGAGGCAGGAAGTACCTTCACCCCTTCCCTCACTCTCATCTGGGCACCACTCAGTTACCTGCCTAGACTTGCTCAGCCCAGAAGGAGCTCTTCCAGGCCAGCTGGCTGGCTGGGGTGGGGCAGGTGGGGCTAGCGGGAGCAAAGGTCACCCCTATGGCCCCCCAGCCAGCTTGTTTTCCCAGGGGCAGCGGGAAGGAAAAAACAACCTTGTTTTCAGCCAGGATCAGCCTGGCTAGAGAGTGGACTTTGGATTTCTTAGCAGGCTCGGATTGGGCCTGACAGCTGGGGCCAGTAGATGGGGGGGATGGAGGTATAAAAGGGATTTACGGCAATGCCTTCATCTTACCTGAGGTCCAGGGAGGTTGAGGACCTTGGCAAAGTTGGCATAGCCAGTTGATGGTAGGCTCAGGACCCCGGGCTCCTCTCCACCTCCATTCCTTCAATCACTCTGCAGATATGTTTATCAGACATCCACTGGGTGCCTGGCTCTGGGAGCACAAGAATGAATAGGGAGGGATCCTGCCCCCTCAGAAGGCTTGAGAAGTCGACTTGAGGGATTCATACTAGCCGTGAAGTGTGCCTAGGGTCTTTCTTCATGTTTCAAAGGACCCGATACTGGCTGACTGAGGGGCCTTGAGATCTGGCCACTGCCTCACTCCTGACCTCTGTTCCTGAACTCTCCTGCCTACTTGATTCTAGCCACACTGGCCTTTGAGCTCATTGATCTTACTCAGCTTCTCAGGGCCTTTGCACATGCTGCTCTCCCTGCCTGGAACCTGGGCTGCCTACTCCCTCAGCGTTTGCCTGCTTGGCTCTTACTTGTATTTCAAGTCCTAGCTTAAATGTCACTTCCTCAGAGAAGCCTTCTCTGACTCCCCTATGAATAGTAGGTCTCTCCTAGTATTTCACTGCACCTCAGTCCATTCCCCTATAGCACCCACCACATTTTGTATTTATACACTTGTTCACCTTTAGTGTCTGTTTCCTCATTAGATGTTTCATATCTGGTGGTTTCACCATTTAATCTCTATTTCCTGGCTCTTTGCCTGTCTCATTGCTTTTTACATAGTAGCTGCATGATAAATATTTGCTGAATAAATAAATGAACCAGTGAAGATGTTGATAGTAGAACTAGTATCAAATAAAAAAGGGCCTGTCTCCCACTGGGGCATGGATAAGCACAGAAAAATATACCTGAAGTCCAAAGCTCTATTAAGAGGAATGTTTAATTGATCAAACATCAGCCCATGGAAATGACTGCCCTGGCCCATTATCTGTAGGGAGGACATGCTCTTAGGGTTATTTTTCAGTGGGAACATCTGGGCCCTCAATACTCTCCTTCCCTCCCCACAAGCAGGGAGACCGATAAATTGAATGCTGTGTTGGTATATCTGTTTGTGTATATATGATTCAACAGTGTTATGTGATTCAACAGAAAGAAATTTAAAGTAAGGGAAGAAAGGTCACATGGGGTGGGGATGTCTTCAAGCTCATCTGGGGGCAAGAGACAGGGAATCTGGCACTGGAGCATTCCTGTCTCTGGGGTGGTAGGGGCTGGGAGTGGCAGGGGAGTGTGGCATTAAGAGGAGTGGCCTGGTTCAAATTCCAGCTTTATTACCACTTACCTACTATGCAAGCTGAGTGGGTACTTCACTTCTCCTGGCCTCTTTCCTCTTCTGTAAATTGGGAATGAAAATAGAACCTACAACAGAGAATTAAAAGAGAGAATATGTGCATAGCCTTCAACACCAATGTCTGGCACATAGTAGGTGCTCAGTAAAGGGGGATCTTGGTTGCAGGGCAGAGAGGTTAAATCAGGCTCCAAGACCTGGACTCTCCCTTATAATCACACAAGTCCCTCACTTCCTTTATTACTTTTGGCTTCCCAGGTCCCCTGAAAATAGGAAGGTTGTATTCTGGGTTCTGGCGTCTGGAAAGGTGTAGGAATCACTTTAATGTGGACTGTGGTGAATTTACCATCTGAGACTCTTAGACAGCCTCTGCCCTCCCTAGCTCCTTGCTGGATAGACAGGCTTGTCTTGGGAAGTCACTTTCTTCTCAGAACTGCTGTTTCTCAAGTGAAAAGTAGGTAAAAACAGATCCTCACTTGGCCTGCTTACAGAGTTTTGTGTGAGTCACAAAGCCAAGAAAGTACATTGCAATCTGCGAGGAGGCTTTAACTCTAACCCTGATTCTTGTAAACTTGAGCACCCTTATGTGTGGCCCCCTCCCTTCTTTGTGCCTCAGTTTCCCTATATGTAAAACGGGGAGAGGTCTACTGCCTCCATGGGGGACTTTAAAATTATGTCTTCAAAGAATTGTTCTGGACGTGGAGACAGAGAGATGCCTAGAGTTCTGGAAAAGGTTCTTCCCTTCCCCTGTGTGCACCGCTCCAGGTAATCCTGGGTTCCATCCCAGCTCTTTGCGGGTGGCAGGTACGGGTCTGCCCTCTGCTGGCCGGGCCGGGAGATTAAACCCTGGGAAGTGGGGAGAACCATGCTCCGGGAGTTATTTCAGAGAGGGAATAAATGGAAGGCGTTGGTTCCTAGCAAGATCTATGTATGAACAGATTATTAAAAGGCTAAAGAGTTACGATGTTAGTCTTGTGCATGGAATGCAAAGGGAAGGATAGTTTGCAGTGTGGTTGATGGTTCCTCCCCTCTGGACTCAGGTCCATTTGGTTTGTCCCGGACCGTTTGTCAACAACTGCAGCGAGCCCGGGCGAGGAGCTTCCTGGGAAATGTAGTTCCTAGGTGGCTATCCCGCGCCGCCGCCGGGCACCCTCGGCGGCGAGGGGACTCCATTTCCCGAGGTGCCTCAGGCCTGGGGGGCGGAGGGCTGCCGTGGCGTCTGTCCCTGGGCCGAGCCGGGGGTGGGGGCTCGGAGGCCGAGCGCCCGCAGCCGTGGGCAATCGTCCGTGCGGCCTGGTCCCGGCCATGTCCGCGTAAGGACGCCGCCGCCGCCGCCGCCGCCGCCGCCGCCCCCCCCATCCCAGCCTCGGCCCGGCCCGCCGTGCACCATGGGTTCCATCCTGAGCCGCCGCATCGCGGGCGTGGAGGACATCGACATCCAGGCGAACTCGGCCTATCGCTACCCCCCGAAATCCGGTGAGCGGCCGCCCCGGCCCGGGTCTCGGCCCCGGGTGCGGACAGCGAGGCGCGGGCTGGAGCGCGGGGCGGGCAGGGGGCGGCGGGGCTGGGCGCAAGATCCTCCTCGGAGGGTGGGCTGGGGGCTCTGCTCGGCCCGCGGCCCTGTCTGCAGCTTCCCTGCATGGAGGTCCACGCGCCCTCCGCCCGGACCCCGGGGCGTGGGTCGGTACGGCGCTGACTGCCTCGTCCCGGCTGGGTGACCTTGGGTCAGTCAGCTCACTCCTGCGCGCCTCAGCTCCCTCGTATGCACACTGGGGTATGCTCAATAGGAATCCCCCAGGGCTGGCGTGAGGTTCCGGGGCGCGACGCTTGCGAGGGCTTAGCACGGTGCCCGATGCTTCGCTTGTGCTTACAAAGTGGTCATTGTCAAAAGGATTGACATCATTCCATCGCCGGTTTTCCCTTTCTTTGGTGGCTTCTTGTGAAGACCCGGCCAGTGGTTCTGGACACTCTCCGTCCCGTCTGGACAGAGGCTTAGCTCTCCTGTGACCTGGCGCTTGTGTTTGGGAGGGGGGCTGGGCCCAAGGGGGCATAACTGTCGGTGGAAGAGGAGCTGGGAGTCCATGCTGGACAACCGGGGAATGGTTGGAAGGGACCTACCCGGTTCTCCAGTCTCCTTTTTTGTGGCTGAAAGACCTGAGCCCCAGGGAGGAAGTGACTTTCCCAAGGTCTCAGAACTGGATGGAAGCTCATCCGGGTGCAGGACCAGGAGTCAGACTACCAGACCAGTTGTACCCGTCCACAATGTTTTTCTGCCTCTGATGAGGAGTGTGGCCTGCCCTGGAACTTTAGTTCGGGTTCCTCGTGCCCATCTCCTCGTCTGGTTACTTGCCTGGAAAGGAGAGAAGAAAGAGGACAGGGCATTTGGATATCATGGAGACTTTCAGACTGGGGCCTCTGATCCTGGCTTCTGAAGTATCTGATCCCATGTCGTGGTCTTCTAGGCCTCACAGTTGGCCTGTGGGCATCCCCTGGGCCAGGTTTCCTCTGAGTATGGTCCAGGACCACCTGCTTCCAACAGTGGGGAAGCTTGTTTAACATGCATTTCCCAGGCCCTGCCTCAGACTTGTTGGGGCCTGCTGTGGCCTAGGAACCTGCATTTAAAACCCACTCCTAGGGTGAGTCAGATGTCCACTCAAGTTTGAGAACTGCTTCACCCTCATTTTGGAAGGTGAAAGAAGGCAAGTGTTTGGGACCACCAGAGATAAAGGGAGTGGAGACTAGCAGTTCGGGGCAGTCAAAGAGGATGCAGTCAGAGCTGGGCAGAGGGCTCTATTTACTACTAGGCATGGGAGATCTCCACGCCTGCTTGTTCCCAGGCACTAGGACAGGGCAGCCCAGCCTGGTATAGGGATCCCCTGGAGGCTGACATCCCCAGATCTGATGGAGCAGTTGTTTGAAGTCATCCTCTTCCACCTCTGATGTTCTTCCAGCCCATCTTTGGCTGAGTCATCTTAGGCAAGCTGCTTAGCCCCCTGGGTCATGGTTTCCTCATCTGTAAAATGGGCTGATCCTCATACAGTGCTCAGAACAGTGCTTAGCACCTAAGAGGTCCTTGAAAAATGTTAGCTGCTATAATGGCTCAAAAAGTAAATTAAGTGATCAACTTAGACTCTAATAGCAGTTAGCAGTGTCTTGGAAGAGGTATCAAAAAGTTTAAGGTGGTACCTCCCGTCACCTGGGAGCAGAGCAAACCTGATGTCCCTTCAGTTGGGCATTTGGACAAAATCACAAATACAAGGCACTTACAGCACTGCTTCTGGATTCTGTTTGGCAGACCTTGTTAATCAGTCAGGTCCACTCTGTGGACACCCGAGTCAGCCACAGTTAATCTGCTGGGGCTGGCACCCAGGTGAATACCATGGGCCACCTCGGTTTTGCTGCCAGCGATTGGAGTGCTTAACCTGTCCAGTCCAAAGGCTGTCCTCTCTGCTTCCTGTCCCTCGGGCCACCTTATTCCGGGAGGCAGTCTGGAACCTAAGCAGTACTTGAGTATGTTTCCCCAAGCATGGACTGGGGACGGAAGGGGGGGTTGAGATGATTTTAGGGACCATGGACTGTACAATCAATTTATGAGACAGTTGTTATCTTTTCAGGTCTCTGTCAATTTTGTTGATTATATTAGAAAGAATCATTGGGTGCTAGTTAGTATTTTTTTAACACCTCTGTAACACTGTCCAATTTTTTTCCAGCTTTATTGAGATATAATTGACATATAATGTTGCGTAAGTTTAAGGTGTGCAGTGTAATGATTTGATATGTGTATATATCGGGAAATGATTATCACAATAAGGTTACTTACACATCCATCATCTCATGGTTATCTCTGTGTGTGTGTGTGTGTGTGTGTATGGTGAGGACTTTTAAAATCTCCTGTCTAATTTTCTTTTTTTTAAAAATACATTTATTTATTTATTTAATTTATTTATTTGGCTGCGTTGGGTCTTCATTGCTGCACGCGGGCTTTCTCTAGTTGTGGCAAGCGGGGGCTACTCTTCGTTGCGGTGCGCGGGCTTCTCATTGCGGTGGCTTCTCTTGTTGCGGAGCACGGTCTCTAGGCACGCAGGCTTTAGTAGTTGTGGCTCGCGGGCTCTAGAGCGCAGGCTCAGTAGTTGTGGCACACAGGCTTAGTTGCTCCGAGGCATGTGGGATCTTCCCAGACCAGGGTTAGAACATGTGTCCCCTGCATTGGCAGGCGGATTCTTAACCACTGTGCCACCAGGGAAGTCCCTGTCCAATTTTCTTTTACTTTGAAGTTTTCAACATGCCCTGCAACAGTTACCTAGCTTGAATTTAACAGCATTTGCTTTGTTTTTATTGTATTTATTTATTTTACTCATAACAGCTTTATTGAGGTATCAATCGTGTGCCGTACAACTCATTCTTTGTAAACCTATGATCTGGCGATTTTTAGTAAACTTATAGAATTGTGCAACCATCACCACAATCAGTTTTAGATATTTCCATCATAAAAGTTTCCTTGCCTTATGCCTGTTTGCAGGCAGTCTCTGCTGTCACCTTCACCCCTACCCCATCACTGATCTGCTTTGTGTCGTTAAAATTTGCCCTTTCTGGACATTTCATATAACTGGAATCATACAGCATGTAGTCTTTTTTTGTGTCTGGCTTCTTTCACTTAGCATTGTTTTTGAGGTTCATCCATATATTGTACTTTACTGTATGGTTATAGTACATTTTGTTTATCTTTTCACCAGTTAACGAACACTTGGGGTGTTTCCACCTTTTGGCTATTATGAATAACGCCGCTGAACGTTTGTTTGGTGTGTTCAGTTCTCTTTAGTATACACCTAGAAGTGGAATTGTTGGGTCATATGTTTAACCTTTTGAGGAACTGCCAGACTGTTTTCCATAATGGCTGCACCAATTTACATTTATTCCCAGCAGCAGTGTATGTGGGTTCCAAATTCTCAGCATCCTTGTCAACACTTATTATTGCCTACCTTTTTAATTATAGTCATCCTAGTGGGTGTGAAGTGGTATCTCACTGTGGTTTTGATTTGCATTTTCCTGATGACTGATGATGTTGAGCATCTTTTCATGTGCTTATTGGCCGTTATATGTCGTGTGTGTGTGTGTGTGTGTGTGTGTGTGTGTGTGTGTGTGTGTGTTGGAGGGTTGGCTCTTTTAGTCTTATTCACTTTTTAAAAGTTGGATTGTCTTCTTTTTGAGTTGTAAGAGTTCTTTATGGATTCTGGATACAGTGATACAATTCATTTATCAGCTCTGTGATTTGCAAATATTTTCTTGCAGTCTGTGGTTTGTCTTTTCATTTTCTTAATGGTGTCTTTTGAGGAGCAAAATTTTAAGTTTTGGTGAAGTTTGATTTATCATTTTTCTTTTTTTTTTTTTTGGCCACGCCACGTGGCTTGTGGGATCTTAGTTCCCCAACCAGGGATTGAAGCCGGGCCCTTGGAAGTGAAAGCGCGGAGTCCTAACCACTGGCCCACCAGGGAATTCCCTATCAATTTTTTTGATGGTTAATGTTTTTGGAGTTATATCTAAAAGATCTTTGGGTCTTCCCTGGTGGCGCAGTGGTAGAGAATCTGCCTGCTAATGCAGGGGACACGGGTTTGAGCCCTGGTCTGGGAAGATCCCACATGCCGCAGAGCAACTAGGCCTGTGAGCTACAACTACTGAGCCTGCGCATCTGGAGCCTGTGCTCCGCAACAAGAGAGGCCGCGATAGTGAGAGGCCCGCGCACCGCGATGAAGAGTGGCCCCCGCTTGCCGCAGCTAGAGAAAGCCCTCGCACAGAAACGAAGACCCAACACAGCCAAAAATAAATATAAAAATAAATAAATAAATAAAAAGATTACTGTAAAAGATCTTTGCCTACCTCAAGGTCACAAAGATTTTCTCCTATTTTTTTTTCTTGAAGTTTTATAGTTTTAGCTCATACATTAAGTCTTGTGATCCATTTTGAGTTAATTTTTTAATGTATGGTTTGAGGTAAAGATTTAGGGTTTTGTGTTTTTTTCTGCTTATGGATAGTCAGTTATTTCAACATCATTTGATGAAAAGACTATTCTTTTCCCATCACATTGCCATTTTACCTTCGTTAGAGATCAGCTGACCATAAATGTGAGGGTTTATTTCTGCACTCCACTGCCCTGCAGTCCCTTGCCCCGATCACACGGCTGGCTGGTCCCCAGCCAGGGGTCACGGCAGGCGTTAGGACACCTCAGTCAAGTTCTTAAAGAGAAGGTTGCAGGGCTTCCCTGGTGGCGCAGTGGTTGAGAATCCGCCTGCTAATGCAGGGGACACGGGTTCGAGCCCTGGTCTGGGAGGATCCCACATGCCGCGGAGCAACTAGGCCCATGAGCCACAACTATTTAGCCCGCGCGTCTGGAGCCTGTGCTCCGCAACAAGAGAGGCCACGATAGTGAGAGGCCCGCGCACCGCGATGAAGAGTGGCCCCCGCCCGCCACAACTGGAGAAAGCCCTCGAACAGAAACGAAGACCCAACACAGCCAAAAATAAATATAAATAAATAAATAAATTTATTAAAAAAAAAAAAGAGAGAAGGTTGCAGACGGAAGCCCGGGGCACAGTAGGTCCCCACAGCAGTGCCTGGTCGTTGTTGGCGGCCATGGTTGGTTGTTCCTCCTTCTGCATTACTATTGTTACTCATGTGTCTTAAAGCCATGTGGGCTGCCCTGCCCTGGTGTTTGAGGGAGGTCATGGTAGGGACAGGTCACCCAAGAGAAACGTCCGGAAGGGCAATCAGACATGTGATCCACTAACCCTGGAGGTGTGGGTGAACTATGCCCCAGACCTAAAGCTTTTGTATATCGGGTGCGTGTACTTTCAGAGCATTTTTACCTCCTTTATCTCACTTGAACTTTGCCATGTTCTCGTGACACTAGACTTTTGTCCTCTTTGGCAGAGGAACTAGAAATCAGGCTGATTTTGTCTCCCAGCACCTGGGCCTGCACACGGTAGGTGTTTAATAAATGCTTGTGCAGCAGGCCTTGCGGAAAACAACCCCCCTCTCCCTAGTGTACAAGCTGCTCAGACTGGGCTGCATCTTATCCCCTGGGGTGTCAGGCGGGGGTCCGGGGACTCCTGGGCCTGCCGCCACGCGGTGAGGGGCCTGAGGTGTGTGCCAGGAGACTTTGGTGTGTACTTTTGTGTTGGTGGCAGTCTAGAGATGTCTGCTCATGAGTGCTGCCACGTGTGTTGGGTTTGCCCTTTCTGAAGTGGGGCCTTGCCGACTCTGGTTAATTGGTGCCTGAAGGAAAGAACCGAGGCAGGTGTTGTAAGATGAGGGAGGACTTTTTGTGTCACCGAGGGCGTCCTCTGTCACTGGGGACATTCTGGGTCCCTGGGCCCCATCACTGTCCCGAGGCAGTGAGCTTGTGCTCCGAGCCCCAGGGTCAGTGTCAGAGGGGTGGGGTGTGGGGAAGGGGCTCCACCTGCACACGGGGGTTTCACCTTCGTGCTCCGAGTCCTGCACCATCATCGCCAGCATCGTGCCACCTGTGCCCGTTCACAGAGCAGAACTAGTTCTGTGCTTCTGCTCACATGAACTCGGTTTGGATTTTATCGTTGTAAGAGCTGTATAAATAAGCTGTATTTTCGGAAGTTCAGTAGTTACATTTTAGGTAAAAACAACAACAGCAAAACAGCAGAAACAAAAACCCTTTAAGTTGGCCATGGCGGGTGGGCATCTGAGGACCTGTCTCCCTGAAGGAGAAGCCAGTTGCTTAGGTTTAGAAGCCTTCGGTGGGCACTTGGGCCCTGTGGCCACTGGGGCTGAGGTTTGCTGTGTCACCTGCCCTCGGGGTTTTGAGCACCCGGAGGTCCCTGCATCCTTCGCCCGGCTCCTGGGCTTTGCTGCAGTCTCCTGTTGGTCAGTGGAAGAAGCCGGGCTTGTGCTGGTTAGGCTGGCCAGCTGGATGGCAGGCCTTTCATCTGGTACCGGGAGGTTGGTCGTGGCGCGGAGGGCCCAGCTGCCTAGCGTCAAAGGGGGGTGTGCGCACGTGTTTTCATCCTCACGGTTGGGGTGGCCTTTGCTGTGCTGACAACACACCCTTCCACCAGCAGGGTGGGCACAGGCGGAGCTTAGCTCAGCACTGTGAGTGTGAGCCCGCCTCAAGGGGTCTTCAGCCCCCACCCGCCTGCAGAGCCGAGGCGGAGCACTGGATTCAGAGTCCAGCGGCCCCACGCCAGTGACTTGCCCTGTGGCCTTGAGCCGGTCACTTGCTCCCGGGCCCCTTTCAGTTGTGACTCTGTGAGTCCACGGGAGCTGGCGGGGAGGGACCAAGCCCTGGTCCAGCCGAGCCTGTGTTTTTCAGGGGCCTGGCAGTTTCCTGGGCACGTCCTGCACTTCCTGGATGACCCCGCGAGCAGTGACCACTGCTGCCTGCCTCACCTCCCAAGTCCGGTGCCAGCGGCCAGACACTGGCACGGGGCCACGTCCAGTGGGCGTTAACCATGTGTGTTTCCGTGTGCTCAGGTACAGCCATCAGGCCTCACGTTTCTGTGTTGTCCTGTAAAACGCAGGGCAGTGGTGCCACACATGCCACCCACACAGCGTCGGACTCAGGCTCAGTGAATAACAGTGGACTTGTTCAGTTCTGCCAACTGTCCCCGCGTCTGCCCAGCTCCCCAGAGCTGGGGAGCCAGGCCCAGCCGCCGCCTGGCCCGCGCCCCTGCTGTTTGCAGACAAGCCAGTGGTGTGGAGCAGCATGGGGGGGTGGCACTCGCTGTCTAGAAATCATGGCCGGCTCTCTCCGAGCTGGGAGGGGAGGGGGAGGCTTGGGAACGACTGACACGGGAACATCTGTCCACCCCTGTGTGTGCAGTGCTTGCAAAGAACCCATTTTCTCATCCTTTCATCCTACTCAGCGTTGGCTTGGTTCTGGGCGCCCGGCACCCGCAGAGCAGGCCTTCCGGGGGGTCCACTGTTCTGATAACTGCCGCATTCTGTTACCCGGGTCTCCTGCCCCTGTGATAGCCCTGAGTGACCAGCTGCCCGCAGTGCTTTAGGGGGGAACCAAAAGAAGGAATTGTATTCAGTTCAGTGCTGTAGAAAACGTGTGGTGTATGCACGCACGTATGTACATGTACAGCCAAACTGTAACATATTGAGGAGACGTACAGGTCAGGAGCTTCCGCTTGATGAACCATCACCAGGTGGGCGTGCTGAAGGAATAGAAGAGTAGCAGCCCCCAAAGCCCCCGGTGCCCCTCCCCAATCTCTGCCCCTTCCTCCCTGGGAGGCCCCCTCTGGACTCCAGTGGAGGTGAGTTTTGCCTGTTTCTGAACTTGGTATGAACGGAAGTGGATGCTCTTGGCTGCACGTCGGGTGGTGAGAGGGTGGACGCCGTCAGTGGGGCGGCAGTCGGTTTCCTGTCTCTGCTGCGTGACATCCCAGTGTCTGCCGGTGCTACCGTGTGTTCATCCACGAGCTCACATGGAGGGCGCTCGGGGAGTTTCCGGTTTGGGCTCTCATGAATGATGCTGGGTGGACACTCTTGTGACTGGCTTTGGTTCCCAGGAGTCTGATTTCTTTGGGTCCATTTTTTTTTTCACTTTTAAAAGTAATTGGTAAATTCCACCTAACAATGACCATTTTACCCGTTTTAAGTGTGCAGTTCAGAGGCATTAAGTACATTTACACTGCTGTGTAGCCATCCGCACCATCATCCCCATAAGTCTTCCTCTTGTGAAACTGAAACTCTGTCCCCATTAAACAATAACTCCCATTGCCCTCTCCCCCAGCCCCTGGCAGCCACCACTGTACTTTCTGTGTCTCGTCTTGACAATCCCAGATACCCATCTCTTTGGGTCTGTTTTCATACCTGGCAGTGGGTCTGGCACCCTCGGGTGTGCGTGTGCGGAGTCCACAGCTTTTACAATGTTGTGGCGGGTTGAGCCCATTCACGCTCCCACCAGCAGAGCGTGAGTTCCAGGGGCTCTGTGTTCTCACCAGTGCTGGCTGGTGTCGTGTGTGTGTGTGTGTGTGTGTGTGTGTGTGTGTGTGTGTGTGTGCGCGCGTGCGCGCTATTCTGTTGCTTTTCTCTTTAATATTAGCCATGGATGTCTTGTGGTAGTTTTTTTTTGTTTTTTGGTTTTTTTTAATTTTTTAAATTAATTTATTTTTATTTTTGGCTGCGTTGGGTCTGGTGCTGTGCACGGGCTTTCTCTAGTTGCGGTGAGCGGGGGCTACTCTTCGTTGTGGTGCACGGGCTTCGCATTGCGGAGGCTTCTCTTGTTGCAGAGCACGGGCTCTAGGCATGCGGGCTTCAGTAGTTGTGGCACACGGGCTCAGTAGTTGTGGCACACGGGCTTAGCTGCTCCGCAGCATGTGGGATCTTCCCAGACCAGGGCTCAAACCCGTGTCTCCTGCATTGGTAGGCAGATTCCTAACCACTGCACCACCAGGGAAGTCCTTGTGGTAGTTTTAATTTATTTTTCCCAGATGACCAGTGAGGCTGGGCACCTTTTTGTGTGTAAATTGTCATTCATTTCTCTTCCTCTTTTTGTGAGGTCTTTTGCATTTTTTTAAAAAAAATATTGGATTGTCTCTCTTGTCTCACCTACTTGCAGGAGTGCTTTCCTAAGTACTTTTTATTACATTTTGAATTCTTTGGCGATTGACTGTCCGTGGCATTTATGCCAACTCTCTTAGGCAGAAATGGAATGCACTGCAGCCTGGTGGGTAGCGTCTCTAGAACCCAGGATGTGGAACCAAGCACCGGAAGCCAGGAGAAGCAGAACACAGAGCCCCGTCCTCTCCGGCCTCAGTGTCATGCTGCTGTGACAGGCATAGAGCTGACTTCACCCACCGGAGGCCCTCAAGGACCGAGTCCTGTGGTCTTGGGTCCAGTTCCCGGGGTCGGGGGGAGGGGAATGTGGGGATGGCCCAGCACAGTCTGGTGTTCGCTGCGGCCAACCAGCCGTGTCCAGGGGCTGGGAGCTGTGTGTTCTGGTGGCAGCTGGGGCCCACCTCTGTGTGTGGTGGAGGCCGTGTCCAGAAAAGGGGTGAAGCTGGGGAGGACCCCTTCCCCCAAAAGAGGCGGCTGCAGCACCTTCCAGGAACTCAGCAAAGCAGAGTCCTTGCTTGATCAGAGCTGTTCTCAGCTCACTCTGCTTCCCTCCATGGGAGGGGAAGGGGTGCAAGCTTTTTACTTGCTGTGTCCACTCTGGTAAGGCTTTCACACGGCAGGGAGGTTTTTCAGGTGTCTTGTCACCTGTGTAATGCTCCTTTGCATAATCGGCTCCTTTTATCCTTAGGGCATCCCCAGCAGCCCTCTGTCTGTAGTCTGCAGCTGGTGGTGTTCACCAAGGCCTCGTGTTACAGATGGGGACACTGAGGCCCAGAGAGGTTGGGCTGCGCTGAGTCCCCCAGCCTGAGTGTGGGGAGCAGAGAAGCTATTCTGTGCAATGTGTGAACGCGACCCAGGGGAATCGCTGAGCTGCGTGATTACGGTGGGTGGGCCCCAGGGGTTGGTCTCCGTACACTGTTTGAGAACAGCCTCTTAGCCCAAGGGGCTGTCTCTCACCTGGCGGGGTGATCTCATGGGCCTGGAGATGCTTCCCGAGATCAGCCCTCTCTGAGGGCAGTGACATCCTGATCCCTGTTGGTCAGGCCCACCTGGGGCTTAGTGGCAGCGGATGTCAGGAAGCTGGTAACCGGGAATATCTGTGCTGTGGTAAAATGAGAAGAATTTTTGGCCAGTGGAATCAATGAACTGTTCCCAGACTTCTCACCTTCCCCGCTCCCCTCCACCCAAGTGGGAATGACTACGGAGGCAGCTGAGTGAAGCCACACCCAGTGCCCAGGTTCCAGGGCCACCTGTGTTTCTTAGAAGGGGGCCCCAGGGTGTCTTTGTCAATATCACGGTTTACCCGGCAGGGGTATCGTGATTTGTAATAAGAAATACAAATTTGGTCTTCATCCGTTTCTGGCACAGAACTCCTCAAACCCTTGGAATTTCCTAAGGGATGAGTGATAAAGTGAAATGGGTGTCTTTTGATATTCTTAACAGATCCCTTTCAACCACACCTGAGTTTATACTAATGAGGTGACTTTTGGAAAGCACCTGAGGATGGGGGCTAGTTGCCGGTGGAGCCAGCCATGAGCTTAGAGGGCTGGAGATTGAGATGATGGCCAGTGGCCAATGATGTAATCGGTCTTATCTATGTAATGAAGCCTCCACAAAGACTCAGAGGGGCCAGGTTTGGAGTGCTTCTCAGTTGGTGAACAATGTGGAGGTGCTGGGAGGGTGGCACACTCAGAGGGCATGGAATCTCCGCAGCCCTTCCCACGTGCCTTGCCCTGTGCATCCCTTCCATCCGGTTGTTCCTGAGTTGTATCCTTTTGTAATAAACTGATAATCTAGTAAGTGAACTGTTTTCCTGAGTTCTGTGAGACACTCTAACAAATTAATTGGACCCGAGAAGGGGGTCCTGGGAACTTTGATTTATAGCTGGTGGGTCAGAAGCATAGGGGATCACCTGAACTTGTGATTGGCGTCTGAAGTGGGGTAGGGGTTTGCAGTCGTATGGGCTGAGCCCTTATCTTGTGGGATTTGACAGTGTCAACTGTGTCCAGGTACATGGTGTCAGGATTGAACTAAGTTTGTAGGCCACCCGGGCAGTGTTGGATGAGAATTGGAAAATTGCCTGGTGGGTTGAAAACACTGGCTGGGCTGGCATCGTTGAGTACGCAGCTCTGGGTCAGCATGGGTTGTCAATGAGGACGCCACTGGTAGTGTGGCTCGAGCAGTTCCTTGATCTCTCTGTTCCTCAGTTTCCATGACTGTCACATAGGAATAAAGGTGTCATTCATCCACCTTCATTGGGCTCCTGCTGTGTCCAGGCCAGGGTGGTGATTACTGGGCTTGTCGGGATCAACACCATGCAGAGAGTTGGGCAAAGGCCTGCCAGGAGGGCACGGGAGGCCTCCGGGGAGTTGCAAGGCCGGAGCAGCCCATTGGGCCAGAGGGGATGGAGAGAGCTCTGGGGTCCGGGACATGGGCGGGGAGATGGTGTGGTGGGGTGGGCAGTGCAGAGCAGAATAAGAGTCTGCTGCAGAGTGATGAGCCGGAGCCTAGCCCGTGGGTTGAGCGAGGCCTGTTTGCCCTTGGGGATAACATCAGTGTTCCTGGTCCAGAGTGTCTGGAGTGTGGGGGGCGGAGCCTGGGTTACCTGAAAATGCGCTAGAAAGGGCACTGGGATCCCATGTTCCCGAGACAGACGGTCCTTGGGCCTCGTGGGGCTCCTGGGGATGTGGGCATCCCATCTCCAAGATGCACAGTCCTGCTCTTGGGTCGAGGAGAGGTGAGGGTCGTCTGCGTGGGGGTCCCTCCGTGTTCTGCATGCTGGAGATGCTGAGCAAAGGCCTCTCTGAGCACATGGAGGTCTGAGCAATGCACAGGGTGAGCCAAGGACAGTTGGGGTGTGAAAGTGTGGGCAGAGGATCAGCCCGCAGAGACCTCGAGGCCAGAGGCACTGCTGTGTAGGAAGGACTTGGAAGGAAGGTGGGCCGCTGCTGAGACTGGAGGTGGGAGGTGAGGGGCTCAGGCCTGTGAGCCCCTGAGGAGTCGGGGTGCAGGTGGGAGCTCTGAAGGGGTCCCGGGTTGTGTGCAGACATCCCATTTGCATTTTAAGGGACCACCTGGAACGGCGTCTAGTCTGAGGATGCCCTGCTGCAGGAGCTCTGCCTCTGACGATGTCTCTTCACTCAGATCTCGGGGGAAACCAGGAGTTGATGAAGCCATGGAGCTGCCCTGTGGCTGTGGTGGTCGTAGTGGTGGCTGTCCCCACAGGGATGCTGGGTGGCACCTGTCCTGCCCAGCTTCTTTCTGTTGTGGGTGTTTCAGAGGTTGGGAGATTTGGGTGAATCAGGCAGAATCACCTCCCGAAGGCCCCACCTCCTAACACCATCACATTGGGGCTTAGGTTTCAACATGTGAATTTTGGGGGACACGAACATTCACTCTATAGCAGGGTTCCAGACTCTGGTCTCTTGATAAACTCAGGTTTTAATAGAACTCTGGGGCTTCCCTGGTGGCGCAGTGGTTAAGAATCCACCTGCCAATGCAGGGGACACGGGTTCGAGCCCTGGTCCAGGAAGATCCCACATGCCGCAGAGAAACTAAGCCCATGCACCACAACTACTGAGCCCGCATGCCACAACTACTGAAGCCCGTGCACCTAGAGCCCATGCTCTGCAACGAGAAGCCACCGCAATGAAAAGCCGGTGCACCGCAATGAAGAGTAGCCCCTGCTCGCCACAACTAGAGAAAAGCCCACGTGCAGTAATGAAGACCCAACGCAGACAAAAATAAAAATAAATAATAAATAAATAAATTTATTAAAAAAAAATAGAACTCTGGGTGCAGAGCCAGTGTTCTTGGGGAGAACATTGAGGGCATGGTTTACTGTTCCCTCTCTCTCCCCGCCTCCTCGGAGATTCCTATCTGTTTGGCGTGGATCCTGCCTGACCCTTTCTTTCCCCTAGAGTCCATCTGTGCTCTCTGTGCTGACCAACACTTTGCCTTTTGACTCTGATCCCAGGGAGATCTTTGCGTGTCCTGGCACCTGGCTCTTTAGCAGGGTTAGTTCATTTAAGCAACTAGAATGTTTCCAGTTTTCGGTTGTAAATGATGATCGTCACACGCATGCGCACAGCTAGACGTGTAAAAGTGGAACACACAGAACAGAAAGGAACCCCAGAAGTCCGCTGGGCTCGCTCTGTGGCCCGTGAGGAAGGGGCAGCACCTCTCTGCCTCCACCTCCACAGGCCGTCACAGAAACAGCCTTGATTTTCCTCATCCTGGGAGATGATGAACACGTGTCTGCTTTACACCTGACTTGTCCTTCCACGCCTGACATATGTAAAGGAAAACAGCCGCGTTGAGGGGACGCTGGGAGCCTCCCGGGAAGGGCACTCTTAGTCTTTGTTTTGGTGGCTGTTCATCTGTTTGTCATCCAGGTCACTGGGACACCCATAAGTAGGGCAGAGTCTGAATCCCTCGGGCAGAGAGGAGGTGAGCTGTCTGAGCCCAAGTGTCCCTTGGCTGCGACAGCAGAGAGGGGACAGAGGCATGGATTTGTTTTAACCATAATTTTAAAAAACTAAAGTATAGTTGATGTAACAAATAACAAATGCTGGAGGTGGGTGTGGAGAAGTGGGAACCCTCCTGCACTGTTGCTGGGAATGTAAATTGGTCCAGCTACTATGGAAAGCAGTATGGAGGGTCCTTAAACAACTAAAAATAGAAATGCCATATGATCCAGTGATCCCACTGCTGGGCATATATCCAGAGAAAACTCTAATTTGAAAAGATACATGCACCCCAGTGTTCATAGCGGCACTATTTACAATACCCAAGACATGGAAGCAACCTGTCTATTGACAGATGAATGGATAAAGAAGGTGTGGTACATATATATAGCCATAAAAAAAGAATGAAGTAATGCCATTTGCAGCAACATGGATGGACCTAGAGATTATCATATTAAGTGAGGTATAAAAGCAAATACTAATTATCACTTACATGTGGAATCTAAAATATGACACAAATGAACTTATCTACGAAACAGAAACAGACTTACAGACATAGAAAACAAACTTATGGTTACCAAAGGGGAAATTGGTGGGGGGGATAAATCAAGAGTTTGGGATTGGCAAATGCAAGCTAATGTGTATAAAACAGAAAAACAACAAGGTCCTACTGTATAGCACAGGGAACTATATTCAATATCTTGTAATAAACTATAATGGAAAAGGGAAAAATAAGACGGGTGAAAGCAAAAAATATATATGTATTTATAAATATATAGATAGTTGATATACAATGTTATGTTAGTTTTGTACTGTTGATACATAGTGATTTGACACTTGCATACATTATGACAAGTCTAGTAACCATCTGTTCCTGTGCAAAGTTATTACGATATTATTGACCGTATTCCTTATGCTGTACATTACGTCACCATGACTTATTTATTTTATAAGTGGAGGTTTGTACCTCTTAATCCTCTTCACATATTTCACTCAGCCCCCTCCCTCTGCCAACCACCTGTTGTTCTCTATATCTCTGAGTCTGGTTTTGTTTTGTTTGTTTGGTTTTGTGTTTTAGATTCCACACAAGTGAGTTCACGTGGTATTTGTCTTTCTCTGACTCATTTCACTTAGCATACCCTCTAGGTCCATTCATGTTGTTGCAAATTGCAAGATTTCATTTTATTTATGGTCCAGTACTATTCCACACTATATATATATATATATCTCACATCTTCTTTATCCATTCATCTACTGACAACACTTAGGTTGCCTCCACACCTTGGCTATTATAAATAATGCCGCAGTGAACATCGGGATGCATGTATCTTTTTGGATTAGTGTTTTTGTTTCCTTTGGGTAAATACCCAGAAGTGGGATGGCTAGATCATATGGCAGTTCTATTTTTAATTTTTTGAGGAACTCGCATACTAGCCATAAAGTTTGAGGATGGCTCCTCTGAGGCCCTGGAGTACTGGGGTGGGTTGTGCCAGGTAGCTGGGGCTTCTAGGTCAAAATCAGGACCCGTGTCCTCTGGCAGGCCCTCTGGAAAGATTTCACAATTGAGACGCCCTTCTCATGTGGCTCATTATGTGTGACCGGCAGTGACACCACTGACTGCCGTCCCCTGTCTGTCCCCTGTGCTGTGGTACAGGGAGGTGCCCAGCATGGGATTGAGACATACAGTGGGGCTTCCCTGGTGGCACAGTGGTTAAGAGTCCGCCTGCCAGGGTGGGGGACGCAGTTCGAGCCCTGGTCTGGGAGGATCCCACATGCCACGGAGCACCTAGGCCCGTGCGCCACAACTGCTGTGTCTGCGCTCTGGACCCGCGAGCCACAACTACCGAGGCCTGCGCCTGGAGCCCGTGCTCCGCAACAGGAGAGGCTACCACAATGAGAAACCGCTCTGCGGCAAAGAGTAGCCACAGCTCGCCGCAACTAAAGAAAGCCCATGTGCAGCAGCGAAGACCCAATGCAGCCAAGAATAAATAAATAAATAAATAAGTAAAAAAAAAAAAAAGCCACACGGTGGGCTTGGTGTCGCCAGGTTTGAGCCGTAGCTCCATCACTAGCTTTCCCACATGGAAAGTGGGGGCAGGTTCCATCCCCTCTCAATGGGTTCCGTGGGGAACCCAGGCTAGGGCACTGACTCGGGGACATGGAAGAAGAGCCTGGGGGCTGTGGGGGTGGTTTCTCTTCTCTTCCCATCTCCAGGTCTTCCTTTTTGTTTCTCCCCCTCGGTTGTCTTGTCTTTCTCTTTCCCTCTCTCCTCTTCATAGCTCTGCCTGCTCCTCTTGGTTCCAAAGTGTGCACACACAGATGCACATGCATGCACACAACACATGTACACCGTATACATGTGTACATGACAGATGCATGCACACACAAGCACAACACATGCATGCATGTGCACACACACCTACACACACACACCACGCACATTTAGATATGCACACACCTATCCACACGTATACGTATGCATGATACACCTGTACACACACACACCACGCACATTTAGATATGCACACACCTATCCACACATATACGTATGCATGATACACCTGTACACACACACAGGCACACACCTGGGAGCTGCTGCCAGTTCCCTAGGATGCACATTCCTCCTTTAAAAGTTCCTTTTGTTAAAATGTGAGCACTTAGGGCTTCCCTGGTGGCGCCGTGGTTAAGAATCCGCCTGCCAATGCAGGGGACACGGGTTCGAGCCCTGGTCCGGGAAGATCCCACATGCCGCGGAGCAATTAAGCCCGTGAGCCACAACTACTGAGCCCACGTGCCACAACTACTGGAGCCCGTGCACCTAGAGCCAGTGCTCCACAGCAAAGAGAAGCCACTGCAATGAGAAGCCTATGCACCGCAACGAAGAGTAGCCCCCGTTAACCGCAACTAGAGAAAGCTCGCATGCAGCAACGAAGACCCAACACAACCAATAAATAAATAAATAAAAATAAATAAATTTTTAAAAAGTATGAGCATTTAAAAACATACAGGAAAATACAGAGAGTAATATAGGGAATGCCCTCCATTCAGAGTCCACAGTTAACATTTTTCATATTGTGGACTCAGGCATGTCCTCCCCACGTTGGTTTCTTCCTCCTCCAAGTGTGGGGTCCCACCATCTGCGCTGCGGGGCTGCGTTGTGATGTTTTCACGTCCTCCATGTTTGAGTTGTGTTGGTTCTGCACCTGCTCTGTGCTGGTACTTGGAGACCCCGCTTCCTCCTTTACCTGACGTTTGGTTCCATCCTGTCACTGCCACGGTGTGTTGGACCATTTCCTTATCGAGCATGTGAGGTGTTTCCAACTTTTTATGCTTGAAAGTCTTTTATTGGTCCCTATATTGTATGCAACCAAAATATGTACATAAATTGAAATTAGAATCTTAAAAGGGAGAATTTTTCTCCTGGTTTGAGTGGCCATTACAAATATCCAGTTGGTCAAAACATCACAAATATTACAGTTTTTATAAATAACAAACGTAAATACTAAAAAAAAAAAAAAATTGAACATATATCTCTTAAGTCAGTGGATAGGCTGCTTTCCCCCCAGTTAATTCAGGGAGTCACAGTCGAATAGAACCTGTTGCTGGAATGAGACGTGCCACTGCGGCCCTGACTTGTCACAGAGCCTAGCGCATGTGACTTTGCTTGTCGGCTGTGCTGTGTGCCACTGTCACGGCCTAATCACAGTCCTGGCGGACCAGGTGGCTCCGGGCTGGCTGCCCCCGGAGCTCCCAGCTGACACCCCTCTCACCTGCCCTGTGATTCGGGCTCAAGGTTGGGTGGGCCACAGGCCCACCTGTCCAGAGACAGGTCCAGAGACCTCCTGTGCCCCACCCCAATAGGGCCAGTGTGGGAACAACCACCTTTTTAAAGCCTTTTGCACATTAAAATCCACTGATGCTCTCGGTGCGGTAGACGGGACTGAGTGCAAATCCCAGGTGATTTTGGAAGGGCCCAGGTGCTTCCCTGCATCACACTTAGTCTTTTTATTCTGATAAGTGCACCACGAGTGGTTCATGTTCAGTGAAAAGATCTAACATGGAGCAGAACGTCTGGGCTTTTGTCCACGCCGCACCTGCTCCCAACTGACTTCTTGGCAGCTTTTTGAGTGCGTCCTTTTGACCATTCTCTGTGTACTCACAACTTGCGTTATGCACGCCTAAGTGTGTGCAGTTACCTCTCAAAAGGGGTTTTGGAATGCATCCAACAAATATTCCGTGACCATTTTTCTGCGTCAGTATCCAGGTCTGTTTGACGCTCTTTAGCAGCTATTATATGGTGTTCCATAAAATCAGGAGTATTGTATTTATTTAACTAGTCACCACTTTATTCTTTTTCTCTCACTGCAGTTGGCTCTGTCTGGTTCCTGGTCCACACGTGGGTTGGGGCTACGCCCTGGCCTGATATGTCCTGGCTACGTTCCCTGCAGTCAAGAGCCACCAGGCTGGACTCCTGGTTCTGGGCCTCCCAGCCTAGGCAGCCAAGGCTGTGTCCCGCGTAACTGGGGTTGTGGTTCTCAGGAAGGGCACACAGATCCATGCAGGGCGCCCACCAAAGCTCAAGGGGCCCAGAATTCCCTCTGGTCCACAGAATTCACAGGGCCCTCTGGTTACCTGGCCTTTCTCTGTGCCAGAGAGAAACGGGGGACAGTGGGCAAGTATCAGATCAGGAAGCCTGGGGGAGGCGGTACTTCTAGTGTTTCCCCAGCAAGGCTGTGAGCTCAGTTCTTTGAAGCTGACCCATGTCCGATGCCTTGTAGCCATCTATTTTTACAAGAAACGTGAATTTAGTGCCTAAGTGTGCCAGGGACGTATAACCTCAGTCCTCGTGGAGGGGAGTCAGATAGAAGTGAAATAACTCAGGTCCACACAGGTTTACACTGTGGCCAGTACTGAGGTGAAAAAGTACTCAGGGCTCGGATTTGGGGTGGGGAGGCTGATTTAGTCTGGGGGTCAGAGAAAGTGTATTCGTTTCCTATGGCTGCTGTAACGAAGTGCCAGAAACTGGGTGATTTAAAACAACAGAATTTATTCTCACAGTTCTGGAGGCCAGAAGTCCAGAATCGAGGTGTCCACAGGGTTGGTTCGCTCTGAGGCCTCTAGGGGAGGCTCCTTCCCACCTCTCCCAGCTTCTGGAGGCTCGAGGCACTCCTTGATTGTAGCCGCGTCACTCCAGTCTCTGCCTCTGTTGTCAGACAGCTTTCTTCCCTTTGTGTGTGTGTGTGTCCACATCTCCCTCTTTCTCTTATGGAGAGACCGGTCACTGGGTTTAGGGGCCCCCATCCAGTCTGACCTCCTGTTAACTGGATTCCATCTGCAAGGTCCCTATTTCCATACAAGGTCACATGCACAGGTGCCACGGGTGAGGACTGGGACATGTCCTTGTAGGGGACGCAATTCAACCTGCTGCAGAAGGAAGTGATATTGGAGCGGGGGCCTGGATGAGTCCAGGAGTGGGGAGGAGAGGCCCCGGAGAGGGGCAGGTACAGAGGTGGGGTGGGCCAGGTGGAGGGGCTGAGGCTGTGTCTGGAGCTGGCCTTTCTCAGGCTGAGCTTCTCGGCCATGAGATGCTCCCATTGGGCTGTATTGAGCCTCATCATCTACAGTTGTGTTTCCTTTTTTAACCAGGAAACTACTTTGCCTCCCACTTTTTCATGGGAGGTGAGAAATTCGACACCCCCCACCCTGAAGGTTACCTCTTTGGAGAGAACATGGATCTGAACTTCCTGGGCAATCGCCCGGTCCAGGTGGGTCTCGGTGGGGCTGGGCACATGGGCAGTGGTGGCAAGGCCCCTGGCTGCGAGCAGGCACCTGCACCGAGTCTCCCCAAACGAGGCGGAGGTGCCATCTGGATGTGTGCATGTGATGTGTGCGTGAGGCCTGTCCCCCCTTAGAGGCCGGATGGCTGAGGGTTGGTCCCTGGGGTACAGGGCAGCTGCTACTGAACCCGGTGCATCCAGGCTGTGGGGCTGAGGAAGGCTCTGGATTTCATCCCAGGCCTCTTGGATGATTGTCTTTAAAAAGAGAAAAGAACGTCCACATTCCATAGAGCAGTGGGCAAGAGATGTGATCCAAAGCGGAAACGCAAACGGCCAGGACCGTTTTTTACAAGTTCGCCCTCACTAGTCACCAGAGGAGTGCACTTCATACACTGCTGTCCCTTTGTTCAACGCACATTTGGCACCTGCTGTGTACCTAGGGACTCTTCCAGGGGCTGGAAGCGGAGGACAGACCCTGCCCTGTTTAGTATGTGGGGTGCAGGCAATAAAGAAGGGAATGCTTGATGGCTGGAGACTAAAGAGAGAGAGAGAGAGCTGTGGGGGATTGCTGAGCAGGGGCCTGGGTTTTGCATCTTGAGATAATGGTCCCCTGCCTGGCCAAGGGCCCAGGCAGGAGGCCCTCTCTCTCAGGAGACACTGGACTCTGTCCCCTAAGGCTGCTGAGTCCTGGGCCTGGTGGGGGTGGTATTCCCTGGACCAGGGGTCTCCAGGCTGTTTTAGCTGTAGAGCAGCTGGTTGACATGAAGTCTTGGTCCTTTAACTGGCCTGGGGCTCAGAGTGCTGGTCCCCCACCCGTGGGGCCAGTGGGGCTTCCACGTTGTACTGAGCTGCCCACCCTCCCAAGTTTGTGACAGCAGGAGCAGAACCTGCCTTCCACGTCTTTGTAGCCTTGGCTCAGACCCAGGGCCTGGCTCTGCAGGCTGCCTGTAGATCTGTTGTCTTGTGTCACTTTCTCCTTGAGACCATCGTAGAGTCACCTGCAGTTGTGAGAAGTGATGGAGAGACCCCGGGTGTCCTTTACCCGGCTTCCCAGTGACAACATCTGCTAAGACTCAGTGCGTTGTCACCAGCAGGAGACTGACCCCGTGCCCAAGCCTTCCAGACACCACCAGTTTTACAGGACCCGTGTGTGTGTGTGTGTGCGTGCGTGTGCGTGTGTGCCTGTGTGGGCACAAGTCCCTTCCGAAACCTGTATCGACCATCGTCCTCGTGTGGAGAGCCTGCCTTGTTCAGGGCAGCAGTGAGACGGCAGGTCCCACCTCCAGGAACGTGGCCTGAGAGCCCCAACCCTAACCTCTGCCCCGGGGACGCAGCTGAGGGTCCTTCCTGCAACTGGGGACCCAGAATCCTCAGGCAGTTCCGGTCCCGGCTCTCCCACGTGCTGGCCGTGTCGCCTGTGGTTTCCTTGGATGTGGATGAGGGGAGTGCTGTCCTGTGGTCAGTGCGAGGGCCCAGGATGACCAGGCAGGGTTGTGACCATTGCTCTGATGAAGCCCTGTTTTCCCTCCGCTGCCATGCCCTGGGGGTTACCTGGAATTGCTCTTTCCCTCCTAGTTTCCTTACGTCACCCCCGCCCCCCACGAGCCGGTGAAGACACTGAGGAGCCTGGTGAACATCCGCAAAGACTCCCTCCGGCTCGTGAGGTAACCCTTCCCCCCCCTCACCCCCGTGGGCCCTACTCCCCCTTGTGTAGAATCAGGACTCGATTCCAGAGCTGCCCCTGGGGGAGGGTGGGGAGGGGAGGGGCCCGCAGGTTCTGCCTGTGGAACTCCAGCCTCAGCCTGGCGCCTGTGCCCCAGGGGCATTGGGCCGGGTCTGGAGACAGTCTTGGTTGTCACAGCTGGGGGTGGGCGAGGGCGGTGCTACTGGCATCTGGCAGGCAGGGACCAGGGATGCCGCTCAGCACCCTCAGCGCTCAGCACACCCCCACTGCCACGAGGCTGAGACACCGCCTCAGACCTGGAAGACTTGAGGGATCGGGGCCATTTCTAAACCCACAGGACTGGTCTCCCTTTCTGTGGTCAGGAGACAAGGGATGGAGGACCCTGCGTTGCTGGGCCTTGTTGTCCGAACAGGGAACGGCCTCCACGTTCCTAGGGAGGTGGGATGCAGCCAGGCAGCTGACTCTGGGGCCCCCGCGGGGGCAGGGGTGCTGTATGGGGTGGGGGCACCCTCGCAGGCACGGCCCCTGACCTGCCCTGCTCCTCTGTCTCCCCGGCAGGTACAAGGACGGTTCTGACAGCCCCACTGAGGACGGTGAGAAGCCCCGAGTCCTCTACAGCCTGGAGTTCACCTTCGACGCCGACGCCCGGGTGGCCATCACCATCTACTGCCAGGCAGTGGAGGAGTTCCTGAATGGGACGGCTGCGTGAGTCCCCGTGGGGCCTGGCAGGCCCAGTGGTTCTGCTTCTGTCTGTATTGTGTATTTGAACTTTCAGAGCTTTGATTTGAAATAGGGCCCTGCTGGCCCCAAAAGTTTGAAATCGGCAACTTCAGCACGACCACGGCAGGCCTGCCTCTAGGCTGCAAGGCCAGACCCAGGCAGGATGGGCAGAAACGCACCCACTTCCGTCCTGTCGGAGGAAACCCCTCGGAGGCCAGATTTGATCCGGGGGTGGAGTGGTGGCTGAGAGCTCGGGCTGTGAGTCCCTGTTCGTGTAAGAGCAGCCCCTCCCCCAGTGTCAGTCTCAGGCCGGACGTGCCAAGGCCCTCGAGAGTGTCCTTTGTCCTAGAGACTGAGTGAGGCCCCAGAGACAGCAGGTGTGGGGAGGTGGGTGAGGGTCCTGGGTTGGATTCCTGCATAAGGAGATGCCAGAGCTTATCAGGATTGAAAATGTGCGTGCTGCTTGACTCAGCCATTCCTTTCCTGGGAATTTTATCTTGGGGACATGCTTGCATGTGTGGTTAAGATGTGTGCAGAGGAGAGTCCTGGAAGCTTTGTTTGGAATAGCAAGATGTTGGCGACTGCCTGGTGTCCACCACTGGGGGCCTGGTTGAATCAATTAGAGTAAAACCGCGGTGGAACCCATGCAGTGTCCCAAGAACACGGCACCTCCATCTGTGATGACTGTGGGACAGCTTCGGGCACACGAGTGGTCGGAACAGAGTGTAGGTGGACTGCTGTTTGAATATTAAAGAAGAAACACCTGCTCATACAGGCGTAATTATGCCTCAGCTTTCCCAGGAGTGACACACGGGTTGTGGACGGGGCAGAGAAGCAGGTGGCTGGAAGCACGTGTGAGGCCGGGGCTGGGGGTCACTTTGCACTGTGCATTTTTGTACTGTATTCATTCAAAAATGTCAACAAACCATAAAAGCCAAATGGAAAGGTGTAGCCAAGTCTGGAAAGGTAGCAGTAATTGGGCAGGTGTGGGCTCTGGGAGAATGGGACGCTGCAGAGCGTTTGTCTCACTGTCCTTTCTCTCTCGGCCCCTTCAGGTACACCCCCAAGAGCCCGGCCCTGCAGTCCGAGACTGTCCACTATAAGCGGGGGGTGAGCCAGCAGTTCTCCCTTCCCTCCTTCAAGATCGACTTCTCGGAGTGGAAGGATGATGAGGTAACATCTTGGCTGGGCCCCCCTTTCCCCTGGCCCCTCCCCAAGTTCCTTCCCCTGGAGGGGGGCAAGCACAGTGGGGCCTGTTCACTCAGATTCCTCACATGGTTGATAAGTGTCAGGAATGGCTGCTGACCAAGGTCTGTGTGCCCAGCCGGGGTACCTGGACTGTGGATCGCGGTCGGTGCAGGCATTGGCTGGACTGGGTGATCGCGGCCAGACGGAGCAGCGGCAGTTAGAAGCTCCGTATGGGCTCTGGTATGGTTGTCAGGGCCACGGGGCTGCAGCGTGGCAGGGTGCCTCCCCCCCCAGCGGTTCTGTAGCTAAGGACAGTGATTTACGCGACGTGGAGGGTGCTCCCTGCAGCTCTGTCTGTAATAGTACATTGGAAACAATCTACATGTCCGTTACGGAGGTATCGCTTGGTTCACTGACATCATGGGAACCCCCTGTATATATAATGGGGGCACCATAGTCCAGCTCCGTTCTGGGATGTCGTGAGCCTTAAAGTAGCTGACAGAGCTTACGTCTGCTGTACATGCTGATGTGGAAGCACCTCCTGGGCTTGGAGAAGAGCACATTACAGACAAATACCATGTAATCGCACATATGTGACAGCCACAGATGTGCACAAGACCACTTCTGCAGGTACATGTATGTGTACATAATCCTTGAGGAAGAGCCAGAGAAGATTCCCGTCAAGCTGAAGACAGTGGTTATTTCTGCAACGGAGCTTGATATAAGGGAGACACACACATACACGCTGCATGTGTACAGTGTGAGTATCAATACTGTGTACACCCCTGAATTATTTTGTTTTTTTAAAAAAACCAGGTTATTAAGGTAGAGTTTATATATTATAAAACTCACCCATTTTAAGTGTTCAATTCAGTGATTTTTAGTAAATCTCTGTGATCACAGCCATCACCACAATCCAGTTTTAGAATGTTTCTATCCTCCCGATAGGATCCCTCATGCCCTTTACAGTTAATCCCTGTTCCTGCCCCAGCCCCTGGCACTAATCTGCTTTCTGTCTCCCTGGATTTACCTGTTCTGGACATTTCATATGGATGGAACTGTACAGTATGTGGCCTTTCATGTCTGGCTTCTTTGACTTAGCTGAATTCTCTAGTTTTTTTTTTGACAGAGGGTAGTCACGTATTGTGTTACTGAAATACATGAGTGGGAAGGATTGGAGGTAGCAGGGCATGGTGTGGTGTGGGAATTGCCAGGAAGGTTCTGGATCACGGGTATGTCAGACGGTGAAGGCCACGCCCTGGTAGTTACTCCCGGCCGCGTGTGCTTGCTGGTCAGGGTGCTTTGATGTTGAGCAACAGGAGCCCCCTCTGTTTTACCACGTGAGAAAGACAGGTCTTCTGGAAGCTGGGTGGGGCCGTCGAAGTCAAAGGCCAAGCTGAATAGCAGTCCTGGGGGCCCCCTGCCCACAGCCCCGTGCCGTCAGGATGGTTCCGTCCCTGCGTGCACACATTCCCGGTTCAGATGCCCGGCAGGTGCATCTGGTCCCACCCACCCTCCTGTGAATGGGGAGGGGCAGCTCCCCAAGGGCAGAGGGGCTGGGAGGGCAGGTGAGTGGGTGCCCCCACCTATGGTGACTGCGGGGCGGCTGGGCTGAGGCTGCACCTCAGCTTGGTGACCTCTGAAATAGCCCAGTCTTGGCATTTTGGCCCTGAAACATCCCCCGTGCATTTGCGGATGTGCTGCATCACCAACGGTTTGGGTCACTTGTCCTGAGCGCAGACCTGACTTGTAAGCCAGTCTTGGGTGCTCCACGAGGGCACCCCCTTTGCTCCCTCAGTGCATCAGGGAACCTGCCTCCTCAGCTTGTCAGCATGTGGCCTGGTGGGCCTGTCCGGTGTTGTTATCCTGGGACCCCGTCCTCATCTTTGCCTTTTCTGATTATCACCTCAGCTAAGATGTTCTTTTTTTTTTTTTGGGCCACACCACGCGGCTTGCAGGATCTTAGTTCCCTGACCAGGGATCGAACCTGGGCTCTCGGCAGTGAAAGTGCAGATTCCTAACCCCTGGACCGACAGAGAATTCCCACTAATATGTTCTTGAAATCACCTCAGTTTTTCTAACAGGTGTTTTTTATTGCGGTAGAATACCCAAAATATAAACTTACATCAGTGACAGTGCATTCATAGTGTGTGACCACTGGGCAGTTCCAGGCTGTTCTCATCACCCACAAGGAAGTCCTGCACCCATTAAGCAGTCACTCCCATTCCTCCCTCTATTACATGTATTTTTATTTTTTTATTTTTTTTATTTTTAATTTATTTTATTTATTTTTGGCTGCGTTGGGTCTTCGTTGCTGGGCGCGGGCTTTCTCTAGTTGCGGCGAGCAGGGGCTACTCTTGGTTACGGTGCACAGGCTTCTCACTGTGGTGGCTTCTCTCGTTGCAGAGCATGGGCTCTAGGCACGCGGGCTTCAGTAGTTGTGGCACGCGGGCTCAGTAGTTCTGTCTCACGAGCTCTAGAGCGCAGACTCAGTAGTTGTAGCACACGGGCTTAGCTGCTCCGCAGCATGTGGGATCTTCCTGGACCAGGGCTCGAACCCACGTCCCCTGCATTGGCAGGTGGATTCCCAACCACTGCGCCACCAGGGAAGCCCTATTGCATGTATTTTTAAATGGGAACTTCGTCAGTCATTACTGTAGCTAGGAAACGGCTAAGCTTTGCCATAAATAGAAGGTTCTGGAAGTTAAGCTGTATGGAGAGCGGAAGGATGTTGTTACGTCCTGGCATGACGTCCTTGCCTGCTGAGGCATTGAAGGGGGTGTTGGTAGGTGTTAGAGACGTGACAGACACTCTGGCACCAAACTCAAGTTTCTCCTTTATACCAGGGTTTCTCAGCCTCAGTGCTGTTGACATTTGGGTCCTGGGCCATTCTCTGGCAGGGACTGTCCTGTGCTCTGTGGGATGTTGAGCAGCCTCCCTGGCCCCTGCCTACCAGGTGTCAGGAATGTCCCTTGCTGCAATTGTGACAACTGAAGATGTCTCCAGACACAGCCAGGCGTGCCTTCAGCTGTAAGCATTGTGCCATCAGATGCCTGGCCATCCTCCCTTTTTTTAGCCATTTTCCCCAGATTTGCCTATTTAAAGATTATAACAGTAATGTATGCTTATAGTAAAATGTGCAAATTACACAGAATCTGTCAAGCAGAATGCTCCCAGTTCAGTCTCCTTTTCCAGAAGTGACCACTTCTAACCATGTGGGGTGTATTTTCTAGACTTTCTCCTGTATGCATTTGTTTTTTACAAAAATGCAGTCATACTGTACAAATATTATTTTGTAGCTTGTTTTTTTAAAACAACTTATCGAGACATAATTTGCATACTATACAACTCACCCTTTTATTTATTTTTTTGTTTCTGTTTTAATAAATTTGTTTATTTTGTTTATTTATTTTTGGCTGTGTTTGGTCTCCGTTGCTGCACGCGGGCTTTCTCTAGTTGTGGTGAGTGGGGGCTACTCTTCGTTGTAGTGCGTGGGCTTCTCATTGCGGTGGCTTCTCTTGTTGTGGAGCATGGGCTCTGGGCGCACAGGCTTCAGTAGTTGTGGGACGCGGGCTCAGTAGTTGTGGCTCACAGGCTCTAGAGCACAGGCTCAGTAGTTGTGGCGCACAGGCTTAGCTGCTCCGCAGCATGTGGGATCTTCCTGGACCAGGACTCAAATCTGTGTCCCCTGCATTGGCAGGCGGATTCTTAACTGCCACACCACCAGGGAAGTCCCCAGCTCACCCTTTTAAAGTGTATAATTCGGTGGTATTTACTATATTCAGAGAGTTGTATAGCCGTCACTACTGCCTTAGCTCCAGAACTTTTTTGTCATCCCCAAGAGAAACCCTCTACCCACTAGCAATCACTCCTCATTCCTCCCCCGGCCCCTGGCCACTGCTCATCCACTTTCTGTCTCTTTGGATTTGTCTGTTCTGGACATTTCTCATAAACAGAATCATACACTATGTGACCTTTTGTGCTGGCTTCTTTCACTCAGCATCATGTCTTCAAGGCTTGTCCAGGTTGTAGTATGTATCGGTGCTTTATTCCTTTTTATGGCTGAATAACATTCCACTGGATGGATGGGATCATATTTTGTTTATCCCTTCATCAGTTGATGGACATTTGGGTTGTCTCCGCCTTTTGGCTATCATGAATAATGCTGCTGTGAACATTTGTGTGCAAGTCTTTGTGTGGATGTATGTTTTCATTCCTCTTGGCTGCAGTTTGCTTTTTAATTTAATTTGAATTAATTTAATTGTAAGACTTTTTTAGAGTAGTTTAAGGTTCACAGCAAAATTAAGAGGAAGTTATAGAGGTTTCCCATATGCCCCCTGCCCCACACAGGCGTCATTTTCTTTTCTTACTGCACCATGTTGTGGAGTCTTTCCAGGTCAATACCTACAGATCTCCTCGTGGCTCGTGGGGCTTCTTTGCAGTTTTCCCACCAGCTCCTCATGGGCTTCCATTTATTTCAGTCAAAGCCACGTCCCCTCCTCCCCCACACCTTGCCTTTCCCCTATTTCCCAGTGTCCATCTGACTTAGGCCTTGCAAAGACCCTCGTCCACGGCTCCTCTGTGACAGCAGAGCCTGAGGGGAGCCTGGGCGGGACTCCTGCTGGCGTCAGCTGCTGCTCTCTCTCCTGACCTGGCCGCCTTTTTCCCTAAGAAAGCCTCACCCCCTGCATTAAAAATAAGTGTCTCCTGGGACTTCCCTGGTGGTCCAGTGGTTAAGACTCCACGCTTCCACTGCAGGGGCGCGGGTTCGATCCCTGGTCGGGGAACTAAGATCCCGCATGCTGCCTGGCGTGGCCAAAAACTAAAAAGCGTCTCCCTCAGACTCTCTGGGAGGGTGGAAGTCTCTGTCCTCTCCCCGCGTGCTTGGCTCTGGGGCGTGACTCATGCGCCAAGCTCTGGGGAGCAGGAGTCTGGGAGGAGGTGGTCCTTGCTCCCTGGGTCCCTGCACTCCCAGGGTTTCCCCCCGACCCCTAGGCCCTGGTTTCTGGGGAGAGCGGGGGTCATGGTGCCCTGCCGTCTCCACCTCTGTCCCTGGCTCAGCACCGGGTCTTCTGTTGGGTTTGCAAAGTCCGCTGGACAGATGTCACATGTAACGTGCTGCCCTGTGGTCTGGGCACTGAATGTTCATGGGAGGCGCCGGGAAGGCTGCTGCGGCAGAGCCTTCAAAGTGGTGTCTGTGTCAGGACTTCTTTGGTTGCAAGTGTGACAGAAGCACCTCAGTCTGGCTTAAGAAAAGAAAATCAGGAACTTATTGGCATAGATTCTGAAAAGGCTGGGTGTCTGCAGGGGCCCCTGTCATCAGGAAGGGTGTGCTCCTGCTGAGCTGGCCTCGCTCTCTGCTGGCGCCCTGCAGACCAGTGGAGAGGTGTGGTCCCCGCCTGCGTCCCAGAGTGCTCAGGTGGACATACCATCCTCTGGCCAGGCCACAAAGTACCAGGATAGGAGAGAAGTTGTTCCCCCATTTCCACAGGGAAAGTTGGGGTGCTGCCACCTGAAAAGTGGGACAACAGCCATTTGCACCTTTGCAGTAGGGTTTGGACAGGACTGGACAGGAGGCCCCAGGTGGGTCAGGCTTGATAAGAGCAGAGTCTCCAGGACAGAAGTACCAGCGGCGTCCAGGCAGCAGTGATGGCCTTTCCCAGGAGCTGGGAGGACACAGGTGGGCGAGGCCTGGAGGCAACCCTGGCTCTGTCACTCTGTCCATGAAGCATCCAGCAAGTTATGCCACCTCTGCGACCCTTGCTTTCCCATCTGTCAGCTGGAGGTAGAAATAGTCCCTCCCTCACAGGTGGCCGCAGGGGTCCGCGAGGTCGGGGTGCAGGGTGCTTACTTGGCCAGGCTGTCCATCGTGAGCCCGGCGGCCAGCGGGGCAGGGGCCCCCGTCACACCTCCCCAGACCAGTGTCTGTTATTCCACCCGTCAGCTGGTGCTGAGGCAGCACTCAGCGTGCGAGGGAGAAAGGAAATGCAAATCACTGGCAGCTCCTGAGAGCAACCAAGTCGCCACGTCAGCGCTGACGACTGTATTCCAGCAACAGGCTGGAAGCGCGGGGGTGGCAGGGCCCACACTGCTCCCCATACAGCTCTGTCACCTGAGCAGCTCCCCTCCTGGGCCTGATTACAGCCTGGGAAGGGCAGCGCCTGTGCGTCACACCCACCTCCCTTCGCCCTCACCAGGGTAACTGCGGGATGGTCGTTGGCAGGATGGCTCCCTGTTCCCTGACTTGCGGTAGGGAGGGCAGAAGCAGGCGTGCGGGAGGTCCCTGGCCCCGGGATAGCTGTAGGTGATGTGTGACTCCTGTCTCGGGCGGTCACCCCCCCACCCCGTGGGGCACCCCAGAGCAAGGCAGGAGCGGGGAAAGCGGGTCCCTCCCTCTCCCAGGTCCAAGTTTTGGTGGTGCAGCCCTTCTACCCTGAGGCTGTGGGTCCTGGGTAGGCCTGGACGCCTCCCCGCGTGCGGATCTGTGCGCACACGTTACTACCAAGCCCCGCGCCCTGGAGTCCCTACCCCACGTGGTCCTCCTGGGCCAACTCCCTCCTCGGCTCCCGCTGCCTGAGCACACGCAGCTCCAGTGGCCGATGCTCACCGCCTGCTCTCTCGGCCACCTGCTCGCAACTTTTGCATTAGGATCAGGACCTGATGCTCAGGTTGTAGAGCCAGACCCGAACCTGGCAGCGCTGAGTATGCCCTGTCCCAGCACTGGCCCCGGCCCGGCCCTGCCGCCCACCGACAGCCAGGGACCCGCTGGGCACCCTTCCCGTGGTGGGTGTGGTTTGGCTGAGCGCCTCTGCCCTGCAGGCTCTGTGTGACCTCTCCGCGGTCCCCACTGGTGAGCAGACGTGGAAGCTACACCCGAGTGGACACGTGGGGAGGAGCGTGGCCTGCAGCCGGAGGGCAGCGGGGATCCCCGGAGGGATTTAAGCTGGAGGAGAAGGAAAAGTGAGAGGAGGTTTCTCCGTGAGCTCGGACGAGCCACGTGGTCTCCTTCACGTTGCTTCCGTCTTTGTTGGGGCCGAGCTGGGTGCCTTTCTTCACAAGGTTAGACACGGGATCTCCGTGGGACCCGGCACTCCCGTGCCTAGGGGTCCACCCAGCAGAGTCCAGCAGAGGCGGCCCCGCTCAGCACAGCCGAAGGGGGGCCTGGTGTCTGTGAGCAGGTGAATGGGTGACAGTGAGGTCTGGCCAGGCAGGGAGCGCTGCTCGGCTTTAAGGGGGAGGCGGCTGCAGCGTGATGATTCTGCCTGAGAGGCACCAGACGCAAAAGACAGATACTGTGTGCATCCATTTCTGTGAATGTCCAGGGCCGGCCGGTCCACAGACAGCAGCAGCATGGAGGTTCCAGGGCTGGGCTGGGCTGGGAGGCCCGCTGAGGGCTGGCGAGGACGTGCCAGGAAAGGTGGTGCTGACGGTCGCGTGACCTTACGGATGTACTTAATGACACTGAGCTACACTTAGAACACAAATGTGCCCTTTTAATCTGCTTTACCACAAAGAAGAAAAGGGCGCCTGTCTTGCCTCAGCTCTGTCACCGCGACGCCTCCTGCTCATCCCACCCGCTCCCTCCAGCTCAGTCTGACTGTTGTCACCTCCTCTTCTCCGCAGCTGAACTTTGACCTGGACCGGGGCATGTTTCCAGTGGTCATCCAGGCCGTGGTGGATGAGGGGGATGGTGAGTGGCCTTTCCCTCCGGTCTCCCTCCCAGGCGTGCACACTTGGGAAGAGGCCCTTCTCACCCCAGTCAGCCGGGTCCAGAAACAGCGGACGACGTCGACTCAGCCTGCTGGCCGGGCTTGGGGCCGAGGGGCTCGGGCGCCGAGCGCTCCGTCTCCTGCTGCTGGTGCTGTCCCCACCCCCCTGTGGCGGAGCCTGGCTCTCGCGGCGCTGGTGTCCACCCCACAGTGGAACGATGAAGGCTGTCGGCGCCACGCTGACCCCTCGCCGCCTGCCTCCTCCTGCCTGTCCTGCTGGCCTCTCCTTGCCCCTGCTGCAGGCTGCGGGGTCCCAGACGAGGGTGCAGACACCCTGCCCGGCCCAGGCTCGTCCCCGGGCTCCTCAGCTCCTCCCAGTGCCAAGTGAGACAGCAGCAGAGCCAACCGTGGGCAGCCGGCAGTGGCTGCCTTGGGGCCGGGTGAGGTGCGGGTCGGAGGGAGCTGCAGGCAGAGGAGGGCGAGGCAAGGACAAGACCTCGGTGGGTCCTCAGAGGACAAGGCCCTGCCTGCAGGCTGAGAGCTGGGGACATGCCAGCTGGAAAGAGGAAGCCCGGGGCGGGGGGCCGGGGGTGGTGGAGGCCGGCTCTGACCACTCTCCTCTCTCCCGGGCAGTTGTGGAAGTGACCGGCCACGCCCACGTGCTCTTGGCCGCCTTTGAAAAGGTAAGTGCCATCTTGCTCGTGATCGTCCAACCGACCCCTCATTTGTCATCGTATCCTGCATGCAGTCGGTGCCCAGTAAATGCTGGTGGGGTAGACGAGGGTCTGCCACCTGCCTAGTACGGTCCTAGACGTGACATACATACTCTCCTGGGGTCCCCGAGTTGGGGGTGCCCCGCATAGAAAGAGACCATTTACATGGAAGGATTCATTTACTACTACCTTTTTAGCGTTACGTGTATTTGAACTTACGTGTTTGCCCTTTTTTCCACCAGACCTGAGTCCCCAGGCCCCTGACTGTCCATGCTTGTGGCCGTGTTTACGGTGTGTGGTGGGGATGTTGGCTGGTGGTGAGGACAGTCGGCCTCACCACTGACTCTGCATTAGGGTGTCTCGGTTTCTAGGGATGGTCCTCTCACCGGGGTCCAGTTCCATGCGTCCGTGCATGCAGCGAGCGAGGGCCTGGCTGTGTTGGGGCAGGGTCCCTGCTCACCGAGAGCCCTGCCAGAGTAGTGGGGTGTGTCCCCTATTTGAAAAGGCTACGGCCGATCCCCACCTTGTAGTGTTCCTTGACATTGGTCGGCACCGTGCAGTTGTGTGTTTAGCACCGGCCTGTGGCCCAGGTGGGCGAGGAGCAAGGACCTCATGAGGAAATCAGTCTCAGACCACTTGTCCTGGACGTCCTGCCAACCCCTGGCTTCCTCAGCCCAGGGTGTGCCTGCAGCCCCGAAAGCCTTAAGTGCAGAGCTCATCTCCTCCCTGTGATCTGGGTCTTTCCAGATGCCCCAAGGGATCAGTGGAGCTGGGCCCGAGGCCCCTCTGGTGACGTTGGGTCTGTGCTCTCCCTGGCCTCCTGGGGCTGTGGTGGAGGTGGCCCTCTCCATCTCTGGGCTCACCAGCTGTGCTCCCCAGACCGGCCTTGTCAGAGGAGATGGTGACTATTTACCATCTGTGTGCTCTGGCGGGGCGATGGGCCCTCACTGGCAGACACTCCATTCTGTGCTTCCAGTGTAGAGTCCAGTGAGAAACTACCTTATTTTTGGAGTGCAGCGTGCTAGAAACTTCTGTCAGAACCCATCAGCCTTACAGAAAACGCCGGGCGCTGGTCTCGGTGGACTCAGAAGGGGTATTTGGTGCGCGAGAGTTCAGATCTGGTACCGTGCTTAACTGTGTGGACTCAGAGCCGTGTGCCTCCCCAGGTACCACCAGCCGCATTTGCTCTATCTTGTTCTCACGGTTCTCAGAGCTTTGGGCCTTGCTGAGTACGTAAGCCAGTGACATCCTTGTGCTGTCTTCGCGATTCGACCAGGCCCTTTGAGGGCTGGAGCCGTCTGTCTTAGTTCTTGCCATCCAGGTGGGGAGGCGCCTATCCATTGTCAGAACTTGGCTGATGGTGGTGAACTTGAGTGTACTTGAGAACGACCCAGGGAGAGTTGGGTTTTGTAGGTCAGGGTGGGACCCAGGAGGCGATATTTTTAGAAGATTCTCCGGGTAGTTTCGAAGCCAGGTCAGAGGGCCACAGTTGGAGGATCCCTGGCCTGTCTCTCGAGTCTTCGTGTGGCCCCTTCTTTTTTTTTTTTTTTTTTTTTAATATTTCTGCAGACATTTTATTTATTTATTTATTTACCCTTGGCTGTGTTGGGTCTTCGTCTCTGTGCGAGGGCCCTCTCCAGTTGCGGCAAGCGGGGGCCACTCCTCATCGCGGTGCGCGGGCCTCTCACTGTCGCTGGCCCCTTCTTTTTTCAGCCGTGGTTGTGGGTTGACCAAGGACAGGCCTTCAGCATGGCCGAGTTAACCTCTCTGTCCTTCTTCCCTGCAGCACGTCGATGGCAGCTTCTCTGTGAAGCCTTTAAAGCAGAAGCAAATCGTAAGTCCATCAGAGGAAATACCGTGAGCCCTTTTGATTTAAAAGACAGGCGTGCACATGTGACCCAGTGGTCTCTGTGGATTATTCTCCCCAGGCCACCATGGCCACTGTGGAAGTAGCTGGTGACACCACTACTGTGGGCCCTGGGCTCCAGGAGTCAGGGTCAGGGTCACTGGGTGTGTCCGCGTGTACTGCATACCCACCACGTACCTGCATTGACCATTGTAGCCGAATCTTGTCCAGCTTGAACTTAGTGAGTGTTCAGTAAACACTTGCCGAATGAATGAATGGACAGATGAAGGAAGAAGGGAAGGAAGCGAGGGAGGAAAGAAGGGAGAAACACTGCAGCCTCCCGTCCTCCTCCTTACAAATTGCTGAAATTACCTCCTTGTTGGGCAAAGACTTAGATTGACTTAATCCATATTTGAGAGAAGGATGGAATATCTTGGAACCAATGGGAGCTATAGACCAGTACAGCCTTTCTTTGGGGTCCGTAATTCCATGGTCTAACACCAGGAAGAATTATCCCTGGTGGCCTCCGACTTAGGTAGGTTCTGTGAGGATTTAGCGGACAGGTTCGCCTGAAGTGAGCCTGGAGACTGATTTAACAGCGGCCATGGTGGGGTCTGTCTCCAAAGCGGTGATTATCAGGTTATCCTGTGTGTAGCTGCTCAGGTGTGTCAGCCACAACCCGAGAGTGGTGTTGCTTGAGTTTTTTAAAAGAGGGGTTGAGAGAACTCTGGCAGGTGCAACACCTGGAGGTGGCAGGAGGGCAGGAGACCCCGGGGATGGTCTGGGTGCTTGTTTCAGGAGAGCTGACCAGCAGGACCGTGGCTCTCAGGAGGAGTATCTGGCCCATAAACTGTGGTCAATTCGAGGCCTGACTCTGGTCACTCTTGTGGGGCTGGTGACAGGAGGGTCCAAGGTCATTTTCCTCTGGGGTTGGGCACGGTAAGGTGGGCAGAAGATGTGGTCGCCGAGTCCGGGTAGAGCTAGGCTCTGCGCCCTCTGGGGCGGGCAGAACCTGGGCCCAGCCCAGTGTCCTTGCTACCAGTGGGCTGGGCAGGTGGTGGTTCTCCCTGCCTGTCTCCAGTAGTGCCCGCTCCCTGGGGGTGGGGCTAGACAGAACCGCCAACCACGCCTGCCCCCAGGACCTGAGCCCGGCACCTGGGAGGGGTTGTCGGGAAAGGTGGGTGCAGAGGAGCCGTTGAGTTGGGAGCAAGTGCCCAGACACCTCTCTGCTCTCCAGGTGGACCGGGTCAGCTACCTGCTGCAGGAGATCTACGGCATTGAGAACAAGAACAACCAGGAGACAAAGGTGCGTGCTTGTGGCACCGCCGGGCCAGGCTGGCCATGCTCCCCTGTGCTCCTCCCAGCTGCTCGGAGGCGGGCCCCTGGGTGACCTGCTTGGGGCCCCTGTCCTGGCCAGGGCCCTGCAGGTTGGTGGCAGATGAGCCAGTTCCCTGCTGAGCCTTCCCCTGGAGACCCCAGGACCCCAGACTCCATCATTTTTCCTTAATTTTTAGAGTTAGCGGAGTCTGTGGGACATTGTCCTTTTTCCAGCAAATTCACTGGCTTGTTACCATCACTGGGCAGCTGGCCATCAAGGCAGCCTGGGGATGCCGGGCCCCCTCCTGCTGCCCCCTTCCCCTGTGCAGCCTTGGCCTTTCCCTTCTCTCATCAGCAGTTGAGCCCGCGCTGCACCCGTGGGCCGGCTCGCCTTCCAATGCCTGTGACAGGAGCCTGGTGGTCCACAGAGCCAAGGTCTGGCACAGCCAGGGAACTAGTCCATGGCTTTGTCATTGTCTTAAGACACAAATGAAACTGCTGCCTCTTTTTAAAAACCTCTGGGGTCTCAGGCTAGCTTCCATGGTGGCTGGAACTGGCTGGATGCCAAGTGCTCTCTGCCCAGGTCATGTTTCTGCATCAGAGGTCATCCGACTTCCCATAGAGGGCCCAGTAGTTAATGTCGTCGACCTCTCTGGCGTCTGTCACTTCTGTTCATGTGTCTAGCGCTGCCGGGATCACGCAGAAGCAGCCACAGACATACAGAAACACAGGGGCAAGGCTGTGCTCTGGTGACACTTTGCTTCAGAAGCAGGCAGCAGGCTGGACTTGGCTGATGCCCGTTTTAGGCTGTTGCTATCTCTTGATCCAGAAGCTAATTTTGTTTTCCAGAACGTGCCATTACTTAAGGAAAACATTTCAACAAGTTAGACTTGCCTGATTTATTTTGGGGGGGCCGCAATGCACAGCTTGTGGGATCTTAGTTCCCCTACCAGGGATGGAGCCCAGGCCCCAGCAGAGAAAGCACGGAGTCCTAACCACTGGACCGCCCGGGAACTCCGTTGCCTTATTTTTGTTGTTGCTGTTTTAAGCAAGTAAATGGGCAGCCTTGGCAGATGCAAGTCTTCCCACATTTCCTCTTTGGTTCTGGGGAGGAGGAGACCCAAGTTCTCTTGATTTGGGGAGGTGTCTTGGGCTGGGGGGGTGTCCTGCTCTTTGGTGACCTTCCTCTGCCCCTGGGGCTTCCCTTTGCCACCGCAGCCCCCAGGGGAAGTGGGGACAGGAAGGCCCCCGGCCTCTGGCCTCGGGAGCCACCGACCCTGGGACCCTCGGTGTCCCCTCAGCCCTCAGACGAGGAGAACAGCGACAACAGCAACGAGTGTGTGGTGTGCCTGTCGGACCTACGGGACACGCTGATCCTGCCCTGCCGCCACCTGTGCCTCTGCAACTCGTGCGCCGACACGCTGCGCTACCAGGCCAGCAACTGCCCCATCTGCCGGCTGCGTGAGTGGGACGGGCGGGCGGGCGGGCGGGCGGGCAGGGAGACCGGCACGGTGGCAGACGTGGGCAGGGACCCCTGTGGCGATGGGGTGGCGCCGTCTGCCTCCAGGGAAGTCAGACGCAGGGCAAGCATCCAGGAGGGGCTGCAGGGCAGTGTGTGGGGTGAACTGCACAGAAGTGATCAGCAAGTCAGGTCTTTGTTTCAAAGAGTATGTGGGAAATATTTTGATAGAAAATTATAATAAAATGAAAAGTGTGCTGGGTGTAAATGATCAAGGAGTTAAATTTGGTTTCCTTGAGCATCTGGACTTTCTCAGTCGAAAGTTGTCACGTTGGGGGAATTCCCTGGAGGTCCAGTGATTAGGACTGGGCGCTTTCACTGCTGAGGGCCCAGGTTCGATCCCTGGTCGGGAAACTGAGATCCCACAAGTAGCACACACGGCGTTAAAAAAAAAAGCTGTCACATTGGGCCTAATTCTGAACAAAATATTCATCCTCCAGTAGAGAGTAGACATTCTCAGGTTGTGGGTCCTGCTGGTGGGTCAGCAGTCCTGGGCCCGGTTCCTGCTGGTCCTGGCGGGGACTGGGTGTGGGTGGCAAGAGCACCCTCCCATGGGAGCTGCAGGGCATTTTATCTGAGGAGATAAATGACAGCTTTTTTTTTTTTTTTTTAGCATAGACAAAGACTGTCAGATTTACTGTCACTTTCAGAAATAATGTATTGGTCGATTTAAAACTCCAAGTGTGAAGATATCTCTTTATTGCTACACTTAGTTCTTAGGTTCATGACTGTTCACTATAAAACTCTCTTTCGTTGAGTAGTCTATGGCTACATTAAAATTATGCTTCAAAGCAATTAATCAATATACATGGCCTTGGGAAACCCTGGGGGAGAAAAAGAAAGTGCGTTTTAAAAATAATAAAGCTTAGGGAGTTCCCTGGTGGCCTAGTGGTTAGGATTCCCAGCTTTCACTGCTGTGGCCCAGGTTCAATCACTAGTCGGGGAACCAAGATTCTGAAAGCTTCACAGTGAGGCAGAAAAAGACAAAAAACAAAGCTTAGGATGATTTTTTTTTTAATGCAAATTATCTTTGTAATAAAGTGTTCTTTGCCCTATGTTTAGCATACTCAAAAACCTAACTTAGATTCAGTGAGTCTATATTGGTAACATGTTATTTTACTTTGTTTCTCAGTTTGATTTACTTTAGTTGTTTTTAGTGAATTGCATTCCAGGTTAAAGGTATTCCGTTGTTAGTATATACAGTAAGAGGAGATAAAGGGAGGGCATTTTGAAGGCATTTGTTCTAATTAAATCATATTTTCATTTTCAATAATAAGTTAATACTCTTTTCTTTTTAACATCTTTATTGGAGTATAATTGCTTTACAATGGTGTGTTAGTTTCTGCTTTATAACAAAGTGAATCAGTTATACATATACATATGTTCCCATATCTCTTCCCTCTTGCATCTCCCTCCCTCCCACCCTCCCTATCCCACCCCTCTAGGTGGTCACAAAGCACCGAGCTGATCTCCCTGTGCTATGCGGCTGCTTCCCACTAGCTATCTGTTTTACATTTGGTAGCGTATATATGTCCATGCCACTCTCTCACCCTGTCACATCTTACCCCTCCCCCTCCCCATATCCTCAAGTCCATTTTCTAGTAGGTCTGTCTTTATTCCCGTCTTGCCACTAGGTTCTTCATGACCTTTTTTTTCCCTTAGATTCCATATATATGTGTTAGCATACTGTATTTGTTTTTCTCTTTCTGACTTACTTCACTCTGTATGACAGACTCTAACTCCATCCACCTCACTACAAATACCTCCATTTCATTTCTTTTTATGGCTGAGTAATATTCCATTGTATATATGTGCCACATCTTCTTTATCCATTCATCTGTCGATGGACATTTAGGTTGCTTCCATGTCCTGGCTATTGTAAATAGAGCTGCAATGAACATTTTGGTACATGACTCTTTTTGAATTATGGTTTTCTCAGGGTATATGCCCAGTAGTGGGATTGCTGGGTCGTATGGTAGTTCTATTTTTAGTTTTTTAAGGAACCTCCATACTGTTCTCCATAGTGGCTGTATCAATTTACATTCCCACCAACAGTGCAAGAGTGTTCCCTTTTCTCCACACCCTCTCCAGCATTTATTGTTTCTAGATTTTTTGATGATGGCCATTCTGACCGGTGTGAGGTGGTATCTCATTGTAATTTTAATTTGCATTTCTCTAATGATTAATGATGTTGAGCATTCTTTCATGTGTCTGTTGGCAATCTGTATATCTTCTTTGGAGAAATGTCTATTTAGGTCTTCTGCCCATTTTTGGATTGGGTTGTTTGTTTTTTTGTTATTGAGCTGCATGAGCTGCTTGTAAATCTTGGAGATTAATCCTTTGTCAGTTGCTTCATTTGCAAATATTTTCTCCCATTCTGAGGGTTGTCTTTTGGTCTTGTTTATGGTTTCCTTTGCTGTGCAAAAGCTTTTAAGTTTCATTAGGTCCCATTTGTTTATTTGTGTTTTTATTTCCATTTCTCTAGGAGTTGGGTCAAAAAGGATCTTGCTGTGATTTATGTCATAGAGTGTTCTGCCTATGTTTTCCTCTAAGAGTTTGATAGTGTCTGGCCTTACATTTAGGTCTTTAATCCATTTTGAGTTTATTTTTGTGTATGGTGTTAGGGAGTGTTCTAATTTCATACTTTTACATGTACCTGTCCAGTTTTCCCAGCACCACTTATTGAAGAGGCTGTCTTTTCTCCACTGTATATGCTTGCCTCCTTTATCAAAGATAAGGTGACCATATGTGTGTGGGTTTATCTCTGGGCTTTCTATCCTGTTCCATTGATCTATGTTTCTGTTTTTGTGCCAGTACCAAACTGTCTTGATTACTGTAGCTTTGTAATATCTGAAGTCAGGGAGCCTGATTCCTCCAGCTCCATTTTTTTTTTTTTTTAAGATTTATTGATTGATTGATTGATTGATTGCTATGTTGGGTCTTTGTTTCTGTGCTAGGGCTTTCTCTAGTTGCGGCAAGCGGGGGCCACTCTTCATCGTGGTGCACGGGCCTCTCACTACCGTGGCCTCTCTTGTTGCAGAGCACAGGCTCCAGACGCGCAGGCTCAGTAGTTGTGGCTCACGGGCCTAGTTGCTCCGTGGCATGTGGGATCTTCCCAGACCAGGGCTCGAACCCATGTCCCCTGCATTAGCAGGCAGACTCTCAACCACTGCGCCACCAGGGAAGCCCTCCAGCTCCATTTTTCGTTCTCAAGATTGCTTTGGCTATTCGGGGTCTTTTGTGTTTCCATACAAATTGTGAAATTTTTTGTTCTAGTTCTGTGAGAAATGCCAGTGGTAGTTTGATAGGGATTGCATTGAATCTGTAGATTGCTTTGGGTAGTAGAGTCATTTTCACAATGTTGATTCTTCCAATCCAAGAACATGGTATATCTCTCCATCTATTTGTATCATCTTTAATTTCTTTCATCAGTGTCTTATAATTTTCTGCGTACAGGTCTTTTGTCTCCTTCGGTAGGTTTATTCCTAGATATTTTATTCTTTTTGTTGCAATGGTAAACGGGAGTGTTTTCTTAATTTCACTTTCAGATTTTTCATCATTAGTGTGTATGAATGCAAGAGATTTCTGTGCATTAATTTTGTATCCTGCTACTTTACCAAATTCATTGATTAGCTCTAGTAGTTTTCTGGTAGCAGTTTTAGGATTCTCTAGGTATAGTATCATGTCATCTGCAAACAGTGACAGCTTTACTTCTTCTTTTCCGATTTGGATTCCTTTTATTTCTTTGTCTTCTCTGATTGCTGTGGCTAACACTTCCAAAACTATGTTGAATAATAGTGGTGAGAGTGGGCAACCTTGTCTTGTTCCTGATCTTAGTGGAAATGGTTTCAGTTTTTCACCATTGAGGACAATGTTGGCTGTGGGTTTGTCATACATGGCCTTTATTATGTTGAGGAAAGTTCCCTCTATGCCTACTTTCTGCAGGGCTTTTATCATAAATGGGTGTTGAATTTTGTCGAAAGCTTTTTCTGCATCTATTGAGATGATCATATGGTTTTTCTCCTTTAATTTGTTAATATGATGTATCACGTTGATTGATTTGCGTATATTGAAGAATCCTTGCGTTCCTGGGATAAACCCCACTTGATCATGGTGTATGATCCTTTTAATGTGCTGTTGGATTCTGTTTGCTAGTATTTTGTTGAGGATTTTTGCATCTGTGTTCATCAGTGATATTGGCCTGTAGTTTTCTTTCTTTGTGACATCTTTGTCTGGTTTTGGTATCAGGGTGATGGTGGCCTTGTAGAATGAGTTGGGGAGTGTTCCTCCCTCTGCAATATTTTGGAAGAGTTTGAGAAGGATAGGTGTTAGCTCTTCTCTAAATGTCTGATAGAATTCGCCTGTGAAGCCATCTGGTCCTGGGCTTTTGTTTGTTGGAAGATTTTTAATCACAGTTTCAATTTCAGTGCTTGTGATTGGTCTGTTCATATTTTCTGTTTCTTCCTGGTTCAGTCTCGGCAGGTTGTGCATTTCTAAGAATTTGTCCATTTCTTCCAGGTTGTCCATTTTATTGGCATAGAGTTGCTTGTAGTAATCTCTCATGATCATTTGTATTTCTGCAGTGTCAGTGGTTACTTCTCCTTTTTCATTTCTAATTCAATTGATTTGAGTCTTCTCCCTTTTTCTCTTGATGAGTCTGGCTAATGGTTTATCAATTTTGTTTATCTTCTCAAAGAACCAGCTTTTAGTTTTATTGATCTTTGCTATTGTCTCCTTCATTTCTTTTCATTTATTTCTGATCTGATTTTTATGATTTCTTTCCTTCTGCTAGCTTTGGGGTTTTTTGTTCTTCTTTCTCTAATTGCTTTAGGTGCAAGGTTATGTTGTTTATTCGAGATGTTTCCTGTTTCTTGATGTAGGCTTGTATTGCTATAAAATTCCCTCTTAGAACTGCTTTTGCTGCATCCCATAGGTTTTGGGTCGTCGTGTCTCCATTGTCATTTGTTTCTAGGTATTTTTTGATTTCCCCTTTGATTTCTTCAGTGATCACTTCGTTATTAAGTAGTGTATTGTGTAGCCTCCATGTGTTTGTATTTTTTACAGATCTTTTCCTGTAATTGACATCTAGTCTCATAGCGTTGTGGTCGGAAAAGATCCTTGATACGATTTCAATTTTCTTAAATTTACCTAGGCTTGATTTGTGACCCAAGTTATGATCTATCCTGGAGAATGTTCCATGAGCACTTGAGAAAAATGTGTATTCTGTTGTTTTTGGGTGGAATGTCCTATAAATATCAATTAAGTCCATCTTGTTTAATGTATCATTTAAAGCTTGTGTTTCCTTATTTATTTTCATTTTGGATGATCTGTCCATTGGTGAAAGTGGGGTGTTAAAGTCCCCTACTATGATTGTGTTACTGTCTATTTCCCCTTTTATGGCTGTTAGTATTTGCCTTATGTATTGAGGTGCTCCTATGTTGGGTGCATAAATATTTACAATTGTTATACCTTCTTCTTGGATCGATCCCGTGATCATTATATAGTGTTCTTCTTTGTCTCTTGTAATAGTCTTTATTTTAAAGTCTATTTTGTCTGATATGAGAATTGCTACTCCAACTTTCTTTTGATTTCCATTTGCATGGACTATCTTTTTCCATCCCCTCACTTTCAGTCTGTATGTGTCCCTAGGTCTGAAGTGGGTCTCTTGTAGACAGCATATGTATGGGTCTTGTTTTTGTATCCATTCAGCCAGTCTGTGTCTTTTGGTGGGAGCATTTAATCCATTTACATTTAAGGTAATTATCGATATGTATGTTCCTATTCCCATTTTCTTAAATGTTTTGGGTTTGTTATTATAGGTGTTTTCCTTCTCTTGTGTTTCTTGCCTAGAGAAGTTCCTTTAGCATTTGTTGTAAAGCTGGTTTGGTGGTGCTGAACTCTCTCAGCTTTTGCTTGTCTGTAAAGGTTTTAATTTCTCCATCAAATCTGAATGAGATCCTTGCTGTGTAGAGTAATCTTGGATGTAGGTTTTTCTCCTTCATCACTTTAAGTATATCCTGCCACTCCCTTCTGGCTTGCAGAGTTTCTGCTGAAACTGTTAACCTTATGGGGATTCCCTTGTGTGTTATTTGTTGTTTTTCCCTTGCTGCTTTTAATATGTTTTCTTTATATTTAATTTTTGGTAGTTTGATTAATATGTGTCTTGGCGTGTTTCTCCTTGGATTTATCCTGTATGGGACTCTCTGTGCTTCCAGGACTTGATTAACTATTTCCTTTCCCATATTAGGGAAGTTTTCAACTATAATCTCTTCAAATATTTTCTCAGTCCCTTTCTTTTTCTCTTCTTCTTCTGGGACCCCTATAATTCAAATGTTGGTGCGTTTAATGTTGTCCCAGAGGTCTCTGAGACTGTTCTCAGTTCTTTTCATTCCTTTTTCTTTATTCTGCTCTGCAGTAGTTATTTCCACTATTTTATCTTCCAGGTCACTTACCCGTTCTTCTGCCTCAGTTATTCTGCTATTGATCCCTTCTAGAGTATTTTTAATTTCATTTATTGTGTTTTTCATCGTTGCTTGGTTCCTCTTTAGTTCTTCTACGTCCTTGTTAAATGTTTCTTGCATTTTGTCTATTCTATTTCCAAGATTTTGGATCATCTTTACTATCATTATTCTGAATTCTTTTTCAGGTAGACTGCCTATTTCCTCTTCATTTGTTTGGTCTGGTGGGTTTTTGCCTTGCTCCTTCATCTGCTGTGTGTTTTTCTGTCTTCTCATTTTGCTTATCTTACTGTGTTTTGGGTCTCCTTTTCACAGGCTGCAGGTTCGTAGTTCCCGTTGTTTTTGGTATCTGTCCCCAGTGGCTAAGGTTGGTTCAGTGGGTTGTGTAGGCTTCCTGGTGGAGGGGACTAGTGCCTGTGTTCTGGTGGATGAGGCTGGATCTTGTCTTTCTGGTCGTCAGGTCCACGTCCGGTGGTGTGTTTTGGGGTGTCTGTGGCCTTATTATGATTTTAGGCAGCCTCTCTGCTAATGGATGGGGCTGTGTTCCTGTCTTTCTAGTTGTTTGGCATAGGGTGTCCAGCACTGTAGCTTGCTGGTCGTTGAGTGAAGCTGGGTCTTGGTGTTGAGATGGAGATCTCTGAGAGATTTTTGCCGTTTGGTATTACGTGGAGCTGGGAGGTCTCTTGTGAACCAGTGTCCTGAAGTTGGCTCTCCCACCTCAGAGGCACAGCCCGGATGCCTGGCTGGAGCACCAAGAGCCTTTCATCCACACGGCTCAGAGTAAAAGGGAGAAAAAATAGAAAGAAAGAAAGAAAGAGGGTAAAATAAAATAAAATAAAATAAAGCTATTATAATAAAAAATAAGAAAAAAATTATTTAAAAATTTATTAAGAAAAGATTTTTTAAATTTTTTAAAATAAATTTATTAATTTTTTATAATAAAAAATAAGAAAATAATTAAGAAAAATATTTATTAAAAATTTTTTAATTTTTTAAAATAAAAAATAAGAAAAAACTTATTAAGAAAAAAAGTTTTTTTTAATTTTTTAAAATAAAAAATAAGGAAAAAATTATTAAGAAAAAATTTATTAAGAAAAAAAATTTTTAAGTAAAAAAAAACAAAAAAAAAAACGGACGGACCGAACCCTAGGACAAATGGTGAAAGCAAAGCTATACAGACAAAATCTCACCCAGAAGCATACACATACACACTCACAAAAAAAGGAAAAGGGGAAAAATTAATATATCCTGCTCCCAAAGTCCACCTCCTGAATTTGGGATGATTCGTTGTCTATTCAGGTATTCAACAGATGCAGGTACATCAAGTTGTTTGTGGAGCTTTAATCCACTGCTCCTGAGGCTGCTGGGAGAGATTTTTCTTTCTCTTGTTTGTTCGTACAGCTCCCAGGTTCAGCTTTGGATTTGGACCCGCCTCTGTGTGTAGGTCGCCTGAGGGCGTCTGTTCTTCGCTCACACAGGACGGGGTTAAAGGAGCAGCTGCTTCGGGGGCTCTGGCTCACTCAGGCCGGGGGGAGGGAGGGGTATGGATGTGGGGAGAGCCTGCGGCGGCAGAGGCCAGCATAACGTTGCAGCAGCCTGAGGCGCGCCGTGCGTTCTCCCGGGGAAGTTGTCCCTGGATCACGGGAGCCTGGCCGTGGCGGGCTGCACAGGCTCCCGGGAGGGGCGGTGTGGAGAGTGACCTGTGCTCGCACACAGGCTTCTTGGTGGCGGCAGCAGCAGCCTTAGCGTCTCATGCCTGTCTCTGGGGTCCGCGCTGATAGCCGCGGCTCGCGCCCATCTCTGGAGCTCGTTTAGGCGGCGCTCTGAATACCCTCTCCTTGCGCACCGTGAAACAAGGAGGCAAGAAAAAGTCTCTTGCCTGTTCGGCAGCTCCAGACTTTTTCCCGGACTCCCTTCCGGCTAGCTGTGGCGCACTAGCCCCCTTCAGGCTGTGTTCACGCCGCCAACCCCAGTCCTGTCCCTGGGATCCAACCAAGCCCGAGCCTCAGCTCCCAGCCCCTGCCCGCCCTGGCCGGGGAGCAGACAAGCCTCTCAGGCTGGTGAGTGCTGCTCGGCGCCGAGCCTCTGTGCAGGAATCTCTACGCTTTGCCCTCCACACCCCTGTTGCTGCACTCTCCTCCATGGCCCCGAAGCTTCCCCCCTCCGCCACCCGCAGTCTCCGCCCGCGAAGGGGCTTCCTAGTGTGTGGAAACCTTTCCTCCTTCACAGCTCCCTCCCACTGGTGCAGGTCCTGTCCCTATTCTTTTGTCTCTGTTATTTCTTTTTTCTTTTGCCCTACCCAAGTACGTGGGGAGTTTCTTGCCTTTTGGGAGGTCTGACATCTTCTGCCAGCGTTCAGTGGGTGTTCTATAGGAGCAGTTCCACGTGTAGATGTATTTCTAATGTATCTGTGGGAAGGAATGTGATCTCCGCGTCTTACTCTTCCGCCATCTTGCCAAGTTAATACTCTAATATCTCATGGACTATTACTTCACAACCAGCTTACTTTCAAAAAACAAATTCTTTATGCATTTGAAAACTAGAATTATGGTTATCTATTTCATCAGCTATATTTGACTGAATAAAATTCCTTGTATCTGAAAATTACTGTCTTCAGGAAATCATTCTTACTATTTGATTCCAAGAATGGGTCGTGCTTCCTTTGAGCTTCTGCCTTACTACCGGGAGGAATCTATTCATGTTCTTTCTGTTCTTTTTTTTTTCCCCTTTAACCTTATTTTTAAATTTTTTATTTCTTCTAGTTTTATTGAGATATAATTGACATACAGAACTGTATAAGTTTAAGATGTACAACATAATGATTTGACTTACATCACAAAATGAATATCACAATAAGTTTAGTGAACATCCATCATCTGATATAAAGAAATGATAGAAATTAAAGAAATTTTTAAAAATTTTTGTGTGTGTGATGAGAACTCTTAGAGTTTTCTCCCTTAACAACTTTTAGGTATAACACACAGCAATGTTAATTATATTTATCATGTTGTACGTTACATCCCTGGTACTTATTTATTTTGTAACTTGAAGTTTGTACCTTTTGACGGCCTTCATCTAATTCCCCCTCCCCCATCCCCACCTCTGGTGACCACAAATCTGATCTCTCTTTCTATGTGTGTGTATGTTTGGGGTTTTTTTTTTTTTTTTTAATTTATTTTATTTATTTATTTTATTTATTTATTTTTGGCTGTGCTGGGTCTTCGGTTCGTGCGAGGGCTTTCTCTAGTTGCGGCAAGTGGGGGCCACTCTTCATCGCGGTGCGGGGACCGCTCTTCATCGCGGTGCGCGGGCCTTTCACTATCGCGGCCCCTCCCGTTGCGGGGCACAGGCTCCAGACGCGCAGGCTCAGCAGCTGTGGCTCACGGGCCCAGCTGCTCCGTGGCATGTGGGATCTTCCCAGACCAGGGCTCGAACCCGTGTCTCCTGCACTAGCAGGCAGACTCTCAACCACTGCGCCACCAGGGAAGCCCTGGGGTTTTTTTGTTTTGTTTTTGTTTTTGTTTTTTTTAATTAATTAATTAATTTATTTATTTATTTTGGCTGTGTTGGGTCTTCTTTTCTGTGCGAGGGCTTTCTCTAGTTGCGGCAAGCGGGGGCCACTCTTCATCGCCGTGCATGGGCCTCTCACTGTCGCGGCCTCTCCTGTTGTGGAGCACAGGCTCCAGACGCGCAGGCTCAGTAATTGTGGCTCACGGGCCCAGTCGCTCTGCGGCATGTGGGATCTTCCCAGACCAGGGCTCGAACCCATGTCCCCTGCATTGGTAGGCAGATTCCCAACCACTGCGCCACCAGGGAAGCCCCTGTATGTTTGTTTTTGAAGTGTAACTGACCTACAACACTGTGTTAGTTCCTGTTATACAACATAATAATTATTTTCTGTACATTTCAAAATGATCATTACAGTAAGTCTAGTTATGGTCTGTTACCGTACAAAGATATTACATAGTTATTGACTGTATTTCCCCACACTGTACATTTCATACCCATGACATTTATTTTGCAACTGGAAGTTTGTACCTCTTCATCTCCCTCACCTATTTCTTTCCTCTCCCCACCCACTCTCATCTGGTAGCCAGATGTTTGTTCTCTGTATCTATAACTCTTGTTTCTGTTTTGTTATGCTTATTCATTTATTTTGTTTTTTATATTCCACATGTACGTGAAATCATATAGTATTTGTCTTTATCTGACTTATTTCATTTAGCATAATACTCTCTAGGTCCATCCATGTTGTTGCAAATGACAAGATTTTATTCTTTTTTTATGGTGTATATACAATAATAGTCCGTTGTATATACACCACATCTTTATTATCCATTTGTCTATTCATGGGCACTTTGGTTGATTCCACGTCTTAGCTATTGTAAATAATGCTGCAGAGAACATAGGAATGCATATATCTTTTTTTTAATATAAATTTATTTATTTATTTATGGCTGTGTTTGGTCTTTGTTGCTGCGCGCACGCTTTTCTCTAGTTGCAGCGAGCGGGGGCTACTCTTCATTGCCGTGCTCGGGCTTCTCATTGCAGTGGCTTCTCTTGTTGTGGAGCACGGGCTCTAGGTATGCGGGCTTCAGTAGTTGTGGCTCATGGGCTCTAGAGTGCAGGCTCAGTAGTTGTGGCGCATGGGCTTAGTTGCTCCGTAGCATGTGGGATCTTCCCGGACCAGGGCTCGAACCCGTGTCCCCTGCATTGGCAGGCAAATTCTTAACCACTGCGCCACCAGGGAAGCCCCTCTGCCCATTTTTTAATCGGGTTGTTTGTTTTGATGTTGAGTTGTATGAGTTCTTTGAATATTTTGGATTTTAACCCTTTATAAGATATATTATTTGCAAATATCTTCTCCCATTCAGTAGGTGGACTTTTCATTTTGTTGATAGTTTCTTTTGCTGTGCAAAAGCTTTTTAGTGTGATGTAGTCCCATTTGTTTATTTTTGCTTTTGTTTCCCTTGCCTGAGGAGACATACCCCTCAAAATTTTACTGAGACTTATGTCAAAAAAAATACTGCCTTCGACTCAGAAACGTGGCTTGTCCTGGGATTGCTGCGGGGTGGGTGGGTGGTCAGTGTCCCCGAAACTTGGAGGGTCTCAGTGGTGCTGCCCTTTGCCTGACATGAGCCCTGTCCTTCTGCCACAGCTTTCCGGGCCCTTCTGCAGATCCGGGCAGTGAGGAAGAAGCCAGGAGCCCTGTCCCCCATCTCCTTCAGCCCCGTTTTGGCCCAGAGCATGGACCACGATGAACATTCTGTAAGTGCCTCTTCCTTCCTACATTGGAGGGTGTGGGGGTGGAGAGAAAAGGGGCCTGGAGGAAGCCCCTGCCTACTGTGCAGGGCCCGCCTTCATGTTAGGACAGCTCCTGGCTCCTGGTGGGGCTGGTCTGGTGGGAGCCAGTAGGTCAGGAGGCCCTGGAGATGTGGCCTGGAGGAGGCTGCCCAGGCTCTGCCCTCAGGGCGGTGCCAGACCAGGACCCAGATTATCTGGCCAGCACCCCTGCCTGCCAGCCCTCTGGGCCTCTGGCTCACCTGCCTGGCCCCGACGGGCAGCTGTGAAAATGCGTGGGGTGATCCAGGCTGGGCCCAGTGAGCTCTGGCTGCCGGATGGCGTTGCTTTGGCCAATAGCAAGAGCCTGAGATGCAGGTGACCCTTTGCTGAGTCTGAGCCGTGGTGTCGTCACCTCTGCTCCACCAAGGTGACCTTGAGAGAGAGGTGGGCAGAGACAGAGATAGGGAGGGAGAGACACAGAAATGCAGAGACATGGAGAGACAGATACGGAGAGAGGGAGAGACAGATGGGGATGAGGTTGAAAAGGGAGATGCTGGGAGATGGGCAGACAGGGAGACACAGAAAGAGACGTGGAGAGACACACAGGGTGGGGTTTAGCGGGTCGCTGAGGTGGGCAGGTGGGGGCAGAAGGACTGAGGACGGACGGGGGTAGGCCCGGCTCCTGGCTCCTAGGTCCCAGCTGGCTTTGAGCATTGTCAGCCAGTGAGCCTATTTTCTTGGCTCGCAATTGAGGTTGTTTGGATCCAGTGATTCTTAGAGGCCCTGCCAACTCTCTAAAAAGGAAAAAGAGGGCTTTCCTGGTGGCGCAGTGCTTAAAAACCCGCCTGCCAATGCAGGGGACACGGGTTCGAGCCCTGGTCGGGGAAGATCCCACATTCTGCGGAGCAACTAAGCCCGTGTGCCACAACTACTGAGCCTGCGCTCTAGAGCCCGCAAGCCACAACTCCTAAAGCCCAGGCGCCTAGAGCCCATGCTCTGCAACAAGAGAAGCCACTGCCATGAGAAGCCCGCGCACCACAATGAAGAGTAGCCCCTGCTCACCGCAACTAGAGAAAGCCCACACGCAGCAACAAAGACCCAACGCAGCCAAAAATAAATAAATAAAATAAATAAATTTATTTTAAAAAATAATAATAATAAAAAGGAAAAAGAGCCAAAGCCCTCTGGTTTGGCATACCCACAGAGGGCGCCTGCCCCAGGCCAGCAGGTGTGATGTGTTCAGCCCAGCATTTCTGAAAATTGGGCCAATGTTTAAAAGTCTAGGAATTTTCCTTAAGACTCAGATTTCTGGCTTCTCTTTCAAAATCTGAAGGTGTGGTCTCGCTGCTGGATCAGGAGCAAGGCTGCCCCTTGGGTTGGGGTGCCCATCACCCCGCTTCTCCCGGGCCAGCCACACTGTTTAGCCTGTGGGGCCCATAGGCATCAGGGCTTCCGGCTCTGAAACCAGGCCCTCAGCCATTTAACAGTGGACTTGTTTTCAGAACAGTGTGTACTTTCTCCAGCACCATGTTTTTGGTGGAGAAAAGAACAGTACTGAGTTGTTCCTGCCCCCGAGAGAGGAGCTTTGCTATTCCACGGAGGGGTGGGCTCAGGTGGTGGGTTTTTATTGTCGCCTCTCCGGGTTTCTGCCCTGGCATCTGAGGGTCAGGCAGGATCCTCCCTTGTTTATCCCTCTTGTCCTGAGAGCCGAAGTGCCTCCCACAGTGCAGGGCAGCCTGGGGCTTGGGTGCTAAACTCGCACTCCAGGGGGCCAGCGCCTTCCTCTCTGGAGGTTCCAGTCCCAAGTAAGTGGCCCTTGTTCTCTGCCACGTTCCCTGCACGAGGAATTTCCAAGTAGTACTAGAGCCCAAATTGGGCGTTTCCTCCAGTGAGTCTGTTAAGATCACCGCAGAGTGGGGGTCCTCGGGGGCTTTAGCCCCACCTTTAGGAGTTAGACTTGGTGATGAGTCAGTGAGGCTGTGCTGGGACCTCCGGGTCCCTTCCCTGTGCCCAGCCGGGCCCGCTTGTGGGGAGCGCTTGGCCACTGTCAGCACCTGCTGCTCAGGGTGACCCAGACCGTGAGTGGCCGCTGCGGACGGGGATGGGCTCTTCCAGAGCTGCAAGGATGTGCAGGCGCAGCCAACCCAGGCCCCAAGGCAGAACCCACGCTCGGCCAGGTCCCCACGATTTACATGCATGTAGAGTTTGCGAAGCGCTGGCTCATGGCACACCTGGAGACCAGCAGACCAGGGAGACCCCAGCCAGCCAGCTCCAGCGCCGCATGGGGGGTGGCAGCGGTAAAATCTATGATTTTTATCTTGACAGTGTCCCTTTAAAAAATCAAAGTCGCACCCTGCCTCACTGGCCAGCAAGAAACCTAAAAGGGAAACAGTAAGTGTGTTTGGCCCTGTGGCTATGTCTTTGCCCTGTGCCCTGATTATTGCACCAGTGACAAGAATGGGAAGTCACTTTCACCCCAGGCTAACGTGTTCTGTTCATTTAATCTGTCAAATCCACTCTCCCCAGTCCCGGCGTCCCTGCCCAGGAAGGGAGTTTTGTGGAACAAGCAAAGCTCAAGGTCTGTCGGCAGAAAGCCCCGGGCGCCCCTTCTCGCCAGCTCTGCTTCTGCCCGTGGTCTCCTGATGCCCTGTTTCCCTTTTTTTTCTTGCTGGCAGTGGAATGACGGAGGCGGAACTAAGGCTGCCGCTCTTGTTGCAAACGTCCCTCGTGCTTGCTCGCCCTGCATCCCTGCTCAGCGGGCCAACACTTGTATTTCTCATGTTTTTCCTGCATCTCAGGGAGCAGGCTGGGGGCAGACAGCATGTGGCGGCTGGGCCGGGCCTCTGCCTAGAGCCTCCGCTGAGCCCCGGGCCCCTTTGGAAAATGGTAGAGGGTTGGGGTCACTGAGGGTCAGCCTAGACAGAGAGGTTTTCTCCCTGTTTCAAGGGGAAAGGGGTGGCTTGGGACAAATGCAAGCACCGTGGTCCCAGGGAACCCAGGAGGTGCTCGCTGAGGGCAGAGAACCCCACCCGGCTCCTCTGCCTCCCCCTGGTCCCTAGGGTCACTCTGTCACCTCCCTGAAGGGCAGCTCCCTTGCTTCTCACAGGTCAGCCGGGCAGGCGGGAGTCCCATGTCGAGAGCATTGCCCTTCACCTTGTTCACGAGAGTGAGGGCAGGCGGCTGCCCAGCCCCCTGGCTTGGGAGGCCTAATATCTCCCTTTGCCTTTAACCCTAAAGCAAAGACGCAGCCTATTGATTGGATCTACTCCCAGAGAGGGTGAGACTGGTCCTGAGGAGGTGCCCGTTAGGCTCCCTGGAGCCCACATCAGCCCTGAAGTTGCTCGTCCGGCCCACGGAGGGTCTCTAGGCTGGGCCCCTGTGTCGGGCAGGTCCTCCTGGCCTAGACAACACGCTACCACCAGCTTCTCCCGCCTCTGCCATGGCTTTGCTCCCCTCCTGCTCCTGCCCCCTCCTCTCACTAACCCCTCTCTCACTCTCTGCGCCCACCAGGCAGGAGCAGAAAGCCAGGTAGGGGCTGGCCAAGGCCCTCTCTTCCTCCATCCTGGGCACCGAGTGGGGCACTTGGGTGTCCCGGGCTGCAGCTGCAGCTGATGGCCGAGGGCGCCCTGGGCAGGGGTGTCCGATGCTGCTCTGGAGTTCTTGGCGCCCCTCTGAGGGAGGGGGATGTGAGTCCCTAGAAGGTGGAGTGGACAGGAGATGGTCAGAGAGCAGAGCATCCCTGGGGCGCCAGGCCGGCGTCTGGGGCTTTGTGGCCATGGGCAGTTGGCAGGGTGCCTGGCCGGCCCGTCCCTCACCTGCTCCTGTCCCTGCAGAGCTCCGACAGCATCCCGCCTGGCTACGAGCCCATCTCCCTGCTCGAGGCGCTCAACGGCCTTCGGGCCGCCTCCCCAGCCATCCCCTCGGCCCCCCTTTATGAAGAGATCACCTACTCGGGCGTCTCAGACGGCCTGTCCCAGGCCAGTTGTCCACTTGCTGGGATCGATCGGATCATGGAAAGCGGCCTCCAGAAGGGCAAGCTGAGGAGCAAATCCCCCGACAGGTGAGGCCACCGCCGGCAGCCCCCTGGGGAAGGTGTGCGGGACCCTCCAGGTGCACCTCATCCACCTTGTTTGTGCCCCACGAGGCAGCCCTGGCCTTGCTCAGCGATTACAGGATCGTCATCACTGATGTAAGGGACCTTCGAGGGCCACATGCCCAGGGGCCGGGCAAGGGTCAGTCCTGGTCCCTTGGACACTTGGAGGTGCCAGCGACCAGCCCTGCTGTGTTTAGTCTTTGCTCAGACATGTGCTGGTTTTCTAGAAAAGTATAAAGAAGGCACAGGTTCTATAAAACTCCCACGGCCTCTGCGCCTTATACTTGTGACAAAACAACTCCAAAGATACAAAAGGACACGTGGGTCTCTCCTGCTGTTGCCCAGCCCTCCCCCTAAGCCTATACCATAGCGGTTCCCTTCTCCCCTGCAAACAGCGCCGTGTGCAGGCTGCAGGTGGAGGGCCTCCTACTCCCCGGACCTAGTGCATGTTTGCTGGCCCCGCTGGGGCATTGGCTTCGGTGGGGTTGGCGTTGCTCATCCTCTGTCCTCTGCCCACTCTGTCCCCAGCACCCTGCGGTCCCCGTCGTCCCCCATCCACGAAGAGGATGACTCGGAGGCCCCGCCCCCGCCGAGCGGGGCAGGGATGGCGCTGAGCAGCTCCCCCGAGGTGAGGCCCCTGCCCGCCCTCCTCAGGCGTGCCATTTGTCCTCCCGTCCCCACTGCCTGCCTGTTGGCTTCCCAGATCCCAGGCTCCACCACTCCCTCACTCGGCGACCTTGGCTGCTGTGACTTGCCCCAGCCTCCGTTTCCTCATCTGTCAGGTGGGCGCTGTTGGGTGGAGTCCAGCGAGGGCCGTAGGAGGCGCTGTGTGTGACGCACCCAAAGGCGCTGCTTGTCCTGGACCCGACTCACCCTGTGCCCTCCCCGGCCACCTGCAGCCCGGCGCCCAGCTGTCAGCACCAGGGTCCAGGCATGTTTTTCCTTTGTTTCCTAGAGCTTCATAACGGAGGAGGTTGACGAGACTTCATCACTAAAGCAAGGTGAGCCCTCTCCTCGCTGAGGCCCTGGTGCTCCCTGCCCAGCAGGAAGCGGGGCCTCCAGGCTCTTCCGGAGGTTTCTCCAAGCTGTGTTAGTTGCCCTCCTGGGACCACACACTTTGGTTCCTACACGGTCTCATGGAGGACAGCCCTGGGCCGCTCCTGGTTTTCTCTCCCTATCCATCCGTTTAGTGGTAGCAGCCCTTTTTCTTCCCGCCTGGTTCATTCTGCCCATGGTCGGTGCTCCATGCTCCTGGGCTTGGGCTGTGCCCCTCCCTCCAGGGCAGGGTCCCACTGGGGTCTCTGGGGCCTTGCCCGGACCTGGGGTAGCCGATGGCCAGTGGGTGTGCAGCTCAGCCAGGCCCCTCCCCGGCGTGTTCCCTGTGTAAGGGGCCTGGTGCCCCTCCTGAGCAGAGGGTTTAGCACTTGGCAGCCCCCTGGGGTCCAGTCCCAGCCGCCGCTGCCGGCACTAGCTGTGAGCGGGGAGGTGACGGGAGGTGATAAGACACCTCCCAAGCTTTTCTCTGCCGCCTGGGAAGACGCTGTTCCTCTGCAGTCCTGGTCATTCCTCCCCGTGTCAGACAGATGAGGAGACTGAGGCTCAGGGTTGGTGTCGGGGGAGGCCCAAGGCCCTTTAGTTGAGAATGACAGAGCCAGGGGGTGGCCAAAGTGTGGTCAAGGCCCCCAGAGCAACCTGCAGCCACCCTGGCGCTGTGACCCCCTCCCTGCTGGGTGGCCCCTGGCCAGTGCTGCCCTGGGTGACCCATGTCTGCCTTCAGGCCGCTGGGCAGGGCCTTGGGCCTGGGCATGGTGCCAGGGTTAAGGTGTCCCCCAGGAGCATGGTGTTGTCCCTTCCTACCCGGCGTGCAGGGCCAGGTCCCTCTGCCTCTCAGGCCTCAGCTTCCCCACCTTCCATGGCTGTGGCTGCTTCCCGCCTGCACATAGCATGTGCCAGGACTGGGGACCCTCCGGAGGCCCTGTCACAGGATCCAGGTCCCTCTTCTGCCTGAGGGGACGCCCCCACAAGCACAGGGCAAGTCCCGGGCTGAGAACTGATGTGTGAGAGAGAGGACACCCCCCTGTTTCCCCACATGTGAGCTCCCTGCTGCGGGCCTGGGGGTCAGAGGGCTGAGCGCCCACCTGCCTGTCCAGGAAGATAGGAGACAGTCAGATCTATTACCATTCCATGTTGTCTTTTAAATGTGGGTATGTGATGTTTTTATAATAAAAACAAAATAAAGCCCCACGCTGGTGGGTAGGAGAAAAGGAAAGAGAAAGAAAATAGACGTCTACCTCTGGGCCCCGGGAGAGCAGAGGGGGAGTCAAGGGTGGGGTCTGGGCCCCAGGGTGGGGTCTGGGGTCCCAGACTCCTGCCTGCCGGTCCCCAACCTGCCCCTTCCTCTGCAGGGAGCCGAGTGCCGTCTATCGAGAATGTCCTGCAGGACGGCAGCCCTGAGCCCTGCAGCCGAGGCCAGCCCAGCGCAGCTGCAGACATCTACCTGCCAGGTAACGGCACTCGGCCGGTGGCGCTGGGGGCCTGCCAGGCCTGGGGGAAGCCCACTTCCCCATCCCTGGCTCTGAGCCCACGCTCCTTCCGTTGACCCCCAAAGCACGGCCAGGCCCGGATTACACAGTCACCCTGCAGCCCCTGGTTCTTTGGGGCAGAGCCTATGCCTGAGGCCCCTTTTCATCCCGGAGCCAGCTCAGCTTCAGGAAGGCAGAAAAGGCTTCTTGTTTAAGGCCAGGCGGGCAAATCTGGTCCCACTGCCACTGCTATCTTCCTTCATCCCTGGGCTGTGCTGGGTGCCCCAGCAGCCGGGCCTCTGCCCAGGCAGCTGAAGACGGAAACCTCCCCGCCGGCCGCAGGCCTGACGAGGGCCACCAGGCTCCACCACTGGCCTGGGGCTCACAGGCTCCCTGGTCCCGGGTGAAGCAGCATGTCCGGGCCAGGGCAGGGGACACAGGCTGGGGCACTAGGTGCCAGCGAGGCCCAAGGGCAGCAGGAAGGGGTCTTGCTTCTCTTCCCACCCCTTCCCAGGCCCCCACCTAGGGCCCTGTGGCCTTAGCTCTGCTCTCTGCTCCTCTGGGTCAAGATCCTCAGGTTCAAGTCCTGGGCTTCAAAGACGGGACGGGAGTTGGGGTCTCTCAGAAGCTTGTGCCCAGGCCTGCTGGGACACCACCGGAGGTTTCCGGAATCAAGATAAAAAGCCACATTGCCCTCAGAGCCTGGCTGCTTCCTTGTGGCTGGGAAGCCCCTTCTCCTCGCCCCTACCTGTCCCAGGAGCCACCACTGCCTGGTCCCCTGGCCTGGGCATTGGGGGAACTGTGATGTGCTTTGGTCTGGAAGGGCCTCTTGTCCCTGGGCTTCTGGACGAGCAGCGGCCTGTGCAGACAGAGGGTGTGGTTAGGGGACAGCGGGTCCCCAGGTGTGAGGAAGGCGGGCACTAGTTGGTTCGTTGACACACACGGGCCTACTCAAAGGAACCCCTGGGTGAAAGCTGTGTCTAGGACCTTAGAGTAACACAGGATTCCGGAGGACTTAGTATATCATGAGGATGAAAACCTGGTCGGGGGCTGGGGGGCGGTCAGGAGAGGGACTCAGCTTCCTAGAGCCCTGAGTGAGTCCTGACCCTGCAGGTGGCTCCTGGGTGTGGGTGAGGGCACCCTGAGTGCCACCCCTCACTTCTCACGCCTCGAGTGGCCCACGGAGCGTCCAGGAGCCTGCAGCTCAGGACAGGCCACAGCCGGCTGGCCCAGCCCACGGGTGAGAGCGGGACCTCTGGCTCTCTGGACCCCCCAGCGCATGTCTCGGGCCTTCTTTAGGTCCACACTGGGGGTGGAGGCAGTCGGCTGTGGAGGTGGTAGAGGAGAGGCCACAGAGGCCAAAAGCTGGCTGTGGGGCCTGACCGGACAGCAGGGTGGGGCTGGTTCTCGATGCCAGAGCGGAGAGGAGGCTGCACGTGGGTGTCCTGTACCCCCTCCTCACAAGCATGGCTGCTTGTACCTGGGGGGCAGGCAGGGGTCCTCGTGGACATACACACCTCTGAGTCGTCCACTCCCACGCCGCTTCCTCTGTTCTCTCCGGGCTTTTTCGCTTAGCGGAGACCCTGCACATCTTCCACATCAGTGTGTGTGTTTAAGAATGCGACCACACACACACACAGGGATCTCCATTCTTTTTAACAGCACCGCGTTCTCTGGCTGGATGGAGCGTGATTCATTGAATCTTAGTGTATCCCGTAGACAGGAAGAAAAGAGATGGGGGCAAATCCTTAAAATGGAGAAATCCTAGATGTCCGGCGTCCCAGCAGCCCTGCGGGGTGGGGGCCCTTTCTGGGCTCCGCTGTGCCCAGCCCCCAGCCCACCCCCCCGCCGGCTACCTGCGTCCTTCCCTGGGCTGGGTTCCTCTTCATTAGCACTGGGCCCAGAGCTGTTTCTCAGGAAGCGTTTTCAGCATCTGTCTCTTTTGTGTCAGCACGTCGGTTTGTGTGGCATTTGTTTCCATCATATCCCACCCCCACCCTGGCACCTTGTCCTAAAGCCGGTGCCTCTGCCCTGGAACGTGCCGGTCCCTCTGAGCGCTTTGCTAACCGAGCTTCCGTCTCTCTCCTCCTCTGCGCAGCCCTGGGGCCCGGCTCCTGCTCTGGTGGTTTAGAGAAGTAAGCTGGTACGTGACGCCTTCGCACGCGGGGCGGGGTCTCTGAGGGCGGCCTTGGCAGGGTGCCGGAGAGAGGGCCCCAGCCGCCCTCCCTCTCCTGCTTCCGCTGGGGGTTCCTTCCCATTTTCCGGGCTCCTTCCGCAGCCGTGTCTTCTCTGGGGCCCTGGATTCAGAATCCAGAGCGCTCCAAACACCAAGGCAGAGGTGCCCCTGAGAGGTGGTCCTGCGGGGTCTGATGCTAGCTTTTGGAACCAGAGGATTTCCCATCTGGACCAGGCAGCCCAGTCAGGCTCTTGCAGCCTTGAGGGTCCCAGGATCAGTGACTTAGCCCTAGATGAGACCCTGCCATCGCTGACAACTAGCCTGTCCCCCGACCTACCTCTGGAACCTTCCGGAACACCAGCATGCCCTGATGTCAGCCTGTGAGGCGGCTGCGTGAAGTGGTCTCCCCACCTAACAGGGAGGTGCCCTCTCCCCGGGCGACCCAAACAGACGTTTTACAGAAGACAGTTCTGCGAGCACCACTGGGAGGGGATGCGCTGGGGCCCCTGCCCCTCCCTCAGGTGACAGCAGCCTCGCTAGCAAGTCTGGAGATAGAGAACCTGGCGCCTTCGGTGGCCCAGGGTTTCCAGACGAGTGTGGGTGGGGTCGCAGCCCGGGCTGTGTCGGCCTTGCGGGACGCAGCCCTCCTCCCGGTCAGCCGTCCTGGACCCAGGCTGCGGGGTCCCTCCACCCACTGCCTTCCCCCACAGGCCTTTCTCGTCTTCCTTGATCATTTCTTGTTGACGAATCTTACTCTCTGCTGAAATAGGACCTGACACTTTTATTCTCATCCGTGGGAGATGTTGAGTGTTGCCACTTAGGTAAAACTTCCGGAAGTAGGAAACGGGTCAGACCCGGCTGCTAGGAACTGTATTTGTCCTGTGGGCTGTGTGGCAGAGCTGGCTTCCCACGTGAAGCCACGGCTCCTAAGAAAACTGTCCCTTACCGAGTCCCCGAAGTCTGTCGCAGGCCGCGGGGGCTCCTGGGTTTGCCGTTGAAGCCGCCCCGGGGCCCCTTGTGTGGATGGGCACGGCCCTGAGAGGTGTGCAGCTCCCCCTGCACCAGCACCTGGGGCGGCCTGAGCCAGGGACGGAGCCCATCACAGCATCTTGGAGGCGCCATGTGGGGATGGCGGGAACAGCCTCCGAGGAGGGCAGGCAGGGGCTCCTGGGGCCGCTCTGGGCGCCCCTCCATCGGGGGTGACCGAGTTCCAGCCGAATCCAGTGGCCTGTCAGAGCCCAGGAAGCACGGAGTGGGCACGGGCGGGGCACCCGGGAGCCGGCAGCCAAGGTGCCCCATTGCCTTCTGTTCCAGGGCGGGGGCTGGGGTCACCAGGCCCTCTGTGTGCTCCGCCACAGACACACAGCAGGGCAGCTGGTGGGGACCCAGAGCCTGGCGGGCGAAGGGAGCGGTGAGGTGGGGCAGCTCAGCCAAACGTGACCCTCCTCCCTGTTTCCCGCCTGCAGGATGGTCCACCTCCATGGAGACACCCCGCAGCCTCCACACCGCCGGGCCCCCCCGGCCTCCACTTGGTGGCCCCAGCCCTGACCCTGGGGCCGCTGAGCTGACCCCACTCTGAGAGCCTGGCCAGGCTGGCAGCATGGAGCCCTCAGCTCCCCAGACTTGGCCGAGGGGCTGCCCGGACTCCAGCGTGACCCCTGGCCTCTCCAGTCTGCACGCCCTGTGTGGTCACTGGCTCCGAGGGGCCGTGTGACCCTTGATTGAAGAGCACAGTTGACCTTCCTCTCTGACAACCCCCTTTTTCTACGGTCAATGTATTTATAAATGGTACAGGATGAAGGATGGCGGCTTTCTGTCCTGGGCGCTGAGCTCTGGGGTTCCCCCCAGACGTCCTGTGGGCTGATCATCCACGCGCAGCCTGGTTGGGCCTCACCCAGCCCCCAAGTCCGTAGGGGGCCCGTCGATGCCCGAGAACTCAACAGAGTGCAGTCTTCACAGGAAACGTCACGGGGGCCTTGTGGGAGGAAAGGAAGTGGGGTCCGAGTCTCAGTCAGTGAAGGAAACAGTGCCTGTCCCTTCCCTGTGTGCGTGTACCCTCCCCCCTCCCTACGCGGCCCTGCGGGACCACCTCCCACAAGCTTGGCCCCCCACCCCGGGCGGCTAGGCAGTCAGGCCAGGTCTGGGTCTGGCCATTAACAGTGGTTGTGTCCAGGGGCCCTTCTCTGAGCCCCACACCTTCTCGGAGGCGGCCTAGCCCATGTCGTCGGACCCTCCGGGTGGGGGTCTCCACTCGGCTGGTGGCGCTGCTGCCCACCTGCCCCGGGAGGGCCTGAGCGGCTTCTCTGCTCCCTCTTCACCATGTAGATGCCACTTAGCGTTTCTCTTTGATTTGTTCTGTCTGGGACTCCTGTGGTGGGACCTGCCAGGGGATGAGGGTCCCATCTGAGGTGACCTCGTCTTTTTTTAAAGATAAACTTTCTGGGTAACAGAAAGGCAGAGGGGACGCTTGGCCTTGGTTCCCCTGGGCGAGAGCTTCCCCAGCAGGACCTTGAGCCCAGTGGGTGGGTCTGCAGCTCCCGGGTGCAGACACTTTCCTGGCAGGCGAGAGAGGGTCCCGCTTCCTGAGGAGCTGCCCTGGGAAGGACGGTTATGGGGCGGCCGGCTGCACAGCCTGAGGCTCTGTTGAGTGGGGCAGTGGGGAGTGGATGACTCCTTTTCCCTCCGGTTGAGCCTGTGAACAGAGGCCACGCTTGGGGCAGCCTGCCCCGGCCCCTTGGCTCCCTGCCTCCCCTCCCCTCCCACCCACCATGTGCTCGTGGGTGCACGCATGCCGATGCACACACACACGCACACACAGGCAGGGCGGCCGTGTCCCTCTCCTCAGCCCTCTCCTCTCACGGCCAGCACCCCGGCCTCTCGCCATCGGTATTGTGCCAGTAACTCTGAAGGACAGGGTGCAGACTGCCCTGTCTTGTACTTGCGTGTGCTACCATTTGATGTACTCTGATTGGCTAGTTTTTGTTCGTTTTTACTGTCTATTTATAGTAATAAAATCATGCAGCAATATCCCACCCGCTCCTTCCTCCGTGCACAGCACCGCAGGACTGAGGCTGTTTCTTGGGAGGCAGGACAGCTGAGTAGCTGGTGGCAGCTCTGACGCCCTCACAGCAGTGCAGGTGCCAACTTGTGGCTGCAGCCTCTGTTCCCTCATGTATAAGATGTCCGCGAACTACAACTTCCGGGAGGGCGTGAGGGCTGCTGTTATTACTCTTTTGGTCATCATCGTGCTGATTGTTGGGTTGGAGCAAAGGAGGGATCCTTGGGACTTGGCTCTGCCTCCTGAGTAGGTGGCAGAGCCCAAAGCCTCCAGGTGTGCGAGTTGCTTCGGCGAGTTGATTCATCCCACCGCTGTGAACTGAGTGCCTGTTCTGCCAGAAGACAAAATGGGCAAGGCCCCCGGAGCCTGTGTTCTAGTCAGTGAGACACCACACAAGTAATCCAAGTCTTCCCAGGTCTGGTTACTGTTAGGAAGAGAGTCAGCGGGTCACGAGATGGAGTTGGTTTAACCTGTGGCTGGGGAGGGCTTCTCTGAGGAGATATTTCAGCTGAGCTCTGAAGGCTGCCAAGGAGCTCTCCGCGGAAGAGCACCCCAGGCAGGCGGCCCAGCAAGTGCAAAGGCCCGGAGGCAGGAGTGGACCAAGTGTGTCCAGCAAGTGGCTGAAGCATCAGAGTTGGGGGTGTGGGGTGCAGACACCTTGTGGGGTAGTTTTAGTCAGAGGCTTCTAAGCAAGGCAGCAACTTTCTCTAGCTGTCATGTGGGGAATGGATTGGAGGGGCAGGTTTGGCTGCCAGGATGCTGGAGCCCAGCCAGGGCCCTCTGCTTGGTCTGAGCTCCCCTGCCCAGTGAGCAGCCTCCCCGTAGGGAAAGGCTGGGGCTCCAGAACACCCACTGCAGCACTGCCTGAACCACCACCCACCAGCAGGGCCCTGGCTCCTTTGTAGACACAGTTCCAAGTAGCTTCCTCTGGTCCCCTCTGACTCAGGCAGCCTGTCCCTGCCCCAAGGAAGGCTTGCCACCCTCGGTCGTGCCTGGGTCTGGCATGGTCCCAGTGTGGGAGAAGGGCGTTCAGTGTCACAAGGGTTCTTGCATGGGCTGCACTGGATCTTCCTCCACACTGCCCCCAAACCAACCCACCTCCTTTCTTAATGTCTGCGGCCTGGAGGTGGGGTCCTCTCTGAATTGGCCCTTCCCCTTGATAATCTCTCCCCTTCAGACACGGTTACTTGCCCTGGAATCTGGCTTCCCCTTGCCAGCTGTGGCTGCCCCACCTGAGCCCTGACCCCTGGCAGAGGGCCATGGTGGCGGAGAGCCTCTCTCTTTGGGTCCTTACTCCCCACGTCTGACAGAACACCACCGAGGACCCAACGTGAATGAGTTTCTGGCGGATACTGCCAACCCTCGCCTGCCCTCTGCCCCTCTCCTTCTCAGCCCCTCTCAGGGCACAGAACTTGCCCTCGGCTGCATGGCTCTCCTGAGGCTGTGCCATGGCACCCATCCTATGAGCACAGGCTGTGGTGCCTTCACTCAGCAAATCCATGTCCACGGTGGGAGAAAAATGGAGCTTGGGCCCGCTGGTGGAGCGAGTGGCACCATAGGGTCCAGGGGAGCCCCGCTACTCTCCCTCCGATGCTGTTTCTGACGCTTCCGAGCCCTAGCGACTTCCTTCTCCAGTACAGACACCTGGTAAGTAACTCAGGCCCCCTTTTGCCGAAGCTTCACGGTTTTCTGTTGTGTACACTGGGTAGGAGACAGTGGGAATCTTGGGTGGGATCCTGGCTCTCACAAACTGCTGGGTGCCCTCAGGCAAGTCCCATTCATCTGAGCCCCAGGTTCCTCCTCGGAATAAAGTGGGGGAGACCCTATTTCCTCCAACAGTACCTGGCATATGGTGTCTGACAGGCAGGGTACTTGGTGCGCTGGGCTGGGAAGCTCCCTGCCCCGGGATTTAAATCACTTCTGCCCCAGCAGGCTGGGCTTAGGGAGCCCCAGGACTCCTCACCATGCACCCAGTTCAGTGCTGGGCGTGGACTCGTACTGTGAGGGCAGTTGGAGCTTTGCCAGACCCTGCTTTCCTGCTATTCTAGTCAGGCAGACCAGCAGTGACCTTGGATTCCAGTGCTTAGCCGGCAGCAGAACGATGGGGCTGGCGTGCGTGCAGGGGAGGGTTGTGTCCTCTGATCCCAGGGCTCAGCTGAGCCCCCTAGGGGAGGCAGGAGGCGCCCTCGCGCCCAGAAGCTGGAGCCGGCCAGGCCTGGAGCTGGCGGTGGGAAGCCCGCGGGGCGGCGCTCCCAGGCAGGAGCTGGGGGAGGGCCGAAGGCAAAGAGATGGTTGGGGCTTCTCCTGCCCTCTTCGGGGCGGGCAGTCTGAGCCGTGACTCCGCAAGCACCGCCCCCACCCCGCAAGCGCCGCGCGCCCGAGAACCAGGAGTCCGCGCTCCACTCCTGCGAGCTGGGCTGTCGCGTTGCATCCTGGGCTCTGTGGTTTTCGAGGACCGTGGGCGGGGCCCGCTCGGGGTGCGCGGCTATTGGGTGACGGCTGGGGCGCCAGCAGCCATTCCCTTTGTGCCCGCCCCTTCCGCCCCGCAACGGCGCGTCGGAGAGCCGTGACGGGCTCTGACCTGGTACGCGTCAGCGATTGGCGGGGGGGCGGGGCCCAGGGGCGCGGCTGTCCGCGGATTGCTCGGGCGCGGCGGGGGCGGGCCCGCGCATGCACGTAAGGGCGGTGCCCGGGTCGCGGTGGGTAGTGCCAAGATGTCGGCGGCGGCGGTCCCTGAGCTGAAGCAAATCAGCCGGGTGGAGGCGATGCGTCTGGGGCCGGGCTGGAGTCACTCGTGCCACGCCATGCTGTACGCCGCAAACCCCGGACAACTCTTCGGCCGCATCCCCATGCGCTTCTCGGTGCTGGTGAGGACGCGGGAGGACGCGGGCGGGCGGGTACGGGACGCTACTCGGACCTGCGCCCGTGACCCGGCGCTCCCTTGCAGATGCAGATGCGCTTCGACGGGCTGCTGGGCTTCCCCGGGGGCTTCGTGGACCGGCGCTTCTGGTCGCTGGAGGACGGACTGAATCGGGTTCTGGGCCTGGGCCTGGGCTGCCTGCGCCTCACGGAGGCCGACTACTTGAGCTCGCATCTGACCGAGGGCCCGCACCGCGTCGTGGCGCACCTGTACGCGCGGCAGCTCACGCTGGAGCAGCTGCATGCTGTGGAGATCAGCGCGGTGCACTCGCGGGATCACGGCCTGGAGGTGGGGGCCGCTGTCCGGGCCCCGCCCCCCGCCCCGGGGTTTGGCTCTGGCCCCGCGGAAGGCACCGATGGGTAACACGTTCTCCTGAGGGTCCCCTGGACAGTTTGGGAGGGTGTCGCTGTCTCCAGCTTTGGGGTGGGGAGAGGGACCAGGGGTCGGCTAGGGTGGGAGGCGGGCCGGGGCTGGGGCTCCCTCGGGGCTGTGTTCCATCTGCCTTGCTGCCTGCCATTGCCAATCCTGGGAATGGGGAGTGGGATCGGTGGGAGGATGGGAAGGGGCGGTGCCTGCTCCGGGAGGTGTGAAACTGCAGAGGAAAAAGAGGATCTTGTAGGTCTGGGTTTATGGTGTGGGGGATGAAGGCTCTACTAATGGGTTTTATAGTCTGGAAGACTGGGAGTGGCACTTGAGGTGTTTGGGATTCACCAGGTGAAAGAGGGAGCATGGGGGTGTGGACTGCGGGGCTTCCTGCCAGTGGATGAGGGCTGGGACTTGAGAGTGGGATGTGCATGGGGATGGCCTTGAAACTTGCTTGGGGAAGAGAGGGGCTGCATCGCACCAAGGGAGCTGGCTGGCTTCTACCTCACCCAACCCTACCCGGGTCTCCCATTATGTCCTTGGCAACCTGGCTGTCCTTCCCGTGGCCTAGCAGCTCACAAGCCCCTCCTGCCAAGGCTATGCCATCCGTGTGGGGGCCTGGTCCCAATCCTGGTCTCCTCTCCATGCAGGTGCTGGGGCTCGTACGCGTCCCACTGTACACCCAGAAGGACCGAGTCGGTGGCTTTCCCAACTTCCTGAGCAACGCTTTCATCAGCACAGCCAAATACCAGCTCCTCTTTGCCCTCAAGGTGCTCAACATGATGCCCGAGGAGAAGCTGGCTGAAGCTTTGGCTGCGGCCACGGAAAAGCAGAAGAAGGCCCTAGAGAAGCTGCTCCCATCTTCCTCCTGAGGTTGCTGCTGTGCCTTGTGTCTGTCGCCCTCCCCCTGGCTCTCTGTGCCCGTGGGCTGAGGCTGGGCCCTCCAGCTTCAGTGTGGGAGTGTGTCTTCTAGCATGTTCTGTGCTTGACCCATTCTGTGGGGGGGGGGGGGGGGGGGGGGCACTTCGTCATCTCCACTGCCCAGAGCAGTTACTGGCTGGTGGCCTGGGTACACTCACTCTGAAACGAGCTCTCTGCGCGCGTTGTGGGCTGGTGGAGCCCCAGGTGTTGCCTGATAGCCTCAGTGGGTAAGTGCGCATGCACTTGAACCCTGGAGAAGTTGCTTTGTTCTCGTGGCAGTTTTGTTCTTGTGGAGGCCAACTTTGGGTTGACTCCGTCCTGCGTCGTGCCCCGAGCCAGCCCCAGGGTCTGGAGAAAGGCCAGCCCAGGATAGGAGGTTATGTTATGAATTTTGGTTGTTAGCTTTATTTGTGGTGAGTTTTCAAAGCAGCTTTACCCTCTCTGTCTTGGTCCCTGTCCCTGCAGAGAGTCAGGGCCGTGGGGCCCAGATGTACAGGGAGCTGCTGGAGAAAGGACAGTAAAGTCATGCCTCTGCTGTTCTGTGTGTTCTTCGGTCCTGGCTACAGGCCTAGGGGTGGACGCAGGAGGGTGTCCCCTTCCCCGCCACCCAGGGACCTGAGGGCAGGGGCCGGGCCTAAGAGCGGGGCTCTGGGCACCATTCAGGTGGAGCTGATGCAGGCCTCCCCTCCCAGGTGGGGGTGCCAGCCACCTCCCCGTGTTGATGGTGGCACTGCCAGCCGTGGACTCTCTGGGCCATGGGCCTGGTCTGGTGGTTTCTTCACTGAGACTGACAGTGTGAGGCCCCTCCCTGATCCTGGTGGCTCTGGTGGCGCCTGGGCTGAGCCCACTGCTTCTTCCTTTGAGAGCCTCCCTCTTTCTGTTCCCAGCACAGTCTGCAGGCACCTCCAGGAAACAGTCTGGCAGCACTGGCCAAGCGTGCACAATGACAACAGCAGAGCCACCACAGGACAGGAAGGTCACCACTGGCGGTCTCCTATGGCCCTATGTCTGGAAAGACTCCTCAGCGAAGCTCACAGTTTCCACAGCGCCGGCCTGGTAAGGAAAGCAATGCTCCCGGCCCAGCCTGGGTGTCCCATCTTAGAGCCTCGATGAAGTGGCTGGCACATGTGGGCAAGGACACTCTGCTCTGTAAATAAAACACCTGTACTCCTCTCTTATTTCTGGGGCCTGCTTCGCTCTCCAGGTAGCTCTGTAGAATCGTGGGGGTTCTGATGCAAAGGTGGCCCTAGCTACAGGCAACAGAGGGATGGGGCAGCAGGAATCACCCATTCGGGCCTGCCCTGAGCATGGTGCTCTGGGCGAGGGCCCTGGCACAGCTTTCCTCTTGCTGTGGTTTATCAGCCAGTACCTCAGGCCGTGGGACCAGAACTGAACCCCTCACCAGCCAATCTTAAACTTTATTTTCCAGCAAATGACATATGCTGCCCAGGCGCGCCGCCTCAGTCCTCACCCATCTGGGCGAACCTCAGTGTGGCGCCTGTGGTGTGTGGGGACGTGCTCTCCCCAAGGCCCTGCCTGCTCTGGGCCCCACTCCCGGGTCTGGACAAGAGACCCTCGTCTTGCCTCAGTGCGGGCCTTGCTGCCCTCGCACCGGCCACAGTCCCGTCCTGTCTGCCAGCTGCTCCTGGGGCCCGATCCTCTGGCCCTGGCCACTGCAGCTGCCCGCTCGCTGGCCTCCTGTCCTCCAGGCACACAGCTTCAGGGTGGATTAGTCACCCCACGTCAGATTCTGAGAAGGGAAAGAGAAGACTGAGGGGGGGGCGCTCGCTCGGCTGCACAGCTGCCCTGCTCTCGGGGCCGAGGTCCTGGGCGGACAAACACTCACCGTCCCCCTGGCTAAGGCTCCCGCCAGTTCTCCTTCCCGTTCAGCACTTGCAGCTTCTCCAGGCTCTGGGTCACTAAGCACAGCACTCGCCCTAAGAACGGGGGCAGAGAGTTACTGCTTCGCAGTCTGGAGGGCTCGAGGGCACAGGAATGGATGACCTTGAGGGCTGGTGGGCTCTCCGGCCCCCTGGACTCACCCATCTCCCGGACTTGATCCTCCAGGGCTCCCGACAGCTGAGGGAGGCTCAGGGCGTGCAAGGCGGCCTGCCAGCCTTTGGAGTCTGTAGGGCAGAGAGCTGAGTAGGCCTGGGGTGTCTGTGCCCACAGGCCCTGCCTCTTCGTCCTGAGCCACTGCGACCAGGGGATGCCCCCCAAACCTTTGGTGGCATACGTCCCCCTCATTACATCAGAGTGTTCTCCCACTTGTGGAGCAAAGCGCTGACGGCCAGTCAGGGCTCAGCCCCAGGAATGTGTGTGAGGGCCCCTGCCTACTGCTGGGCTATGCCCTGGGGGGCCCCAGCCAGGGGCTGCAGAAGTCACTTGAGGTCTTGGACAGTGGAGGCAGCCATGGCCCAAAGGCCACCTGGAGGGACAGTGAGGACATGGGCTTGGGCACGTGAGAGGATCTGGGGTGGGGTGGTGTCAGTGTGATAACCACACTGAGACAAGTGGGAAAACCCAGCCTGGGGAGGCGTCCCTGCCCTCTGTCTACCTGTTCTGAGTCCAGGACACTGCTCTCCTTACCAGCTGTGGGGAGGCCTGGGCCCAGCGTGGCCTCAAGCGGGGATTCATCCTGCTGCACTCGGGTGGACAGCTCAGCTTGACAGGCTCTGCCGGACACAAGAACCAATCGCTGGTGAGGGGAGAGGCCAGGCGAGCGCAGACACCCTTCTCCCCAAGTGTGAGGAGGGGCTCTGCCCTGTGCGCCCTGCCAGCCTGTGCCTGTGCGGCCCGGGCAGAGAAAAGACCCACACGGGGCCCCTCTGCTGCCTGGTCTGCCCTGCAAGGAGGGACAGCCAGATGAAATTGGGGTGGCAGTGACTCCAGGAGGCCCTGAAAACGACCCATTCTTGGAAGAATCTGGAGGAAACAGTGACTTGGCCTGGCCCTGGCCCGGGGGCAGCTTGGACACCCACTTACCGCAGCTGGTCCAGGACGAGCGCAGCGTCCCGGGCGAGGGCCCAGGCCTCCTGCAACTGTGCATGGACGTCCTTGCGGGCGCCGTCCTGTTCCAGGAGGCAGCTCTCCACCACAGCCCGCAGCTCCTGCTCCTGCGACACCAGGCCCCGCATGGCCTCCACCTCCTCACAGCGCTGCAGCGGGAGAGGCAGCAGATGCAGCAGGCCGGTTCAGGGGTGGGGAATGACCACTCGGGCAGGGTTCCCCCACCCCAGGTTCCATCTCTGCCATCTGACTGCCTCCTCCTCTCCTGGCCTGGGGGGACCTGTCTCCACCTTGGAGCCCCCCCGGCCTGGGCCCCTTCCTGCAAGCCCTGCGGTGTGCGCTGCTGACACCCTTTCTCCCCCCTGTGCCCACCTGTGCGCCCCACTGCATCCGAGCCATGATGCTTCCCGGCCTCGCTGTCCTGTCACCCGCCCTGGCTGCTGCTCTCCGCTGATTCTGGGCATCTGTCTCCACGCTGTGTCCTTCTCTGCACATCCCCTGCCCCAGCTCTCTACTTACTTTGTGCAACTGGATGGCGAGCTCCTGCATCTCGGCTTCAAGCCGGTCGGCGTAGGCCAGCTCCAAGGCATCACTGGGGGGGCGGGCGCTGCTGTGCCAGCGGGCGATGGCAGAGGTCATCTTTCTCTTGGGCCCAAACAACCTACAGCAGGGAGTGAGAGGACACGGATCAGCACCTGCTCTACGTGGAGGCTCCATGGGCCGTCCTTCTACCAAGACTGTCTGCTAGAAAGATCCCAGCTTTGAAGGGGGAGAGGAGCCCCCAGGATCCTGGGACAGAAGACAGAAAGCGTCGTAAGGAGTCGTGACCTTCCCACCCTGCCTGGCTGCTGCTTTCACTGGACAGGGAGCTGGGCCTGCTAGGGATGCTCTCAAAGGTGGACAGTGGAAAATGTCAAGGTGCCCTGAGCACAGCAGTGTCCGCTGGGCCAGCTCGGGGCCTCGGGACCCAGGCTGCCTGCACCTGGGCTGGGAGCAGCTGCAGGAGTGGACAGCTGACAGAAGGGAGAAAGCCGGCCACTGGACAGGGAGGCTCTCCACCCAAATGCTGGGAGCTGCACCTCAGCTGGTTCCTGGGCATCGTGGCCACAGAGGCCCTGGGACTCACGTGATGCCGATTTCCTTCAGGTCGCTCTCAGTGAGGGTCAGAAAGATGCGGAGGTCCACGTCCTGCTCCTCAAACACCTGCAGGTATTTGAGGCAGCCGATCTGCTCCAGCAGCGTGGCGAGATCCTAGAGGGTGAGGAGCCAGGGCAGGTCAGAGGACAGGCAGGCCACGAAGACGTGGGGGCAGGAAAAGCCCCGTGCTGCACACAGAGCTGCCTTTCTCCTGCTGAGCACCTGGCCTGTCCTGAGCTCTGCTGACTCCCAAGTTCGGCAGAGAGCCTGGGCTGCCCCCTGTGTGTCCTCAGACAGGGCAGGCAGGGCGTCTCTGGACCAGTGTCTTCACTGCAGCAGGAAGCACACCCTGTGGCAGGTCTGCGGCAGCAGCTCCTCTCGGTCTCTGCTGACCCGGGACTCTCTTCATTTCTCCTTCACTCTGGGGGACAGTCTTGGCCGGACGTCGCACTGTTGGTTAACATGTCGTCCCATGTCTTCTGGTCCCTGTGGTTTCTGATGAGAAATACGCTGTTAATCGTCTGGAGATCCCCTTGTATGTGCTGAGCCACTTGTCTCTTGCTCCAAGATTCTTTGTTTAGTGACACTCTGATTGTGATGTGTCCAGGTGTGGCTGTGAATTTAACCAGCTTAGAGCTCATTCAGCTTCTTGGATGTGCAGGTTCATTTTCTGATCAAATCTGAGAAGATTTGGCTTTTTTTTTTTTTTCACTGAAAACTTTTTTTTTTTTTGGCCATTTGGATAGAAATGGGAATTTATTTGCCAGGAAGGATGATCCCATGGGACCAGTGCAGGGCCTCCTCTTTGCTAATTCTGTGTTTGACCACGATGCAGCCTGCCCTGCACTTCTTGTCTGCGATGCTGAAACCTGGCCTCCCCAGCACCACGTAGAGGTCCAGGCTGTAGGTACCAATGCCTGGTGTTTGATCCCCAGATCGACGTGTTCTTGGATCCTCAAACCAAAATTTCCAGTATCTGAGAGATTGTTTTTTCTTAACTTGCATTCTCGCACCTTTAGATGTTTCTCCAGGATTTCTTCTGCTTTGGCCCCACAGACTGTGCAGTGGACGGCAGTCTTTTCATTTCCCCTGATAAGATTTGGCTATTTTAAAACATTTTTTCTACTTTTCCCTCCCTCCTCCCCAGGAACACCATTACGTGCACGCTGTTACACTTGCTGGTGTCTCACAGGTTTCTGTTCATTTTTCCTCATTCTTCTTTATCAGATTGGATAACCTCAAGTGATCTATGTTAAGTTTTCTGGTTCTTTCTTCTGTGTGCTCAAACCTGCTGTTGAGCCCCTCTAGTGAAATTTTCATCTCAGTTATTGTACTTTCAGTTCCAGAATTTCTATTTGGTTCATTTTTATTTCTATCACTTTATTGATATTCCGTATTTAGACATGGTTTCCTTTAGCTCTTGGAACATATTTTATTCTTTTTTTCGTTTCTGTTTTACAAACCCTGTGTCAAGGGCTGACTTTCAGGAGGTGGCAGTGACGGAGCTGCTCTGCTACATAGGAAACCCCGACCCAGAAGCAGGTAGCTTCGCCCCACCGGCTCCTCTGCCAAGCACATACACCAAATCTTGGAACATATTTAAAGAAGCTGATTTAAAGGCTACGATCGGCATGTGTTTAAGGTATCGAGAGGTCAGCTGCTCACCGAGCCTGGGAACACAGGCGCTGGAGAGAGCTCCCCAAAGGGGCTGCGAGGAGAAACCAGCAAAATTACAGGCTTTTAGTGAAGAGCAGAGCTGTGACTTTAATAAATGGCAAATACTGACTTCTCTTCCACCTTCGTACCACTTATGCCCACAGAGGGTGGGAGAACACACTAGGCAGTGGCGCTGCTGCTGCACCTGTAATCCTGGACAAACTGCTCAGTCAGAGCAGCCACGATGAGAAAGGCAGCAATTAAGTTCTCATTAAGTCCCGACTAAGTGCCACTTTGACTCTGCTTCCCATGCAGCTTGTCACTGTCACCTGAAAGCAGCTCTGTGATGCTGGTCCTGTGTTTCTCCTCCCCAGGCTCAGGGAGGCTGAGCTGAGCATGGAAACCAGGGGGAGAGACGGATCCCTCCATGGAAAGGGATGAACAGAGGCCCGGCAACTGGCTCCTCTCACCATTAGGAATCCTCTCAGCCCGAGCAGCTTTCTAGGTCGTGTGGAGAAAATCATCCCACTCTTTTCTCTCGACAGTGCCGGCCCCATGGGAAGTACAAATAAATGCCTCACAAATCACGAGAAGCCCCACGGTCTTACCTGGGGTCCTGAGTAGGGGGACCTGGCAGTCTGGGGGATCAATCCTGGGGCACAGGAAGTCCCGGTGCCAGGAGGCCACTGGCTGTCGCTGCTGCTGTAACGATTCTTGGTCTTCACGTAGCTTTTAGTTTGTTTGCGAACCGAGCTTTTCCGCGCATGATCCGAATCCTGTGGTGAGAGGTGTGGTGTTTAAAGCAACTGCGGGGCCGGCAGCTGACGTGCTGCATCCAGGCTCTGCTCCCAGCCCCACCGCCAGTGTATGCGGCTTCATCTGCACGCTCCCCTCACGGTTGGGAAGGCCTGAAACTTCCCGAAACTGCCCCGCCTGCCAGAGGCCTCCCCGGGGACGGCCCGCACGGCCCTGCATGGACATGCTCCCCTAAAGTGAACGGCTAGGCAGCCCCCGCGACGCCGGGGGCAGGGGGCGGGGGGGGGGGCGAGGGTCACCTCGTTGCTCTCCAGGGAGGCCTCGCTGCTGAGTTCCGGGGCCCGGGCCAGGCCCTCACTGCTGCTGCTGCTCCGCGCGGCCCCAAGGCGGGCACAGAAGGCGTGCTCTTCTGACAATGGCGAAGACGAGGACGCCTGACCACAGGCCTCGCCCGTGGCGACTCCCCAGAGCCCTGTCCCCGAGCGGCTTCAGCCACAGCGCTCCCCGGCCCCTCCAATCGTTCACTGTTTGCTTCTGCTTCACGCCGACTGCCGGGCCAGGCCCTTCCTTTCTAGGCTCGGCAGGGTTTGTCTGCTCTGTTCACCGATAAATGCAAGCATCTAGCCAGTGCTTGGCACACAGGACACTCGGTAAACAGCTGTGGAATGGACGATGCACATAACATACGAAGACATTTCCTAAGGACTTACCAGTCAAGAGGCTAAGCCTGTCTGTCTGGACTGACTCCCAGATCCTGCTCAGAGAGACCCTGGGCGAGAAGTCTCCTCACCTGTCCCCACGCCAGATTATGACTCTCCTCACAAGAGCCAGAACCTTCTCTAACCTTCACCCTGTCCTCTGCCAGATGGACCCGTCACAGGGCCACGGCCCAGCCAGACTGGTGGCGGGGGGGTGCGTACCCCGGCTGCTGCCGCTGCTGCTCTCCACGTCCCGCTCATTGATAGGGGAGGTGACGTCCCTGTAGCAGAGGCCCCCCTCTTCCAGGGGGTTCTCATCGCTGCTGTTGAAGGTGACATAGCCCCGTGGAGGCACCTGCTCTGTGGACAGAATGGGGCACATAAATCCTCACGCATGCATAAGGAAGGACGAGTTCTTCCTTCCACACGCAACCACCTCCTCAGAGGGGTCTCGGCGAGGGGAGCCCCAGGACAGCATTCTCTACTCGCCACGGTAACCTGGACAGAGCCATGCCGTCTGCATGTGAGGAAACAGGCTCCAAGGGGTTAGTGACCAGCTTGTGCCCAGCAGCGGGTGCACGTGGAGCCAGGCCTGGCAGTGGCAGCCTATCACGCCACGCTGTTGCTTTGCCAAGAGGACAAAGTAGGAGACGGTAAGCTGTATTTACAGATTCCTGAGCCAAAGGAAAACTATACTACAAGGTGTTCTCGCAGCTGGAAACATCTACTCTCATACACACACAGGCCTGCATGGCCCCTGTGACTTTCCAGCACAGGGGCCAGTCAACCCCAGTCAAGAAGATCCAGCTGAACAGGAAGGTAAGAGGCCCCAGCTAAACATTAATGGCAGTGACAATGAATTATATGACCTCTGAATGTCTACCTGCGAGAAAACAAGGAGAAGAGGCAGAACACAAACCAGAGTGTTTAATTCCGCCTTTGCCCCTGCCTCTGCCCCACAGAAAGTACGTGTATTTGCATGAAAGAGCCTGGCTGGTGGGACCACAGGTAACTTATTTTCTTCTTTATACCTTTCTGAAGTTAGAGATTTTTTACATCAGCACATGCTATTTATCATTCAAAAATTTTTAACTTTTGGCAAAGAGCATATATGCACTTACAGAAAATTAAACTTTCACACAGTGTAAGAAGAAAAACAATCTCCTGAAAGGCCGGAGCTGAGAGGCTGGTGAACACTCCTCCCTATGCCCCGGCCACAGCTCAGGCGGGACAGGTGGCCTGGGCTCCTCCAAAGGAACAGACTCTGCCACTCATCCCAGAGCCCCGAGCTCCCAGCTGCCAGACCAGACGCCTGTGTCCTCGCCCGCAGCACCGGCTCACCAGTCAGCCCCCCGGACATGGGAGGAGGCAGGCCTGGTTACCAGCCAGCGCCAGGACCCCTTCCAAGGGTCTGAGAAGGGAATCAAGTCCTCACATGGTCTCCTGGCTGGGAGGGGGTTCTGAGGGCTTCTCGCTAGACCAGCGGCCTTGCCACTGATGGGCGAGACCCACACTGGAGTCTGGTCACTCAGTCAGGCCAGCACAAGAGACAGCGTCAAGCCCAATTCGCCCCAAGAACTCAGCGCCTGTGCTCCCCAAGAGCATTGCACTCAACACTCAGGAGCTGACGGTCTGACAAAAACTCAGGCCATCTGGAAACTCAGGGTCTAGGGTTCTGGCCCACCAGGTGTCTGGTAGGCAGTTCTCAAATCCACACCCTGAGAAAAGAGCGTGAGGGCAGAGTCCTCCCCAGGAGATGTGGCAGAGACAGGAAGGGGACTCAACGGTCACGTCCTCCCTGCTGGGCTGACCCACCCACGTGAGGAATGATCCGAGCTCAGCTATATCTCTCCTACAGGAGAGAATGTTCTATTTGTAGTTTTAACCAACAGAAAGGAAACTCAAAGGACGAACCGAAACCCAAGAGCGAGCCACTGACTGGCGTGTCTCCATCCCTGTGATGGACTCTTGAGTCCTTGAGCCGCTGCTCCCACCCGGCAGCCCAGGCGGCGCCCCCGCCAGGAGCCTGAGAGTCACTCGTTCTCTCAGACAGAATCCTAGACTACGGTGTCGAAGCCACCGGGATCGTGGGGCACTCACCATAGCAAGGCTGCTGCATCCTGCCTCCGAGTCCAATAGCTGTGAGCCTGGCCAAGGCTCGCGGCCCCTCGTGGATGCTGAGGCCCTTCTTCCGACAGGGCCTCTGTCTCTGAGGGATGGGGCAGGATTCATCTGAAGAGCTCAGATCTTCGTATTTTTCTGTGGGTCAAACACCAAAATTTAGACAGTATGTTCAGTGATGGACTAATTTACTAATCCTCATAATGAACTGAAATAAAGATCATTGTAATTGCTTTTTTCCTTTTCCTAAATTAAGAAAAGTGTTCCCAGGATGTCAACTGTAAGAAATGCCACAATGGGCGGGTCCACTGCTCAGATGGGCCACAGGGACATGGGGCGGGGGGGGAGTAAAATTGCTAAGTATGGTGAGCGGATCCAACTCATCCCTCTCGCTGAGTTTCCAGAATTTTTTACAACATGTAAGTATGTTAACAGTCAGAAATACATTCTGTTCTAAGCTGAGGTGACAAGTAAGATCCATCTCTTCATAAACATATGGCAACGGCAGTCACAACTTCTTAAACCATTTTATATTCTCAACCTGAACAATCTCTTAGGAAACAAGTGCCACATGACAGCTCTGTGTGCTGTTTTACGACCCGTCTGAGCTGAAGAGCTCAGTGTGCCCACAGCTGTCATTTTATAGCTTTTCATTGTTTTCCATATTTCATTACACCTAGAAGACAAAATTCAGGGGTTTATTTGTAGAAGGTACCCATTGGGTAAGATCTCACTTTGGAGTTGGTGAACTGGGGTGGAGACATGCAGAGAAGCCCCTCATTACCACTGTATCCCCTGTGTGCTGGTGTCTGTTACAAAGCAGTCCTGAGGCCAGGAAGGGAGCGGCTCACTCAGACGTGAACTGAAGGCTCAGCCCAGCCACTGCCCGAGAGCAAGAGAGTCACTGGCCCGGTTTCCAAGCCCAGGCCAGTGACGCCGAGTGGACCCCTCCCTCACACTCCAGGATCCATGCCGCCAGGAGGAGACTGGGGTCTATCCAAGCAGAAGCTGAAGGAGTCATAAAAAATAAATGTTCAGGCAGGGGAACCAAGGAAAAGGTGGCTCCACGAGTCTGAGCCTCCTGACGTGGCCCCTTGATCCCATACAGCTGGCAGAACAGACAGAACCACACGAACCCCACACCCCAACATGGCCCAGGTGGCAGGGAGCCCCACAGACGCCAGCATCCCTGATGCCCGGGAGGAGGCGAGCACCCGCTCCAGCAGAGACTCAGCACTCACCCCATTCTCTGCAGAGAGACTAGTGGGTCTAGGAAACACACCACACAGAAGAGAGACGTGGGTAAAGACCAGGCCCAGATGGTTTCACAGGAGAATCCTTCAAAGACCACATGGGGGACTTCCCTGGTGGTCCAGTGGTAAAGAATCCGCCTTCCAACACAGGGGATGGGGGTTTGATCCCTGGTCGGGGAACTAAGATCCCACGTGCTGCGGGGCAGCTAAGCCCATGCGCCTCAACTACTGAGCCCGCACTTGTGTGCTGCAAACTACAGAGCCTACGCGCCCTGGAGCCCACGCACCACAACTAGAGAGAAGCCCGTGTGTTGCAATGACAGATCCCACGTGCTACAACTAAGGCCCGATGCACCACCAAAAAAAAAAAAAAAAAAGACCACATGGGACCAATGCTACATAAATTGTTCTAGAGCACAGAAAGGAAGGGAAACTTTCCAGTTCTTTTAATGAAGTATAATATTGAGACCTATAACTGATAAAGATAGACAAAAGAAATTCACAGACCAACATCACTTATGAATATCCATACAAAATTAATAAACATTAGCAAACAGAATCTAGAACCACATTAAGAAAAGAGTACACCAAGTGGGATTTATGCCAAGAATGTAAAGTTGGTTCATTATTAAGAAATTCATTAACATAATATACTGTGTTAATAGGTGTAAGGAGAAAATTCACAATCATCTCCATAGATGTTGAAAACACCTTTGACAAAATTCAGCACTTACCCTATAAAAACATTCAAGAATACAGGAAATGACAAATACTTTCTTTTTTTTTTTTTTTTTTTTTTTAAAGGATCCATGGTATCCCATATTTATTATTATTTTTTTATAGCTACTTTATTTATTTATTTATTTATTTTTGGCTGTGTTGGGTCTTCGGTTCGTGCGAGGGCTTTCTCTGGTTACGGCAAGTGGGGGCCACTCTTCATCGCGGTGCGGGGACCGCTCTTCATCGCGGTGCGCGGGCCTTTCACTATCGCGGCCCCTCCCGTTGCGGGGCACAGGCTCCAGACGCGCAGGCTCAGTAGTTGTGGCTCACGGGCCCAGCTGCTCCGTGGCATGTGGGATCTTCCCAGACCAGGGCTCGAACCCGTGTCCCCTGCATTAGCAGGCAGATTCTCAACCACTGCGCCACCAGGGAAGCCCGACAAATACTTTCTTAACATGATAACATATATGCAGACCTTACTCTGCAAGCCAACATCTTACTTTTTTTAAAAAAACATTTATTTTTTATTCTTTATTTATTTTCATTTATATTTTTTATTTTTTGGCCGCACCACACAGCACACGGGATCTTAGTTCCCCAAACAGGGATTGAACCTGCGCCCCCTGCAGTAGAAGTGTGGAGTCTTAACCACTGGACTGCCAGGGAAGTCCCAAGCCAGCATCATACTTAACGTGGCACTTCTGCTAAGATCAGGACCAAAGTGAATGCTCACTACCTCATCTCATTCAACGGGGAACTGGAGGGATTAGTGAGTGCGATGAAAGCAAAGAAATCTGAAGTACAAAAATCAGGAAAAAAGTAGTAAATCTGTCTCTATTTGCAGGTTTTATGGCAGTGTACCTGGAAAACCCTAGAGAACAGATAAATAAAACGAATTCAGACAATGAAAGAACTCAATAAGGCAGCAGGCGGTAGAACTGTGGACAGACAGCAGTCGCCTTCCTCTGCACAGACAACAAGCCGTTCAAGGCTATGATGGCAGCATTAAGAGGGATAATGCGTTTACAGCAGCAATGACGAAAATCAGACCCTCAGGAATAAACTTCAGTTATATGCAAAATGTATTTGAGGAAAAATTTAAAACCCTCTTGCAAGACACGAAAGTACACTTGAACAAAAGGACGTCCCTTGGTCTTAGGGCGACTCAACAACACAGAGAAGCAGTTCATTTGTACATTTGCCACAGTCACAAAAATATCAGCACGCTGTTTTTAAGCAGCTAGACAAGCTGATGCTCAAGTTCACACAGAAAAGCAAGTGCCAGGAAACACTGGAGAAGGAAAGCTATGAGGAGGGCCGGCCCCACCAGGTGGCAACACATGTCAGAGAAAGCCTCTGTCATTTACACAGGGTGGGTCTGTGTGTGCAGAGTCCAGTGGAACAGAACAGGCAGTCCAGAAACAGACCTGAATGCAAACAGAAATTCAGAATATATGGTAAAGATCACTAGGTCAAAAATGGACTTCTAAACACATGATACTAGAACAACGGGGCAGCTGTTTGGAAAAAACCATCCGTGAAAATACATTGTGAATGGATCAGAGATCTACATGGAGAAATGAAACCATACACATACTAGAGAAAAACATGGGCAATTTGTTGTACAACCAGGGCATAGGGCAAGATTTTCTGTGACTTAAAACCCAGAGGCAATAAACGATGAATTTGACTACATAAAATTAAAACATCTGCATGGCAACAAACAGCACAAGCAAAGTCAAGAAACAAAAACCAGAGTGATCCCCTCTGTGAGCTGCCCTCCTCCTCCCTGTCCTGCCCATCCTCAGCCTGGCAGTCCCGCCCTACATTCTACACCCTCTCCCCTCAGCCCGGGTCCCGGCGAGGCTCCAGGAGCCAAAGGGGAGGAAGGGACGCCAGCAGAGGCCTGGCCGCAGATGCAGGTACCTGGGCTCCGGTAGAGGCTCTTGGGCAGAGAAGGTGAGTGAGCGTCTATCAGCCCCACAATCTTCATGTGTCCATACTGCTTGGCCAGCATCCGGGCTGTGGCTCCACTGTGGTCTCTCGTGTCCACTTTGACTCCCTGTGAAAGTTTGTGAAAGAAGAAGAGTTAGGAACCTCGCCCACAAAGCAGCCTGGCTTCGGGGCTGCAGACCCTGGAGGAGAGGGAGGGCGCTGGCATCTTCCTGACAAGCCCACATCCCTGCGAGAAAGTGGGGAAGGCAATCTATCTATCTATCTATCTATCTATCTATCTATCTATCTAATCTATCTATCTATCTATCTATCTATCTATGGCTGCGTTGGGTCTTCGTTGCTGCACAGGCTTTCTTTTTAGTTGCAGCGAGCAGGGGCTACTCTTCGTTGCAGTGTGCAGGCCTCTCATTAAGGTGGCTTCTCTTGTTGTGGAGCATGGGCTCTAGGTGCACAGGCTTCAGTAGTTGTGGCACATGGGCTCAGTAGTTGTGGCTCGCGGGCTCTAGAGTGCCGGCTCAGTAGTTGTGGTGCACGGGCTTAGTTGCTCCACAGCATGTGGGATCTTCCTGGACCAGGGCTCGAACCCGTCTCCCCTGAATTGGCAGGCAGATTCTTAACCACTGCACCACCAGGGCAGCCCTGGGAAGGCGCTTCTTAGTGACAAGAGTGTGGGGCGCCCGGCTGTCTCTGAAGCTGCAGACACACACTAAATGGGGAGCATGTGTCCCACTCGCTGCACCTCTCTTCAAACAGAGAAAACTGGAGACAACAGATTCACTGGAGGGCCAGCCTTTAAAAACCATAATCAGATTGGGAGCACCACCCTTCTGAAACAGAATTTGGTAACTTTTACCCAAAGCCCTAAAAAGTACTTATCGTCTTCAGCACAACAGTTCCACTTCCACACCACATATCTGCAATAACAAAAACCCGGAGACAACTTAAATGCTCAGGGGGGTGGAGAGTCAGCTATATTACTGCCATAAGTGCTGGTATTTACAAATAACAAAATTATAACCAAGATTTAAAAAGGACCACGATACAAAACTGTATATATACAACTGCGACAAAACAAAAAAGTATATAGAAAGTAATACTGGAAGGAAATATGCCCAAACTGTTAGTATTATTTTTAAGCAATAAGATAATGGGGATTTTCACATCTTCCTAATCTTCTATATTTTCTAAATTTACTACTATGAGCACGTTTACTTTTGAAACTGGAAAAGCCCAATAAGCTTTCCATTTTGAAAGCTTCAACCATGCAGCCTCGTAGTTGATGGTGGGACTACGAGCCCATGCTCTGGAGGGCAAGTCAGCAAGAGACAGTTGAAACCTGAAAAGTGTGCACGCCCTCCGACCCAGAAATTCCACTTCTGGAAATTTAACCTCAGGAAATAATGAAGGATATACACTAACATTTAGGATCTTCCCTGAAGCATTTAGCATAGTGAGAACTGAAAAGAACTAGTTCACTAGGGGATTAGTGAAATAAGTGAGAACACATAAAATGGAACACCACCCACCCACTTACATGACGGGGCCAAGTGTACGTAGAAACCTGGGCAGGTGTGCACAAGACATCGTTAAGAGAAAAAAAGCACATTACAAAACATCCTGTATAATGGAATTCCACTTTGACTTAAAATATTTATCCATAAAAAACTAGGATACTTGGGAATTCCCTCGCAGTCCAGTGGTTAAGACTTGGGCTTTCAGTGCCGTAGACCTGGATTCGATCCCTGGTCGGGGAACTAAGATCCCATAAGCTGCATGGTGCGGAAAAAAAAAAACTAGGACACTCAACAATGTGTTAATGTGTGCTATCTCTGGGTGATGGGATTATGAGTGATTTTTGCTTTCTGTTTGCTTAAATATACTTTCTAATTCTTTTATAGCAAGTATATATCGCTTGTATAATAAATATTTACATATGTACTTTTTTTCCCCTACTTTAGAAAACTATGATCAACTGACAGTCTTGGTTGAGCCCAGTACAGAAGGTGATTATCACACTTCCCACTGCTAGGAAAAAAAACGCATTTGTACAAGAGCCTAATTGAGCTTTACTTTCTATAATCCCCAACTTTCCAGAGCTCTGGTTAGAAATCAGCAATGAAACCTTCAGCCTTAAAAGATCATTTCTAGGGGGATGGCAGGAGGGAAAATTGGATGAAGGTGGCCAAAAGGCACAACATCCTGGGGAGAGGGGCAAAATAGGGGTAGCGGATTAAGAGGTATAAACTATTATGTAAAAATAAATAAGCTACAAGGATATATTGTACAAACAGGGAATGTAACCAATATTTTATAACTATAAATGGATATAACTTTTTGGGTTTTTTTGGCTATACCTCGCAGCTTGAGGGATCTTAGTTCTCTGACCAGGGATTGAAGCGGGGCCCCTGGCAGTGGAAGGACGGAGTCCTAACTACTGGACTGCCAGGGAAGTCCCTAAATGCAGTATAACCTTAAAAAATTGTGAATCACTATGTTGTATACCTGTAACATATAATATTGTACATCAACTACATCTCAATGAAAATTTTTAAAAAGGCACAAACTTCCAGTTGTAAGTAGAAACTAGGGATGTAATGTACAACATGATGACCACGGTTAACACTGCTATGTGTTATATAGGAAAGTTAAGAGAGTAAATCCAAAAGAGTTATCATCACAAGGAGACATATGTATATAGATATTTGTATCTATAGGAGATTATGGATATAAACTAAACTTATTGTGGTAAGCATTTCGTGATATACAGAGGTCAAATAATTATGCTGTACACCTTAAACAGTGATGTATATCAATTATATCTCAATAAAGCTGAAAAAAAGATAATTTTTAGTTTCAGTTTGATAGAAGGACCCAAAGGTTTCAACCAGAAAAACAATACCATCTTTTTTTTTTTTTAAACAAATAAAGCGATTTTGTCCAAATTCACTTATCTATTTCTGTGTAATTAACCATTCTTTTTTTTTTTTTTAAGAGGTCTCCCTAAGGACATGGTATTTTTTATTTATTTATTTATTTATTTATTTATGGCTGTGTTAGGTCTTCGTTTCTGTGCGAGGGCTTTCTCTAGTTGTGGCAAGCGGGGGCCACTCTTCATCGCGGTGCGCGGGCCTCTCACTATCGCGGCCTCTCTTGTTGTGGAGCACAGGCTCCAGACGCGCAGGCTCAGTAACTGTGGCTCACGGGCCCAGCCGCTCTGCAGCATGTGGGATCTTCCCAGATCAGGGCTCGAACCCGTGTCCCCTGCATTGGCAGGCAGATTCTCAACCACTGCGCCACCAGGGAAGCCCAACAATACCATCTTTACTGAAGGATTTTTTCTTTTTTTTGGCTGCGCCACGGGGCATGTGGGATCTTCTTAGTTCCTCGACCAGGGATCGAACCCGCACCCCCTGCATTGGAAGCACAGAGTCTTAACCACTGGACCGCCAGGGAAGTCCCTGAAGGATTTTAACTAATACCTATTTTTAAGCCTGGAAGACTTCAACTTCAGATTATACTAAAGGGAAAAAAGAGTAGTAACACTATTCCTTAGTGAGGAAGAAAACAGAACTGACAACAAGAAGGCTCCAAAGGTGAGGGAAGAAAATATTAGAATTTCCATCAATTTATTTATCCTTTAAATTTTTTTGTTTTTCTATTTTATAATGTACATAATATGTAACTAGAGAAGAACATGATAGAAGTTCATTTTAACTGACAGGAAAATGAGTTCATTTAACTGACAGGAAGGTGGGATCACAAAGCTGAGAGGCCGTGAACCAGCGTGATGGGGGGGGTTACTCCCCATGAGGAGGCCATAGCACCCTCAGCTCCCTCCTAGGAGAGGCCCAGCCCACCCTACATGGTCCTACTGGAAGGAGGGACATGGGGTACGAGGGAAGTGGCTGCAGCCCCTTCCTCCCCTGGCAAAGAGCACGGGGTGCCCGGCCTCCAAGTGTGGAGCCTGGCTAAGGGGGCAGGTCAGGGGACTGGGTGGGCTCACCCATGACTGAGCAGGAGGAAATCTGCAGCCAATGAGGAGCATCCACACAGGGACAGCCAGACGGCCTCCCTAGCAAAGGAATGACCCGGCCCATCAGCCAAAAAGCAACCACCAGAACTGACCAGCCCCTTCCACTCCTGATTAGTGCATTGGGGAGGTTCACTGTTGATTTCCTGAGTTTGATAACTGTACGTGATAATGAAAGAGAAAATTCTTGTTTTAAGAAAAACATACTAAAGTATTTAGGAGGGGGACTTCCCTCGTGGCAAAGTGGTTAAGAATCCGCCTGCCCATGCAGGGGACATGGGTTAGATCCCTGGTCCCGGGAAGATCCCACATGCCGTGGAGCAGCTAAGCCCGTGTGCCACAACTACTGAGCCTGCGCTCTAGAGCATGCGAGCCACAACTACTGAGCCCGCATGCCACAACTACTGAAGCCGGGGCGCCTAGAGCCCATGCTCCGCAACAAGAGATGCCACCACAATGAGAAGCCCCGCTTGCCACAACTAGAGAAAATCCGTGCGCAGCAACGAAGACCCAATGCAGCCAACAAATAAAGAAAAAGAAAAAAAGAAAATGGTTTCTTTAAAAAAAAAAAAAAAAAAAGTATTTAGGAGGAAAAGGGCATTATGTCAGCAACTTACTTTCAAATGGTTCCAAGAAAGATAATAGGTATATAGAGACTGATAAAGAAAATGAAGTGAAATGTTAACATTTGGGGAATTCAGTGAAGGTATGCAAATTCTCTGTACTATTTTATAACATTTCTTTAAGTCTGAAATTGTTTCAAAGTTTAAAATTTAGAAAATTTTCCAAAATAAATCCAATACAATTTGTTTTCCCTACATACGAGTCACCCACATACAATCTCAGACCCAGCCGGAGAGTAAAGGCACCAAGTGAGGGTGTAATCTGCACGGTACGTAAATGATCAAAAGTCTGATTCTCTAATACGTTTTCCTTTTAAAAAATTTTAACAGTAACTGTCCCTTATGGTCTCCAGTTCTACCTTATTTAAGATCAGGCTCTAAGCTCAGAGGCAGAAGTTATGCTTTTCACAGCCAGGGCTCCCTGCCCTGCATCGACGCCTGTCCCTTTGCTACGTCTTAAGGAGGCCTAGTTCATGTGAGTGGAATTACCTTCAAAGAATAATTATGTTCAGAAAAGGAAGCGCAGATGGCAAATAGATATATGAAAAGATGCTCAACCTCACGAGAAATCAGGGAAAGGCAAAAATCAACAGGAGACCACTCAGCTGATAGCAGGTACCAAGGGTTTTGAGGGGACAGGAGATGCAAGCTATGAAACGCTGTCGGAAGTGTGCAAACTGGGACACCTACGGGGGAGAGCAAGGTACACTCTCTAGTGAATATGCACCCAGCCTACACACCCAAAATTCTGCTTTGAAGAACACATCCTGATCTCCTATAGAAATCCCTTCACATATGCTCAAGAGGACAGGTAGAAAATGCTAACTGCAGCACTGATGGGAATAGCAAGGTGGACATGACTTAGGGGTCCACTGACAAAGGAATGGAAAATATACCGTATTCATACATTCAATAAATACAGAGGTGATAAAATGAGTGAACCCCGTCTACATGTACCACACTGTGTTAAATGACACAGTCATTATATAAATATATAACATATAAATAAATATATTATTTACATAAATCTTTAAAATATATAAAACAAGTCTACATGCTGCTTAAGGACACACAGCATGTGATGAGAGTATAAAGTCAGGGACAGGAAGGGTACAGACCAACATCTGGATAGTGGTTACCTCTGGATTCATGTGGATTAGTTGTATTAATATTATCTTCTGTACTATTTTGAATGTTTAAAGTACTTCATAATTTAAGAGTCATAATGCTTACTGCTGTGGACAGCGTTCAAGTTGGTACAACTTGGTCTTTGGATAGCAATTTGGCAACATCCACATTATGGCTGTACTTAGGCTACATCCAAAACTTCTACCTTTAGTACCGAACTGTACAAATGTGGTCGCACAAGTGTGTGGAGAAGTATGTGTGCAGATATCCCACACAGCACTGTGCATGAAGGCAAATACAACTTGATTCTATCTGCAGACCACTGTTAGAGAAACTGATTCATCCCTACAAGGGAGTGCTATGCTGCCATACAAGAGACAAGAGAGGGCTTCCCTGGTGGCGCAGTGGTTGAGAGTCTGCCTGCCAATGCAGGGGACACGGGTTCGAGCCCTGGTCTGGGAGGATCCCACATGCCGCGGAGCAACTGGGCCCGTGAGCCACAATTACTGAGCCTGCGCGTCTGGAGCCTGTGCTCCGCAACAAGAGAGGCCGTGATGGTGAGAGGCTCGCGCACCGCAATGAAGAGTGGTCCCCACTTGCCGCAACTAGAGAAAGCCCTCGCACAGAAACGAAGACTCAACACAGTCATAAATAAATAAATAAATAAATATAAGAACGTGAATTTCTTTAAAAAAAAAAAAAATCTTAAAAAAAAAAAATCTTAAAAAAAAAAAAAAAGAGACAAGAGAGCTTTTTTTTTTTTTTTAATTTTTTTATAGCTACTTTATTTATTTATTTATTTATTTTTGGCTGTGTTGGGTCTTCGGTTCGTGCGAGGGCTTTCTCTGGTTACGGCAAGTGGGGGCCACTCTTCATCGCGGTGCGGGGACCGCTCTTCATCGCGGTGCGCGGGCCTTTCACCATCGCGGCCCCTCCCGTTGCGGGGCACAGGCTCCAGAAGCGCAGGCTCAGTAGTTGTGGCTCACGGGCCCAGCTGCTCCGTGGCATGTGGGATCTTCCCAGACCAGGGCTCGAACCCGTGTCCCCTGCATTAGCAGGCAGATTCTCAACCACTGCGCCACCAGGGAAGCCCAAGAGAGCTTTATATCTACTGATATAGAACAATCCAGGATAGACAAGTTTAAAAAAAAACAAACAGGATTTCCCTGGTGGCGCAGTGGTTAAGAATCCACCTGCCAAAGCAGGGGACGCAGGTTCACTCCCTGGTCAGGGAACTAAGATCCCACATGCCACGGGGCAACTAAGCCCACGTGCCGTAACTACTAAGCCTGTGAGCCACAACTACTGAGCCCGTGCGCCACAACTGGAGAGCCCTCACACCACAACTACTGAGCCCGTGCACTCTGGAGCCCATGCGCCACAACTAGAGAGAAGCCCACGTGCCGCAACTAAGACCCAACACAGCCATAAATAAATAAATAAATAAGACAATTCATAAAAGAAATACAAATCGTCAATAAATAGGTTTTAAAATGTTCAATCTCACTAGTAAGTACAAACCAAAACGAGATGCCACTTTTCTCCTATCAAACTGGCAAAACTTTACGATGGTAACATCTAGGGCTGGTGAGGATGTGAGAAAATGGGCATCGTCATGTATTACTGGTGGAAAGGACAAAAGAGACATCCTTTTTAGTGGGAATTTGTTAGAACTTACTAAATATTTCCCCCGTTGAACTTTTTAAACAACTTTATTAAGATATAATTCTTCTACCATGCAATTCATCCACATACAGTTTACACTTCAATGGTGGACAACCACCACCACAATTTCAGAACGTCTTCATCACCCTGAAAAGAAATCCTGTACCTCCCCCCAGCCCTAGGCAACCACTAATCTACTGGTTTCCACAGATACGCTTATTCTGAACATTTCATACAAAAGGAATCATACAATATTCAGCCTTTGTATCTGGCTTCTCTCACCTAGCATATTTTCAAAGTCCATCCAGGTTGTAGCACAGGGAAGTACTTCACTCCTTCTTATGGCCAATTAATATTCCATTGTATGCATGTAATAATTTTATTTATCCGCTTATGGACATTTGGGTTCTTTTCACCGTTTGGCTATTACAAACAATACTGTTATGGACATTTATGTACAGGATTCTGCCTGGACCTGTTTTCAGTTCTCTTGGGTATATACCTAGGAGTGGTATATATCCAAGTGCTGGGTCATATGGTAACTCTATGCTTAACTGTTTGAGGAACTACCAGAATGTTTTCCAAAGAGGCTGCATCATTTTTCATTTACAGCAGTGTATGAGGGTTCCAATTTCTCCACGTCATTACCACCTCTTGTTATTGTCTTTTTTTATTATATTATTATTTTCCTGGTTGTTTTGATTTGCCATTTTCCCTGATGACTAATGATGTCAAGCATTTTTCCATGTGCTTATTGGCCATTTGTGTATCTTCTTTGGAGATGTATCTTTTCAGATCCTTTGCCCATTTTTTCATTGTCTTTTAATTTAACTGCCCTGTTTTTTTTTCTTAAATTAATTAATTTATTTATTTTTGGCTGCTTGGGGTCTTCGTTGCTGCGCGTGGACTTTCTCTAGTTGCAAAGAGCGGGGGCTACTCTTCATTGTGGTGCGCGTGCTTCTCACCGCGGTGGCTTCTTTTGTTGCGGAGCACGGGCTCTAAGCACGTGGGTTTCAGCAGTTGTGGCAAGCACACTCAGTAGTTGCGGCTTCGCGGGCTCTAGAGCATAGGCTCAGTAGTTGTGGTGCATGGGCTTAGTTGCTCTGTGGCATGTGGGACCTTCCCAGACCAGGGCTCAAACCGGTGTCCCCTGCATTGGCAGGCGCATTCTTATTAACCACTGCACCACCAGGGAAGCCCTAATTGCCTTTTTATTAGGACCTATTAAGTTCAAAATGTGAGCACCAGCAATCCCTCTTGTAGAAATACAGCATATAGAAATAACTGCATGCATGCTAAAGCTGTGTGTGCCAAGATATTCCCTGGAGCACTGCTTATAATTGCAAACTGTTAGAAACCTAAATTTCTACTATTAAGGAACTGACTGAACTAACTATGGCATGGATACTGCATGGAATACCATATAAGGGTAAGATGTCTATGGCATATTATTTTTTAGAAGCTGCAGATCAAATACACAGTAGAATCCCACTTTGTTCAAAACAAAAAGCCATGTATGTGTTTGCAGGTGTCTACAGACATACTTTCTCAGCAGAGGAAAATCCAGGGTCTCTTTATCAACCAACTGGGCATCTTGTGGGGGAACAGGGGGTGGGTGGAAAAGGAAGGAAGATATTTGCCTCCTTATTCTATATAAATTTTTTTAAGTGATAGGACGATGAGTGCTATTTACTGTTTTAAAATTTTTCCCATACTTTTCAAATAATAGTATTTTTAAAATTATTACAGGAATAGGTGTCTATAGTTGCTCACCACTGTACCCCTAATGCCTAAGCACCACTCAGCACTTGGCATCAACAGATACTCAATGAAAATGTGTTGAATAAACGGATGAAGAGCAGTTATTTCTGTGTAGGATAAAGTTCTGTTATAGTTTATTCTTCAGTGATATGATGCCTCACTTGCTGTGACTAAATTATAAGCTAATCAACAGGGTCACTTACATGATTCAGAAAATACTGCACAATTATTTCATGGCCAGCGGCAGCCGCTTCCATCAGAGGAGTGAATCCATATACGGGATCCCTGCAAGATGGAGACTGCAGTCAGATGGTGAGCAGAGGAAGCTCTCAGGGGCGGAAGCGTGCCTGTTGCAGACAAAACCTCAGCGACGCAAAGCCACCCATCCCCAGGCCCAGAGGGCTCCCTGAACGGGGAGAGATGAGAAAGTGAGTATCAACATATCAGTCCCGTGGTTTCTACCCCAGGTCTAGTCTTTTGTTCCTAAGACAATCTGTCTCCCATCTTCACTCCTCCTTAGCTGTTTCCCCCTGCTATGGCCTGAATCTCCACTTAATCACAGCAAAAAGCAGCTGTCGCCCTTCACTGCTCACAGACAGCTAGCACCTCCTCTCCACCTATCCAGATATCCTACATTTTGAGATCAACATCCTCCAGGAACCCTTCCAGGAGCTCCAGGACTAACGATCTCCTGCCCTCACTACACCTAATGCTTGCTTACGGTTAACTCAGCGCCCTCTTCCGAGTGCCCCCCACCCAGGTCCTCACTGGTTCACCTGGGCTAGAAGACAGGAAGCAAGCTAACCACTGGTTTTCATCCGTTCGAAGACACATGGTTTTCACATGCATCGCTGAAGTCAGAATGTCAATAAACGAAATGCATTTTAATTAGAAGCATGTTTTTTCTTTCTTAGTGGCCTGTAAACCTACAGTGTGTTAAAACGGCTGACACCAGCCAGGGTGTGCAGTGTCAGGTGAATGCTGGGTTGAAGAGGATTATCATGGAGACATGCTTTAGAAAACAACCCTACTTCCAGCTTATATTTAAAACTTATGACTGTTTTCAAAGTATCACCTCACCTGATATATACAGAAGGCAAGAAAGCTATAGGGATTTAGCATTTAATGCATGTCAATTCAGTGCCACGCACTATGTTAGGCCCCTGTTATATGACAGAACATGTAGTTCTTCTAACAGTTCTATGACATGGGCATTGCCATCCTGTTTTCAGATAAAGGAAATAAGGCACAGAGAACTTAAAATGCTGCACACAATGCCACCTGACAGATGCATGAGAAAGCTAGGACGATCCCCATGCCTCCACGCCTAGGCGGGACTGTCCCCTCTGTCCCTTTGTCTTGAGCCTGTCAAACCAAGGCAGGGGCTGCCTGCACTCCAGCCTCTAGCTGCCTTGTCAGTTGCCCTCCTCAGAGTCAGACATGACCACCCCCCTCCTGCGGCCACTTAAGACCTCGTAATCACCTCACATTGGCGTTCGCTCCACTGTCCAAAAGGAACTTGACCATCTGCTGGTGCCCAGCACTGGTGCAGTGGAAGAGGGCAGTCCAGCCTTGAATGTCCTTCATTTCTAGCTCAGCACCTTGCTTCAAGAGAACACAGAATGCTCGTTAAGGCCGCGTCTCCTCTGCACAGGGTGGGCGCCCTCCAAGCCATCACGCTGAAAGAATCGAAGTGATTACCCGAGCACACGCACGCACACAGGGGCCTGCAGTGGTTCACGTCTCTGCAGAGCGGTCGGGGGCCCCTCAGGTTTCTGGCCTGAGGCCCTCGTAGCTCACCTGGAGGAGGAAATAGGCGATGCTCTCGTTGCCACAGCTGGAAGCCAGCATCAGCGGAGTCTGCCCTTCCGGGGTCGGCACATTCACACTCACCCCCGCCTCGAGCAGCAGGTGCACGATGGTATCGTGTCCAATGTAGGAGGCATACATCAGCGGGGTCCAGCCACCACCATTCTTCTTATTCAAATCTAACTCTCTCCTAAACAAACGCAAGACATGCTAGACACGCCAGCCATCTCATAGGTGGGGTTTACCAAAGCCGGTGGCCAGGCCAGGCCAAGAGAAAGAGCAGGAAGTGCTGACATGCTGACAGGAAGCAGTCACATGCCACCCTGGATGTCACTGGCGGGGGAGGGGGGGGGAGTGACTACACTTGCCGGACAACTGCCTTTGCAAACTTCCTCAAGTTTGCCTCCCTCCTCTGATTTTTCGTTCTCATCTGCACGCTCCTCCTACCCTAAGGCCAGCAATTCTCTTTTTTGCTACCACCAGCTACATAGACGGTTCTCAACCACGGGAGATTCTGCCCCCAGGGGACAGTTGGCAAAGTCTGGAGACATTTTTGGTTGTCACACCTGGGGAGGGAAAAGCTACTGGCATCCGGTGGGTGGAGGCCAGGGACGCTGCCCAACATCTTACAGTGCACAGGACGCCCCTCACAACACAGAATGAGCCGGCCCAGGCTGTCAGCAGTGCCGAGGCCAAGAAACCCCGACCTGCAGCCTTGACTACCTCCCGCCAACAGACCAGTCCGCTAGTCCAGCACCAAGGGGAGAGGAAAGAGGAGGGGACTCAGACAGTGGACGATTTCTCCTTTGTTGTCCTACCCTACAGAAACATTCTTGGAAAAATCCGTGACCAAAGAATCCTGTCTTTCTCACTGATTTCCATTACAATTCTGGAAAAGTGTTTCCTACAGGAAAAACAATGCAGGCTTCCCAACCCAGAGTTTGGGGTCAGGGGATGGAAGTAAGACCCACTTCCAGGAGCATCCTGCCTGTTTCACGCCCCAGTCTTTCCTCCTCCACAATCCTTGCCTCCAGTGGAGGTACCAAGTGACAATCGACCCATGCAGTTCGTGCCTCTCCTAGGTACACACACTAAGCTACACCAGACAATTAGTTTCCATTCACCAGCACGTTCTACTGACCCTGGCCTTGGACCCAGGCAGCCACTTCCCAGGTCCTGATCCCAGGAATGCAGGGGTAGCCACTGGCTGGGAGAGCCGCCTGGAGACCAGCCCATTCTCACCACATGCCCGCCCACATGGACAGGGAGGCGCCCCCCACCCCCACCCCTTAGCAGAGCGGCCCAGGGGTTCTGGCAACCCCCTTCAGCCGAATCCTCCCTTCTGACCCCTCCAAATCCCCCTCGGGTCCCCAGTGTGTGTTTACTGTGCACCAGCCTCGGTCTCAGCAGGTGTCACAACCCCAATCAGAACACAAACACTTCCTAGAGCCGTTCGGGACTGTGCATTTTAACAGCACACCTGAAGGCTTAAAAGCCTGTGAATGTTAAAGGAGCAGAACTATAGGTGGGGTCGTGGTGACCCTGTCGGGGGATGTGCTGCCTGCACACCCAGCCGGTACAGGAGTACCAACTGGCCAGATGCTCATAAGTGATGGCTACGACCTGGGAGCCAGAAACGGGGCTTCCACGAGGCTCTGCTTTAACTCCCCAAACTGGAACTGGAAAAGGCCCAGGTAGGTATGGACATAGGTTGCTTCTCTAAGTTATCAATGAGATGATAACGGTGAGCACAAAGTGTGGCAGACAAAGTGGGAAGAGATGAGAAGATGGATCCCTTTCCAAAAATTACACTGAGTATCAAACCGTACTTCAAACAAGAAGGCGCTAAGAAGCAGTGCTGTTTAGGGGGACCTAATATGCATGTAAGATCAGTGAAAACGGCATGTGGGCAGTGAGTAAGGTGCAATCCTCCAGGTGGGGATAACCCCACCTCCTCCTCTATGGCAGAAGCTAAAGGGGAGAGGGTGGCAGGAGGGATTAAAATGAAGCTTCTGGGGAAAGAAGGCCATAGGGCGTTGCTTTCAATCTTTATTTTTGTTTTGTTTGAGCATTTCTGCAATTAGTGAAAACCATAAAATTACTCTGGTTAAAGTAAGCCTGAAATGAACAATTTCTAAGCCTATGAAAAAAGTTTAAGCTGCCTTTTTCTTCCTCGGAATCAAAACTGCTTTCCTTATCGGCGTCCAGCATAAATCATCACAGACAACAGCCCAAGAGAAGCAGCAGTTGATCTACCCAAGGATTAAATGTCTACAGCTGTGGGCAAGGCCCCCGCTAGCTTCCTGATGGCTCCACCTGAGAGCTGAACCATGGAGCTCAAAAATCCAAGAGGAAGGAACATTTCCCAAGATCTCTTACCGCTGCACACATTCCTTCACCACTTCATACTGGCCAATGGAGGCAGCTGTGTGAAGATCCAAGGGGACAGCCAGCTCCTCCCGGCTGACCTGCGCACCCAGCCCGTGCCACATGGACAAGCTGCGGCTCAGCAGCTCCGGCTCGCTGGCTTCATCGCTGAGCTCCGACATCGCTGTGGAGGGAGGCACTGGGGTCGTTAGGTCTTTCCTTCCTGGTAGCTACACGGAGTGAAAACGGCATGGTCACACTCCTGCCCACAGCAGGCAGCTATGTCACTGCCCTGACAGACTGTTGCCCAATGTACCCAACTCCTGGGACTGACCAGACAACTTCCTTTCAATAAATATCGTATGTGGTAATTCCCTGGTGGTCCAGCGGTTAAGTTTCCGCGCTCCCAATGCAGGGGGCCCAGATTCGATCCCTGGTCAGGGATCTAAGATCCCGCAAGCCCTGCAGTGCAGCCAAAAAGAAAAAAAATTGTATGGTTCGGGCAGCTCCATCATGCTAGTACTGGTGAGCTTGTCACTAGGCAGAAAAAGAGGAGCACATGTGTCATAAACTGTGGCATATATTTTCCTTTATCGACCCCCAGGCCCCACATTCTAGAAAGGCAACTCAAGGAGCCTGACAACCTCTTGGATGGGAAGCAGAGAAATGGTAATTAGGTCAGTGGACCAAATCAGCTCTCAGATGTGGTGAAAAAGAACCCTGCGGCTTCCTGGTGGCGCAGTGGTTGAGAGTCCACCTGCCAACGCGGGGGACACAGGTTCGATCCCTGGTCTGGGAGGATCCCGCATGCCACAGAGCAACTGAGCCTGTGGGCCACAGCTGCTGGGCCTGCGTGCCACAGCTGCTGAGGCCCACGTGCCTGGAGGCCGTGCTCTGCAGCGGGAGCGGGAGGCTCCGCCACGGTGGGAGGCCCGTACACTGCGGCGGGGAGTGGCCCCCGCTCGCCGCAACTAGGAGGGGCCTGCATGCAGCAGGGAAGACCCAACGCAGCCAAAAATAAATACATAAAATTAAAAAAAATAAAGAGTCCTGGGGCTTCCCTGGTGGCGCAGTGCTTAGGAATCCGCCTGCCAATGCAGGGGACACGGGTTCGTGCCCTGGTCCGGGAAGGTCCCACGTGCCGCAGAGCGGCTAGGCCCGTGAGCCACAACTACTGAGCCTGCGCATCTGGAGCCTGTGCTCCGCAACGGGAGAGGCCGCGACAATGAGAGGCCCGCGCACTGCGATGAAGAGTGGCCCCCGCTCGCCGCAACTGGAGAAAGCCCTTGCACAGAAACGAAGACCCAACACAGCCAAAAATAAATAAATTAATTAATTAATTAATTAAAAAAAAAAAAGAGTCCTGGACTTGGAATTAGATCAAAATTTAGCTCTGCTACTTAGCATCTCCAACCCCTAGTTCCTTACTCTTTAATGGGGACATGATATTTCCAAGGACTGCAGTTAAAAACACATGGCAGAATGGACAAACAGTGGCACGTCCACACAATGGAACACTACTCAGCCACAAGCAGAAGGAATAAACAGGTGATACACACAACACATGAACGAATCTCAAACGCATCATGCCAAGTGTAAGCCAGACTCAAAACGCTGCCTACTGTATGATTCCATTTACAGGACTTTCTAGGAAAGATAAAACTAAAGGGGGGACTTCCCTGGCGGTCCAGAGGTTAGGACTCCGTGCTTCCAATGCAGGGGTCGCAGGTTCGATCCCTGGTCGGGGAACTAAGATCCCGCATGCCATGTGGCATGGTCAAAATAAATAAATAAATAAACAATACAAGTGCATGTGTTTAAAAAAAAATTTTTTAAATAAAGGATAAGACTAAAGGAGGATAGATCACTGGTTATAAGGGTTAGAGGTGGGGGGCCCACAAAGGGACTGCAAGAGGGAATTTGGGGATCATGGACCTGTTCTGTATCTTGATTGATGGACATATGACTCTATACATTTATCAAAACTCATAAACCTGAACACCAAAATGAGTAAATTTACTGTATATAAATTTTAAAAACAAATTTTGAAACAAATGGAAAGAAAGCTCCAATACAGAAACCAGGGTGTGACCAGTGTTAACTGACTAGGAATCTACCTATGCATCCATTGAATGTGGGAGAGACGAGGGGGAATGGGATAGACTGGTTAATTTGTGGGGTGACACTTTCCCCAAGATGGGACAACAGCAGGATGAAGAGCCCTTCATTCTAGGAATCCTAACCCATCAAGCCCAAGTCATCAGCTTCCTAGTAGAACCCTTGGTCCAGGAGTGACAACTGTCTCCTGTTCTACCCTGGGTGGGAAAGAACAAAGACCAAAGTGTAGAAAAGGAAGAGAAGGAGAAAACAAAGAAAACCACTTCCAGTTCAGATGGCCTAAAGGTACCACAGCGGTTCACAGATGCCATTAGCACGTCAATCTCTACTAATGAATGCTTCCAAGCATGAGATACAGCCAAGATGGCCAAACAACAAACAAGCCACCAATTTGGGGGACAAAGAATCCGTCGGCCCTTGGCCAGAGTATGTGTAACAAAGTTCAGAGCAAAGCCCTGCTTCCTGGAACCACCTGTCCACACTGGCAGGGCCTGAGAGCAACCAGCTCTCTCACTTTTCAGGCGGGAACCCCCAAGCTGAACAGTCCAGGCCACAGAGCCTGGATAAGAATCCAAATAAGCTGAGTGTCAGTTCAGCACTCCTTTCAATACACCCCTCAAGCCTTTTTTGGGTGTGTTTCTTCTACTCCAAATGCCTCCTCCAGAGTGGGACCCATGTTCTCTCTCCTTTTATTGGAGGCTCACCTGTCTGACACCCTCCAGCACGCTGAGGAGCAATCAGAATCAGACCCCCACTCCAGGAGCCCATGGAGGGAGAACTCGGATGCCAAGAGACCATAAAGCTATTGGGTTGGCCAAAATGTTCCTTTGGTTTTTTTCCATAAGATGGCTCTAGTAGAGCTTAGTTGTCTTTAACTTCATTTGAAACAATTTTGTTAGATTGTATTGTGACAGCTGCCATATCAGCGTGCATTTTAAAAAAAACTTATCAAAATTGGTGAATTTTTGTGTAGCCATTTTAACAATGAAGATGGAAGACAAAAAAGCAACATTTTCAGCATATTATGCTTTATTATTTCAAAAAAGGTAAAAACACAACCAAAACACTGCAGTGTATGGAAAAGGTGCTGTGACTGATCGAACATGTCAAAAGTGGTTTGAGAAGTTTCGTGCTGGAGATTTCTCACTGGATGATGCTCCAAGGTCAGGTAGACCAGTTGAAGTTGATGGTGATCAAATCAAGACATTAATTGAGAATGATCAACGTTATACCACGTGGGAGATAGCCGACATACTCAAAGTATCCAAATCAAGCACTGAAAATCATTTGCACCAGATTGGTTATGTTAATTGCTTTGATGTTTGGGTTCCACATAAGTTAAGCAAAAAAAATCTTCTTGACTGTATTTCCACATGTGATTCTCTACTTAAACATAACTAAAACGTTCCATTTTTAAAACAAATTGTGGGGACTTCCCTGGTGGTCCAGTGGTTGAGAATCTGCCTTCCAATGCCGGAGATGCAGGTTCCATCCCTGGTTGGGGAACTAAGATCCCACATGCCGCACAGGGCAACTAAGCCCATGCACCACAACTAAAGAGCCCGCATGATGCAACTACAGAGCCCACGTGCCACAATGAAAGATCCCACATGCCGCAACTAAGACCTGATGCAGCCAAAAATAAATATTTTTACAAAAAAAAAAAAAAAAAATTGTGACAGGCGATGAAAAGTGGACACTGTACAATAATGTGGAACGGAAGAGATCGTGGGGCAAGCGAAATGAACCACCGCCAACCACACCAAAGGCCGGTCTTCATCCAAAGAAGGTGATGTTGTGTATATGGTGGGATTGGAAGGGAGTCCTCTATTATGAGCTCCTTCTGGAAAACCAAACGATTTATTCCTACAAGCTCTGCTCCCAATTAGACCAACTGAAAGCAGCACTCTACGAAAGCGTCTAGAATCAGTCAACAGAAAACGCATAATCTTCTATCAGGATACCACATGACCATTCGTTTCTCTGATGACCAGGCAAAAACTGTTACAGCTTGGCTAGGAAGTTCTGATTCATCCACCATATTCACCAGACATCGCATCTTCAGATTTCTATTTATTTCAGTCTTTACAAAATTCTCATAACGGGAAAAAATTTCAATTCCCTGTAAGACTAAAAGGCATCTGGAACAGTTCTTTGCTCAAAAGATAAAAAGTTTTGGGAAGATGGAATTATGAAGCTACCTGAAAAATGGCAGAAGGTAGTAGAATGAAACAGTGAATACGTTGTTCAATAAAGTTCTTGGTGAAAATGAAAAATGTGTCTTTTATTTTTACTTAAAACTCGAAAGAGGGCTTCCCTGGTGGCTCAGTGGTTGAGAATCTGCCTGCCAATGCAGGGGACACGGGTTCGAGCCCTGGTCTGGGAAGATCCCACATGCCACGGAGCAACTGGGCCCGTGAGCCACAATTACTGAGCCTGCGCGTCTGGAGCCTGTGCTCCGCAACAAGCGAGGCCGCGATGGTGAGAGGCCCGCGCACCGCGATGAAGAGTGGTCCCCACTTGCCACAACTAGAGAAAGCCCTCGCACAGAAACGAAGACCCAACACAGCCATAAATAAATAAATAAATAAATAAACGTGAATTTCTTTAAAAAAAAAAAAAAAAACCCGAAAGAACGTTTTGGCCAACCCAAGACTATTACTTCCTTTATCACCCTGCCGCATGCCAGATGCTCTACGATGATGGGGTATTCCTTACGAACAAAATTGTATTCACACATACATCACGTATACTTGTAGAAAATCTTTTGCATATCGCTTCCAGGATTTATTTCCAGGAAGTAGCACTAGGAACGCAACCCTCTGATTTTCCTTTTACCTTTGTGTTCTGTCCCTTCTGTAAAATGCTAAGTATTCGTTACTTTTAAAGCAAAACAAAAAACAAACAAAAAAAATTAACAACAATAACAAAAAAAATGACGTTGCTGCTGACCGTGGCATCCACAGGGAGGTGGTCTGTTAAAGCCGGAGGGCACCGCGTCCCGCCCCCGGGCGTGGGCCTTCCGCTGGCCCGGGGTATCCCAACCTCGTTCTCAGGCCCTGGGGAGGGTAACCTAGGGAACTACCCTAGCACTGACATCTCCCAGTAACCCTACACCGCACGTGGCTTTATCGTCCCCGCTCCCCAGCGGCAAAGCGGACGCTCGGAGTCATAAACTCAAGCGGCGAGCCAGCGGCGAGCCAGCGGCACTGCTGGGACGCCCCGAGAGTGCGCAGCAGGTGAGGACACCAGGCGGGGCAGGGCCGCCGCGGAGCCTACCTGCGCTGGGCCTCGGGCCGCGGGCAGCCCTGGGGCTGCCGCTGCCGCCGCCGCCGCCGCCTACCCCTGCCCCCTTGCCGCCGCGCTCCCTCGGCCGCGCCCGTCCGCGGTCTCTCCGCGCCGGCCGCCGCCACAGCGCGCGGACCCAGCGGCCCCGCTCCCGCCCCGGAAGTGGTTGCGAGAGGCGCGGAGCACGCCGGGACGCTCGCGGGTCCCCCGGGCGCTGTGGAATTCGTCCGTCCCGCATCCGGACCTTCCGGTCAGCTCGCCCGGCTCGCTGTGTGACGTCGGCGGAAGCCAATGAGCAGGGGGGATTCGCCCTACCCCGCCCCGCCTCTGGCCAGGGAAACCAATCGTGTTTCAGGAGAGACAGGACGCGCCAAGTCCCGAAAGAAGAGCGGGGGGTGGGAAGGAGTTGGCAGTCCAGTAATGTAAGACTCTGCTGAGAGGGGATTCCGAAGGCGGCGATAGCCTCAGTAATTGCGCCGCGGCCCAAAGGGGAGAACACAACCGGAGGGACGCGCTAGAGCCTGTTTATATCCCTGTCGGGACCGCGCCAGGAGGGGAGGATGAGGCCGAGGTGAACGGCCTCGGGCTTGCCGCAGCTGCGGAGATAAATGTTGGGAGTTGGACGGGGTGGGGGCTGGGGAAACGAGCTGGGGATCGGTGGGAGGACGCACGATGGGTTTCCTGTTTCCGACCTTTAGAATTTAAAAGCCTGACCCAGGAGGACTTTGGCGTCTAGTTGTCATAACAACCGGCTGACCGGCGGCAGGAGGGGGTCGGGGTCGGAGGTTTGGGCGGAGCTAACGGGCTGCAGCCAAGAAACGGACGTGGAGCCAGTCAGGATTCGGGGGGACCTGCTGTTTCGTGCAGCGTTTAGCGTAAACCTCGTCTGCTGGGTGAGCCAAGCTCCTCAACTTGGCGTTCAGGACCCTTCACGATCTTGTCCGTTTGCACCGTATATTCCAGCAACTGAAAACTTCTTCCGCCACATGTTGGGCACTTTTCACTCCTCTGAGCTCTTACGTGCTCTTCCCGCAGCCTGTAATGCCTTTTCCTCCCCTATTGCCTTGTCCTCCTGGAGAACTTAGAGTCTCTGGTAGTCCCCTTCACCCGGGTGATTCTGTCGCCCTCTGATCTGCCCTGCAGCCGGAGAACATCCCGTGATGTATATACCAGATATGTCCCCACTCTGCTGTTCCCAGGTCAGGTGCACCAAGCTCCTAACCCCACTCCTGTGAGCAAAGAAGAAGTAAGAAGCCCCCACTCACCTGCTGCTTTCCTGATGGGAACCAGGGCTGGGGCAGGAGTGTTCTTTTCCCATTTCATGGTTACAGAGGCCTCTCAGGCTGCAAGTATTCTCCAGACACTGGCTCTGAAGTACCATCGCCCCACATTTCTAAGCCCCCTTGACCCCTGAGTGACTGGGCCTTCTGTTAGACTCTGGGACGTGTTGCCTAAGTGGCTGGGTATAAGGGGTTGACTGTCAACTCCAAAAAAAGTGTCCGCGGGACTCCAAAATGTCTCTAGTCTGTTCCTTTGTAAGGGGGCAGTAAACAGTAGTGGGACTTGAAATCCCCTCTGACTTTGATACAAATTCTGTCTTTGTCTTTACTAATGATATAACCTCTCTGAGCCTATAAAATGTAGATAGGGCTTCCCTGGTGGCGCAGTGGTTGGGAGTCTGCCTGCCAATGCAGGGGACATGGGTTCGAGCCCTGGTCCGGGAAGATCCCACATGCCACGGAGCAACTAAGCCTGTACGCCACAACTACTGAGCCTGCACGTCTGGAGCCTGTGCTCCGCAACAAGAGAGGCCACGATAGTGAGAGGCCCGCGCACTGCGATGAAGAGTAGCCCCCGCTCACTGCAACTAAAGAAAACCCACACACAGCAACGAGGACCCAACGCAGCCAAAAATAAATAAATAAAATAAATTAAAAAAAAAAAAATGTAGATAATAATAGTGTCTGTTGTATGGGATATACATAGTTTACAAATATCTGTATGTCATACACATGTATCATTCTGTATACCATCCATATACCTACACATCAAGTACATATAGCATTATATATCAATACATATATCTATATATTATCATAAAATATCACTATGTACATACATCTGCAGGCTCCATACTGCACTACACACACATACACACTTGCACACACACACACACAATGCAGGGCACAGTGCCTGGCCCTCAGTAACAGGAACCTGCAGACTAGAAGGGAGAAGGGGTGGGTGGTCTCCCAATCTGTTTTCATCCCCCAAGGCAAGGGATGGTCTATGCTTTGAAAAGGCAGCCCCCTGAGCTCTTGACCCTTTGCTCCTAGACCCTCTCACCTCAGTCCATGTCCTCTGCAAGGTTCCTTGGATGATGGCACGCTGAGAAGCATCCCATGGCATCCCATGACAAAGATGTGGGGCCCTTACTGCCCAATCCCTGGGATACCATCCTTGAGGCCGTCAAGGAGCAGCTCCCATCTCTGGACTCAGATTCCTCCTCGGTAAGCGAGCACCTTCTTCCTACATCTTCCTAGGCCCCCAATGCACTTTCTTCCCGTGACAAACATGATGCTGACCAAGGACCGCTTTGGAGCTTATCAGCTCAATGTCATGTAAGTGAAGCGCCAAGGTTCCCTGTTGCAGAGGACGGGGAGGGCCAGACTCTGCTCTTTCAGCTGTCACCTCACTGCTCTGTTCATTCAGTGCCAGGCACTAAGTGAGCACCTGCTGTACGCAAAGTCTTAGGAGTGGCAGGCACGTGCAGAACTGGGCGCCCTGGATCTCACCTTCACCAGGTGGTGCTGCCAAGCCCATTTCTAAGTCAGCGGCAGGAACCAGCCATGGCGAGTCCCTTCGGAAGAGAACTGGTCTTCCCAGACAGCTGGAGAGCAGAGGGGCAGGGAGGGTGGGTGGAAGCTGAGGTGCACCTGGCCCTGCCTGCTGCCATATAATCCAGAGAACTCTCATTTGTCCACAGTCAAACTGCGAGGAAGAGGAGCTGATCATCTTCCAGCGAAATCAAACCGCCCTGATTCCAGACTTGTCAGAAGAACTGGCTGAAGACCCTGACAGGGCCTGGGTCACTTCCTCTGGGTCTCCTCCTGAGGTCTGTGGAATGCAGGATCCAGGGATCCACGAAGCCAGGACCCTTTAAGCACAATAGGGTGTGGGTGTGGGTCTGGGTGTCCATGACCCTCGCTAGACTCTAACAGCAATGTGGGTCTAAAGAGGTTAAAGCCCTTGGTATAGCATCTCTGCACACCCAAGCCTTTCTCCAGGTATAACCCAAGGAGTTCAGACACCAAATATCTAATGGCCTTGTGCACGTCATGCTCCCAGGAGCCCAGAACACTTAGAGCTGGGGGGAGGTGGGGACTAGATTTTCTATCTGATTTTGCCCCCTGCTCTTACCTTTGACCCCTCACCACACACACACACACACACACACACACACACACACACACATCTCCCAGCTGTCCTATTTCCACCTGAGCTGTCTGACCATTGTCACAATTTGTTGTCGTAAATGCCTCCCTTAACCCAGCTGGCTTCAGCACTATCCGGCTTCTCACAAAATCCTGCCCTCCCTAAACATCTGTTGATTGAATAAGGGCAACAGTGGGGATTCAGAGGTAAGAGGTGCCCCTCACTGGGGAGGTGAGATGAATACAGAAAACAATTAGCAAATGCCACAGAACGCTCAGTAATTATGTATCGTAGTTGCGGTCATTGCCAAATGTCAGAGGAAATTTTCCATCCTCTTGTCTCCCCATTTCCCAGGGTCCCAGGTAAGACCAAGAACTCTTAAATCTAAAGTTAATGTCTTGATGCTTAGTTAAAGCAGTGGAAGGAGGTTTTATTCAGTAACTACTGACAGCAGGGGAAAGAGCTGAGCTCCGTCTGATTTGTGCAGAGGTGACGGGTGTTTCAAAGGAAGACTGAGGGAGGGGGTGAGGAGGGCTCAGTGGAGTCAGAAAAGTGAAAAATCACAAAGAGCCGGTCAGTGAAGCTGCAATTAGGCCAGGTGTGTCTGCTACCTGGCAGGTGTGGGAGGCAGGAGCCTATCCTCCCACAGAGAAGGGAGGCAGAGGCCCTGTCCTTCCTGATGAGTACATTTCAAGGGAATGGCTCTCAGGTCAGTGACAGATGCTTCTGGGCTGTAAGAGTGACATATTCACAATTATAAGCCCTTTTTAGTAAGTGCTCTAAGAAAGAGACGTCAGGGGCCTATCATCAGGTGTTGGCTAGAACAAATAGTAAATTCTGGCAGCATGGAGCTTTCTCAGGCAGGCATTTTAATGGGGCGCTGGGGTAATCCTAGGGGCACAGGCTTACGCTGCCAGAAGCCATGCTGGAGTTTGGTATTTGGACAGAGTGGGTACATGCCGAGACTCTGCAGTTCTGAGTGCAAGCACTGACACAGGGTCATCTTACAGAGCCAGGGCGTGTCCCCTCCCAGCACCATGACAGAAATCACCCACACCCTCAGCCATGCCTAGAAATATATCTGAAATAACCTCAAACAGGAGAATTGCCAGGGCTGCGAAGTCCCCTGATTAGTTCAGTTGGAACCATGTCCATGTCACTTTATTTTGTGTTTTCTTCATTTCTGCAATTACCTCGGCAACTCTTCTGGACAATTATTTTTTAACCTGGGATGGGAAAGTCTATACCAACTCACAGGGGTTGAGGCCGTGGGCTCACTCTGGAGACAAAGGGCCTGGGTCTCATCTTGTCCACCTCTAACTGCTGTGTGCCTGTTCACAATGGCCAAAAGCGGGGAACAACCTGAGTATCCATCAACAGACAGAATGGTTAAACACAATGAGGACCATCCATACAACAGAATATTATTCATCCACGAAAGGAATGCAGTTCTAACACGTGCTGCAACATGGGTGAACCTTGGAAACACTAAGCTAAATGGAAGGACACAAGAGACAAGTATTGTGTGATTCCACGCCTATGAAATATCTTAAACAGGCAAACCCACAGAGACAAGAAGTAGATGAGCGTTTACCAGGGGCTGGGGGAGGGGAGGTACAGAGTTTCTGTTCAGGGTGATGAAAAAGCTTTGTAAATAGCCGGTGGTGATGGCTGCACAACATTATGAATATACTCAATGCCACTGAACTGTACATTTAAAAATGGTTCACATGGCAGATTTTATGTTCTATACACATCTTACCACACGCAAAAACTCCCCGAGGTATGTTTTGAGGCTGCTAACCGAGGACGCTTGTTTCCCCCCTAGCCAGCTGTAGTGCCTGTGGAATCTGCCGGAGAACCCTGGGGAGAGTGGAACGCTGGGGCCCAGCCCCAGAAGTCAGCCTCTCTGGAAGGAAGGGCCCCTGGCAGGCCTTTGCAGAGCTGTGACGAGAGCAGCTCTCTTCTCAGGATGCCTGCAGAGACCCCCACGTGGCAGGATGACAATGGGCGCACAGCCTTCAACACCAGTACATCACAAAGTCCTTGCCAGGGGCCACAGGGAGAGGCCACTCTCTCCCCTCAGGAAGCAGGCCTGCAGACAGAGCCCCCAGGCGCTGCCTCATGGGCCCAGGAAGGCTCAGACTCTGCAAACCGCAGAGCCCTCCGGAGGGAGAGAAGGAAGATGATCAAGAAAGACATACTTCACAAAGTCACCTGGGATGCCCAGGACCCAGCCTACCAGGACCTGAGTGGAGTGAAGGAGACGCCCTGTGATGCTGCGGAAACGCTGCCGGAGGGGCCCCAGGGGGGACTGCCCTTGCTCTCCCTCCAGGTAGGCGTCCCCCTAGCCCAGCCTTCCCCGGGGCGATGGTCCTCCCCAGGCCAGCTCGAGGGCTGGCCCACTACGCCTGTCTTAGTCTCTTTGGGCCACGGTAACAAAAATCCCATAGACTGGGGGGCTTAAACAACAGAAATTCATTTTTCACAGTCTGGAGGCTGGAAGTCCAAGGTCAAGGCTCCATCACATTTGGTGTCTGGTGAGAGCATGCTTCCTGGTTCATTTGTAAGGGGTGAGGGAGCTCTCTGGGGTCTCCTTTTTAAGGGCACTAATCCCATTCATGAGAGTTCCACCCTCATGACTTAATCACCTCCAAATACCATCCCATTGGGGGTTAGAATTTCAACACGTGAATTTGGAGGGACAAAGAGACTCAGTCTATAGCAACAACCTTAGGCCCATGGCACCAGGCCCACCATCAGGCAGGCAGTCCTACCTATCTGACAGACCATCCTCAGGTAGAGTTAAAGTGAACAAGGAAGAGCAAGGAGACCCCAGCCTTCTTTAAAAAAAGAAAAAAGAAAACTAATCCCAAGCATGATCATGAAGATATATGAGATAGGTAACAGATTTGACAAAGCATAATCTCAAAATGTTCAAGCCCTTGTTCTCATACAAATGGTGAGCCCCTGTATTTAGCTCATTAACAAGGGGACCAGCAGGATGACAAAGCCGGTTCAAAGAGATGAGAAACTGGGATTTTGTACATGGTGGGGTGGGGAGGGGGGAAGGAACGCGGAGATTAAATTGCTACATTAAGTACAATAGGTCAGCACCTACAGGGCAACAGAACTGGTACCTTTGGGGTTAGCTGCTCCAATGGACGGAAAAGAAAACCGTCACACTTCTCAGTTTTACGAAGTTGTCAAACAGGTGAGCCCTGGTCAACTGTGCACACCAGCCCTCCCCTAGAAAGATGGGTTCCTTGGAAGATGCTCCCACATGACACTGAAACATCACAAAACTCGTTTTTGCCTTACTTGATAAATTTTCTTAACAACTTAGAGAAAACTGGCATCAAGGTGTACATGGAGGTCACTTTCACCAATTCCATCCTATCAATTCCATTCTTTCCTTGAACCCCTTTATCTTCATTCCCCTATGGGGCTACAAGGAGCTGCAAGGCCATACACAAGACACAGTAATTCCTGATTAACATCTTCCCCCCTCATCACACCACTGCCTCCACACCTCTCTTCCAAGCCCTCCAGTCCTAGCACCTGCCTGGAACAATCTGTTTCTTAAAAGAGCAAAACGTTTTAACCTCCCAACATTCTAAACCTGCATGAACCTAAATAGTTTTAATATGACACTGAGTTTCCTCCAAGTCAGACAACGTCTTTGTGCCAGAAATAAAAGTATTGCGTAGGAAGGTGGGTGGCCTCACCAGCCTTCACGGAGGCAGCTCATTCTGCAACCCACACGGGGTGGGTGAGTGGGGGTGGGTGAACGAGCTGCCTCATCTCAGCCCTGGTTTCTGCCCAAGACATCCCAGGACTGCCTGTGTGGGTCACGGCAGCTGTGAAATCTGGTGCTCCTGTCCCTGGCACCCCACAGCAGCCTCATAATCACCACTTTAATTATTTCAGCAACTTGAAGAGTGGGATTTGGATCAAGTCCTTCAGAGTCTGACAGGGCGAGAAGAGGACCCGGGAGATTGCGCTTCTGGAGCCGCGTGGTGGGCAGCGGACCGCCTCCAGGTCCGAGGTCTGAACTTGAGCGCTAGGGCCCAAGTGCATCCCCACAAGTGGCTCCTTCCAGGGCCTCCCAGTAAAATAGGGCAGTGGGCTGGGCACAGTCAGCCCAGCAGCTCGCCACGTCTGCTGCGCCTCTCTGCTGCTCGGCCCTCGCTGTCCTGCACACCCAGGATGCAAGACTTTATCCACCCATCCATTCACTCACTGACATTCATTCATCCATTACATATGTGACTGCCTATGTTCCTGGGGTGGACCAGGCCTTGGGGATACGAGAGGAAGCCCTTCAGACAGGGTCCCTGCCTTTTCTTCCCCCCCACCTCCTCGGACCTGCGTCTCTTTCTTTCTGGGAGCAAAGTAATCCTGCATTTGGTACCCCTTCAGCCCGCTCCTAAACAGAATCCTGTTTCCACTGCCTCCACGTTTACCAAACAAAGCCAGGGATGATTCCTTCATTGCACTTGTGGCCTCGCTCTGGGCAGTTTCGTAAAAAAGTTCCCTGTCCCCTCCCGGCCACTCTGGCCCACAAAGGTGAGTGGAGGCAGGTCTGAGGCAAAGGAGCTGCAGGGGTTCTGGCCTCCGGTTCCAGAGCAAAGGCTCCTTTGTAGCCAAGGGCCCCTGGTGCTATTTTAAAAAGGATTTTGTTTGGAATTTAACCCCTTAGAGCATGATATGGAGAAACTCACTCTCCTACAAGGTGGGGCAGGGCTGGGGGGCTGTAGTTGGTGCCCCCTTTTGGCGGGCAATGTGGCAGAATCTGTTCTCTGTTTAAATGCACATAAGCCTTTAATTAAGCTATTCATTCCACTTCTAAAGTCTGTCCTAAACACACCCTCACAGATGTTCATTGCAACATTGTTCATACTTGTGAAAAACTGGAAACAAACCACATTCAATATTCAGAAGGAGTCTAGCTAATCAGTCAACCAGAGAATTCTCTGCAGCTCAACAAATGGAATCTATCTATCTATCTATTCATTTCTCTCAACACAGAAAAATGTAAAATATATTCAGTAAAAAAAAAAGTCTATAGAGGATGATCCCGTTGCTATTTAAAAAGAAAAAGCAAAGCAAATACGCAGAACTGTTATTGATGGTTCCCTCTGACAAGTGGGACCGGAGTGAGAATGTGGACTACACGGTTAACAGGACGTCACCCCTGCTTCCCGGGCTCACACACGGCTCCCTGCACAAGAAGACAGCGCCCCTCACCCTGCTGAGCTGGAGGGGGGCGACACAAAAGCTCTGAGCAGCAGAGGGTGGGCTGGGCCTCTGCTGGCCCCCAGCCCTTCTCCGAGCACAAGCCCAGGCATGTCCACACGAGGGGTCCTGAGGCTCAGGCTGCTGTGAGTCAAAGGGGGCTGCATCCCCACTAAGCTGCCTCCCCCCTCCCCACAGACCATGCCAAGCCGAGCACCCAGGACAGGCTCATGGAACAACTCACGCTCCTGTGTGCCACGCAGTCCAGAGCCTTTTCCTCTGCCTGGAGGGTGCCTTCTGACACGCCCCAGGACATCAAGCCGCAGGAGGCCGGAAGCAGGTGGGACCACGCATGGCCCCTGTCCTCTCTAGAACTGGCTTCTCTCAGCATTTATTGGGCCTTGATTTATGGGTGGGGCACTTGATGTGTATTTCTCTTTCATCTCAAGAATATGATTAGGTAGGTGCTACCATTACCCCCATTTTACAAACAGGGAAACTGAGGCTCAGAGAGGTTGCCTTGCCCAGGACATAAGTGGCAGAGCTGGGACTCAAGCCCCAAAGCACCTGCTCTTTCCCCACCCCACGGGAATCCTCCTTTCACCATCCACACGGCCTCCCCGGAGGAGGACCCTGCCCCTCTGGCCACCATTGATTGGGCCAGCCCTGGGCATCTGACCCCAGCCAGGCCAGCTGTGGTGAGAAAGGCTGAAGCTGGGTTATGGGGTAGGCAGATGTGGGGACAGGGCCCTGGGGTCCCTTAAGGCCCAGCTGTACCCTGACTCTTCCCACACTCTGGTTGTCCACCCTTTTTAGGAATCTGAAAGCCAGTAATTCCCTTTCTCGCCCGAGCTAGTTGGAGTGGGCGTCTGTCCCTGGCAACCCGTGTCCAGTAGAAAGGACACTGCACTGTCCAGTCAGTGGCCACTGGCTATGTGTGGCTAGTGCAGCTGAGGAGCTGAATTTCTAATTTAAATTAGCTCAAATGTAAATTTAAATAGCTACTTCTGGCAAGTGTCTGCCATACTGGAAAGTGCAGGTACAGAACAATTAATCATCGTGGCAAGTTCTATTGGACAGCGCTGGCCTAAGTCTTGAGGGTTGTTCTCAGGACCTGCCTCAGTGTCCTGCACGGGGGCACCCAGCTGGTGGCAGGAAGCCGCCCTGCACAGGTCACACAGTGATCACCGGGAGGTGACTCAGCCACCCCTCTCCTCTCACCCCAGATGCGCTTCCAAGGAGCTGGGCTTCCAGGCGCTGGCCATGGACACGCGGCTAAGGAGCCCAGCGGAGCCTCCCACCGTCTTCATTGACCTGCGGCCGACAAAGCCATCAGACCAGGGGCCCTCGGAAAGGTACAGGGAGCAGTGACAGCCCTGCCGCAAACCTGCTGCTTCGGGTTGCCACGTTGGCCTCAGGAGGAAGGGGGACTTGGACAGGCGGGTCCTGGGGGCACTGCTCACTTGAGAAGTGCTTTTAGCCAAGAACTGAGCTTGGCCTACAGTCCCACTGGGTCCCAGCAGCAGGCTCTCCCCGCAGGTTGGGAGGAAGCTGGGGCCAAGGGTTATCTTTTCCTGCCGGAGTCCTAAGCAGACTTAGCCTAGGCTGGGGTACCTGGCCCTGGCTGCGTCCCTCCACCACTTGCAGTGGCCCTTTGGTTTTGGCTGGCTGGGCTTTGGCTGGCCTGCCCATCCTCCTGCCCTGGGTCACCAGGGAGACCTGGGCGCTCCAAGTCCCTGGTGGGAACCACGCCTGGAGTGAACTGGTTATGTCCAGAGGAACCCACCTTTCCTGTCCCCGCAGCTGCAGCTGCAGCTCCAGCTCCAGCTCCCACTCCAGCTGCAGCTCCAGCTCCTCTGACAGCGAGGAGGAGGGGGAAGAGGAGACAGCAGCTCGGTGAGACCAGCAGGGCCCAGCCAGGCTACGGTAACCACAAGGGGGCTCTCGCCGCCTGAGATGCTCACCTCGGCCTCAGCAGCAAGCCGCGGCCCGCATGTTAACATCGGTGCTTTCAGCTGTCTGGCACCCACAGAGCTAGCACAGCAGGGTGGGAGCGGGTCTGGGGGGCGGGTCTGGGAGGCGGGCAGGGGAGCCCAGCAACGTCTGGCCTGGCCTGTTCTCCAGACATCCCCAAGGATGCTTAGCTCGGCTTGAGAAGGGATTACGTTTTCTTTCTGAAAAATTGCCCCCCAACTTGATTTGCTCCCTACTAGTGATGGCAATAAAAGTGAAGAGAAAGTGAAGGGATGGAATAAAGTGATGGCTGTCAGCCAGAAATGAAAGGCTTGAGTCAATTAAGTGAAATGTCAAATTCAGGGAAGGTTCAGGTCTCTGACACGCGGAGGCCACCCCGTGGTCGTGGGGTGAGTTCGCATTATATGCTCTGGCAGTCTCCATCATTTTTGGAATTACAGAGCCTGAAGATCCCATCCTTTGGGAACGTCAGAGTCTAATGTAGCTTTTCCCCAATGTGGCATGTAGCTAGGCATTATAGGATTAAAGAGGGAAACAAACTTGGGTTGAGAAGTGTCACACATGTTTCCTCCCAGAAGCCTTTAACATGCTGACACGCTCTGTGAATCGGCGAGGGCCGGAAGGCCGCAATCCTGACTTTTTAGTGTCTTGAGAGCCAGGCACACGCTCCGGAAGCGCTCTGGTTTTCCTCTGTATCCTGTTTCGGTGGCAAAGTATTGGGAGGTTGGCTCCACTGGGTGCTGACGGAGGTTGCTTCTCTTGTGTCACAGGGACTGCACGGGGAAGAGTCAGCTCCTCCAACAGCTCCAGGCCTTTCGGAAGGCATCGGCTCAGCCCAAGCTGCCAGCTGGCGAGGGTCCCGGAAGCCAGAAGGCTCAGGCCCCTGGAGATACGGCTGGATCCAGACCCGGGGGGAAGCAACATGTAACACTCTGGGCTGAGAGACAGAGTGCCCAGGCCAGACCCCCAGGAGGAAGTCCCAGGGCCCTGGGGGACCCTCTTGGGCCAGGGACAGCCAGGGAGGCCCTGGTGCCTCCTCCAGGCCAATTGTAGATGCCTCTGGTAACGGATCTGAAAAGGTGAATAATCTGAGGTGAATAAATGGATAATCTGACTTTCCATCGACACCCGAGGCCCTAGTGGTCCCCTCGCTCCCCCGTCTCCATCAGAATGTGCCTTTGCAGCACAGGGACCCTCCAACTGAGGATCTGCTGCCAGCCCTCTGCTAGAATTCAGTCAGAACATCTTCATGCACTGAGAGCAAAGATGCCAGTGCAAACTTGTACGTGTAGCATGACAAATCAAATGGCCCCAAATCCTCTGAAAATGGACCAGAAGGAAACACCGCGAAGACAACAGTTTTGTTCTGATAGTGGGACTTCGAGGCTTTTTCACCTTTTTCCATTTCTGCGTTTTTTTCTCTTTAATGTGCATCTATTATTATTATTTCTTTTTAACCACAAAACTGAAGTAAAACTCCTTTAGAGAATTTCAGGGTTGAAAAGGTCTTGAAAAATTTAGCTTCATTTTCTGAGTCCTGGATGTTTGCTCTTTTGTGTTCCTAAATTAACACACCACCACACACACACACACACACACACACACACGGACCAACTGGACTTTTTGATAGAGGGGCAGATTGAAATTCGCTTTTTTTTTCTTCAACCAAGACACAAAGGCATGTACGTATGTTTTAGGGTCCTTCCAAAGTAAAGGTGGATGGACTTCTAAATATAGATAGAATGTGAATGTTCTAACACCTGAAACTGTCTCCGTGGACAACCAGCAAGAGCTGGGGGCCGCAGGCAGCTCTGCCGTCTACTTTCCTAGAATTATCCCCCCGACCTCCCACCCCCGGCCCCGATGTTCAGAGTCCTTCCATAACTGTTGTTCTCAGCCCACCTGCTCCCAACAGGCTGAAGCCCTGATCTGCAGCACCTCTGTTCTCTCTCCAACTTGTTTCCAAGGTCTCAGAGTCTCAGCGCCCATCTGCCCTGTCTGCCAATGGGAAGAACAGAGCAATCACCTCGGGCTCCCCAGGCCATGGGATCAGGCAGCCCAGCAGGGTCCTTGGCATTTGGGCACATGTTCCAGCATTCAGCTGGGGTCACTGCCGGCTGCTATGCACTGAGGCTGGGCAAGGGCCTCTTCCCATCCAGCCCTGCACCAGGTGAGACAGGCCCTGCCCAGCCTCAGCCAGCCACATGCAGCCAGGATAGGCGCCACAGACTCTACTTGATGGGGCCACGGGGGCCTTACCAGCAGCCCCCATTCCCCACAAGGGACATTTTCATTACAAGCCAGATGTGAGATGGCTTCCACCAAGGTCATGGGAGGCCCCGGGGAGGCCTCTCCAGCAGGGACTGTGGCCAGACTACCATCACCTGGGACCCCCAGATCCTCTCCCCCGGCACAGGCCCCCCACCCTCCACTCCAGGGTGCACACAGCATGGTCAGGACTCAGCCGCTGGGCAGGCAGTCTGAACGTGGCACACGGCCTCCACTGCAGCCACTAGCCCTCAAGAACAAAGGCTATTTTTAAAATTCCATTTCCCCCACTCTCTACCCCTTTTAATGGCGGTAGGTTCACTCAGAATGTTCCCCCAACAGTGACAGTAAATAAACTCTTAGTTCCAAGTTCAACTCTGCAAATTACTGTCTATCAAGGAAGGCCAGGAGGATGAGGTGGTGGGAGCTCGGACCTGGGTTGAAAGCTGGTCCTGCCACCTGGACAAGGTGCTTCAAGCTCTCGGGTCTCAGTTTCCATCTAGAGCAGGAGAATCATGAAGTCCTGTTACAGGACTGTGAGAGAGAATGTCATGGAACAGGCATTGGATGGGCCCAGCTCTCAGGTGGCAGAAGGTAGCCACCTCCAGCACCAGCCTGGATGTGAGAGAAGTGAGCCTGTGAGGGGCAGGTGGGTGGTTGGTGACACTGGCCTGGCTGGATCTGGCTGGATAGTACGTGCCCCGCAGGGTTAAAAACCATCCCTAGGGGCTTCCCTGGTGGCGCAGTGGTTGAGAATCTGCCTGCTAGTGCAGGGGACACGGGTTCGAGCCCTGGTCTGGGAGGATCCCACATGCCGCGGAGCGGCTGGGCCCGTGAGCCACAACTGCTGAGCCTGCGCGTCTGGAGCCTGTGCCCCGCAACGGGAGGGGCCGCGATAGTGAAAGGCCCGCGCACTGCGATGAAGAGCGGTCCCTGCACCGCGATGAAGAGTGGCCCCCACTTGCCGTAACTAGAGAAAGCCCTCGCACGAACCAAAGACCCAACACAGCCAAAAATAAAGAAATAAATAAATAAAGTAGCTATAATTTAAAAAAATAAAAAATAAAAAATAAAAAAAAAAAACCATCCCTAAACTGGGCGGCCCCATTCTCCAGAGAATACACAGGACAGAGCACAGGGGCCAGAAGGACTGACGTCATTTATTAAGGGAACAGAGAAGAGCAGGTCACACACCCTGGAACCTGGGTTGTGTGGAAAGGTAAAAATATGTCTAGCAATTGGATGGAACATTCCAGAACCCAGTGGTTTCAGAGCTGCCCCACAACTTTACTAATGACTAAAGCAAACAAGGTCTCTTACTGCTCCCCTCAGCCACTATGAGACCATGGATGTGAACAGATCAGAGAGGCACATCCACCTCAGAAATTCAAAGTGGGGCAACCAAGGCCGGCCTGCGTCCTGGGACACGGCCACTTGGGCCGGAACAAAGGTAGCCCTGGCACTCTACCCTGGGGACTTCCTGATGGGCTGGGGGAGGTTGAAAGATGGGATCTCGGGGAAGCATTCCCGCACCAGCCATCCATCCTACAGAACAGCCGTGGCTCTGCGAAGGTGACCCACAACCACTGTGATACTGGAAACCGCCCCCAACAGGCTACATTTTGAAAGTACAGCAAGGTTCGGGGGGGAAGACAGGAGACCAAGCCCAGGTAAGGCTGGGGTACATAAAGCTGCAAGAGACCACAGCCATTGAGGCTTCCCCCAAAGTGGGCAGAAAAGTGTCCCCCCAAATTCATACCCAGAGTCTCAAAAGGTGACCTTACTTGGAAACAAGGTCTCTGCAGATGTAATTAGTTAAATCCAACGACTGCGTCCTTACAAGAGGAGATGACACATGAAGACACACACGGAAGAGGCCATGGGGAGGCAAGGCAGAGTGACGTGGCCACGAGCCCAGGTGCACCAAGGACAGCTGGCAGCGCCAGGAGCCAGGAGCGCCCTGGGACAGATCCTCCATCAGAGCTGTAGGAAGGACCCAGCCCCGCAGACACCCTGATTTTAGACTCTGGCCTCCTGAACCGTGAGAGAATTCCTGCTGCTGTAAGCGGCCCTGCTGCTGTGGTCCTTTGTGTGGCTGCCCCAGACCCTAATACACCTGCAGGGCCCAGCTTCCTTCCTCGGCCTGGGCCCCCCAAATGTCCCACCGCGTGTCCTCATGCTGAGGCCTACAGGAGCAAACGGAGTCTGAAGATGCCTGAAGACCAGAGTCTCTGGCTCCGGGACAGAAACGACTCTGGCAGCTTCCCGAATTGTCAGGCTCGGGTCCCGGGGTCGTCCTGGAGCCTCTGGGGTCTGTGAAGCGGCTGCTCCCCCCCATGCGTGCGCTGGTGCTTGCGGAGGTCGGTACCCCGGCGGAAGCCCCTACCACAGGCTGGGCAGGTGTGGGGCTTCTCGCCCGTGTGCGTCCTGCGGTGCGCACTGAAGTGCGAGCTGTTGTTGAAGCGCTTCCCGCACTCGGTGCAGGCGTAGGGCCGCTCCCCGGTGTGTGTCCTGCGGTGGATGACCAGGCTGGAGCTCTGGCTGAAGCGCTTCCCGCACTGGGCGCAGGCGTAGGGCTTCTCGCCTGTGTGCACCCGCTGGTGCGTGCTGCAGTTGGAGCGGTCGCCGAAGCGCTTCCCGCATACCTGGCACTGGTAGGGTCGCTCCCCGGTGTGCGTGCGCTGGTGCTTGGTCAGGTGGGACGTCTTACTAAAGGCCTTGCCGCACTCGGGGCACGTGTGCGGCTTCAGGACCCCAAGGGGCCCCCCTCTGTCTGGAGGCCGCTGGGGTCTGGTCGGACCGGGCCCCTGACCCGGACCCGGGAGCACCTGGCCCCACCGTGTTCTCATCGACGCGTCCGCCCTGGCATACTCTCCATCCTCAAACTGCCTCCCAAGCTCTGAGACAGAGAAAGCACAGTCGCTGAGGGCTCCACGGAGAGGGGGAGAGGGAAAAGGGGAGGCAGGGTGGGGCGGCCCCTGACACAGAGAAGTGCCTTCAAATTCCCCCTCCACACTCTCCGCAGGATGCATCAGTCAGAGCCTGATTCCGGGAACTAGAACCACAGGCAGACTCACAAGGCCGTGAGGTGGTACTGTGACAGTCCCATTTACACGAGGATGCTGAGGCCCACTGACCTGATGGGGGAAGGACAGGCCCTCCCAGCGCCGGGAACTGTCCCTGCCGAGGTGCTGTCCACCCCACACCCCCATGCAGCCCCCTCCTGCCTCCACACTGGCTTGTCCAGGAAGCCAGGCATGGGCTCGAGCTCACATCCACCTCATCTGTACAACTGAGACAGGATGGTACCAGACCCCTGGCCTTTGGTAAGAGTTTTTACAAAGGAACTGAGTCTGGCAGTTCCTCCAACGGTCACAGAGTGACGTGACTGAGCAACTCCATCCCAGGTGTAGGCCCAAGAGAGTGAGTGCCGCTGGCTGAGTGACACTCAGGGCGTCCTGAGGACCCCATGCCCAGCCCCTCTTGTCTCCCTTGGGAGCGGCTTCCCTATGGTGCCTGCGTGCAGCGCCATGTCCCAGCTCAAGGTGGTAGGATTCTCTTGCTGCTCGAGCCCCAAACCTTTCTTAAAGCCACCTGTCTCCCTCACCTTTCCTTCAGGGCAGGTGAGCCTGCCTTTGTAAATGAAGTTTCATGGCCACGCCCATGTCTTTTCATACTGTGACTGCTTTTGTGGCTGCTTTTGTGCCAGGACAGCAGAGCTGAGGCATCACCAGGGAGACCATACGGTCCATAAAACCTGAACTATTTACTATCTGGCCCTTTTCAGAAAAAATCTGCCAACCCTTGCTCTAAGCCCTTGAGCCTGAACTCCACAAACACAGTCGCCGAGGTCTAAGCCCAGGAGAGGGGAGAATCTCATCTGGGACATCCGTCTCCTCCCAGACCCCCTCACCTGAGCCAGCACTGCCAGAGACTTCCCTCAGCCCCGAGGCCGCACAAGCTGGGTCCCGCAGGCCTTGCCCTCGTCCCTCCTGGGCAGTCAGACAGGGCCCAGGAGCGGGGAGTCCTGCTCATGGGGAAAGAGAAGAGAGGGTGTGAGTGTGGCCGGGACAGAACACAGGACTGCAACCTCCTCCTCGTGAGGGCAAAGGGGCATCCGGAGAACCTGCAGGGAAAAACTCCATGCCGCAACAGAGGTGGGGGGCGCTCTACTTCTGTGCAGACTGCTTCCTCAGAGAGAGAGGAAGTGAGGAAAAACAGGGCCCAAGGCTCTCCCCGGCTCTGGGAGGGAAACCAGATGCCCCGAGGGGTCAGAATTTCATCACAACAGAGATAAGTAGCCAAGAGTTACAACACACAGCAGGACACAGCACAGAGCAGTGGGACAGCAACAGTGCACACAGCACGCCAGTATTCGCGGCAATAGAAAGGTTTCATCTTCATTTGTTCTACAGACAGTTTGGAATAAATGAAGATGTAAAAGAAAGTACGTGATCATTAATTTTCTGTGCCAAACTGGCCAGGCTACAGTGTTGTTGTTTGGTTAAATACCAGTCAATTTTTTTTTTTTTTTTTGGCTGCATTGGGTCTTCATTGCTGTGAGTGGGCTTTCTCTAGTTGCAGAGAGCAGGGGCTACTCTTCATTGCGGTGCGTGGGCTTCTCACCGCGGTGGCTTCTCTTGTTCCAGAGCACGGGCTCTAGAGCGCAGGCTCAGTAGTTGTGCCGCATACGGGCTTAGTTGCTCCGCGGCATGTGGGATCTTCCTGGACCAGGGCTCAAACCTGTGTCCCCTGCATTGGCAGGCGGATTCTTAACCACTGCACCACCAGGGAAGCCCTCAATCAATTTTTTATCTTTATTTTTTGACCGCGCTGCACGGCTTCCCAGATCTTGGTTCCCTGACCAGGGATCAAACCCACACCCTCAGCAGTGAAAGCACAGAGTCCTAACCACTGGACCGCCAGGGAATTCCCTAAATACCAGTCTAGATGTTGCTGTGGAGGTTATTTTGTAGATGTAATTAACATCTACAATCAGGTGACTGTAAGGAGAGCAGATTACCCTCCACGCTGGGGGGTGGGCCCCACCAAATCAGTTGAAGGCCTTAAGAGAAAACTTGAGGTTTCCTGAAGAAGGAATTCTGCCTCGAGACGGCAGCCTAGAAATCCTGCCTGGGTTTCCAGCCAACTGGCTTGCTGTATGGATTTCAGACTTGCTAGCCTCCACAACTGTGAGAGCCAATTCCTTAAAATAAATCTCTCTCTACACACACATATCCTAATGGTTCTTTTCCTCTGGAGAACCCCAACTGATACAAAGCAGGATCTCAACTCCTTTAAAAAACATTTCAGGGAGTGAACAACTGTCAAAAGTGGCAGGATGAGCTGAGAAGGGACAGCGTGGGGTGGTGAGGAGAGGCCATAGACAGGCAGGGCCTTGCCAAGAGCAGCTCTGCCCACGGGGGCCAAGGACGGCACAAAGGCTGAACTGACACTGGACAACCGTGTGGGTAAAGAGTGAAAGAAGGAACTCGGGACAGCTCTGGGCATCTGCCTGGGATGTGGGCAAGCAGCCACACTGCCCCCGCTGCAGATGGGACACTGATGGGACACTAGCAACCTTGGCAGTGCAGGGCTGCCCAGCGCTAGGACTCACCAGGGAATGCCCCCGGCTCACTAAAGCAACCCCTGGGCACAAGGCCCACAAGTTCCTATTTTTAATATGCTGCCCAGTGATTCCTCTGGCCACTAAAGTTTGAGACCTGCTGGAGCAGCTCCTGTAGGCGGGGGGAGCCAGGGAAGGTGCTGAGCAGGGAGGTGGCCTGGGCCTCGGGTCCTGGAGGCCAGCACACACCACAGCCAGCCCGAGAGAAGCAGCCACCCTCCCTGACACTCACCCACATCAGAGACACAAGCCGGTGTCTGACAGACAACAGCCAGGGTCTCCCTGCACATACCCTCATCCTCCAGCAGCATGTCGCAGCTGTGGTCCTGCTGAGCCAGGTCCAAGCACCCCCACTCCTCCTGGGACAGGTACACGGCCACGTCCTCCAAGGTCACCGGCACCTGCTGGAACGCAGCTCACTCAGAGCCTGGTGGGCTCACTGTCCCCTCCACTTGTGTGATGATGGCAGGTCCTGTTTACCTCCCCCTACTTCTTCCCCTCCCCAACCTTTCCCTTTCTGTATGTTGTTATGCACCCCTTCCTTCCAAGCTTGGCTCAGACACAGCTGGATCCTGCTCTTTGGGAGGACACCGTCACCACCAAGCTCTGCCCCAACTGCTGCAGGGCCAGAGACTGTGTGGACAGATGTGCTGCGTGGAACATCTGGATCTGCTGAGATCCCAGCCACTGGGGCCCATGCTCCTTGAGGACACGAGTTAGCATGCCCTGCCTCAGCTCAAGCCAGCCCCAGGACCCAAATGGGGTGACCTGGGGACTTCAGAATGCCTCTAGGCCAGTGGTTCCCAAATCTAGCACCAGACTGACCTGGGAGCACGATTAACACCCAAGAAAACAATATCCAGAAAAGGCAAATCCACAGAGACAGAAAGACTGGTGACTGCCAGGGGGCTGAGGGAGGGGGAGGGGGGAGTGACTGCTAATGGGTGTGGGGTATTTTGGGGAGGTGATGAAAATGTTCTAAAATTGATTTGATTATGGTGATGACTGTACAACTCTGTAAATATATTAAACACTGTATACTTTAAATGGGAGAATTGTATGGTAAGTGCATTATATCTCAATAAAGCTGCAGTTGAAACAAACAAGCAAAGGAGACTCTGCTTCCAGGCCAGGGCTGGGGGAAAAATCTATTTTTACCCAGATGCCAGGAGATTTTAACATACAGCTGGGTTTGAAGTGACTGCCCTAACTCACCATTGAGACTCCAGGATCCTCCAGGGCACACCTAATACTCAGGTGGCATCTGAGAACAGGGAGGATTTCCCAGGAGGTGAAGATCCGTCTTGGAAACCCACAGACCTGACCACGCAAGAGAAGTGTCCCCGTAACAAGAGCACCGGACACACGGGGATGCTGCAGATCAGGAATGCCACTCACCTGGGACCAGGCTGAAAGGAAGGATGTGGCCAGTGCCGCCGTCTCCTGACACTGGGAGGCCGCTGGGCCTGGGGAAAGAGCACAGAGTCACCTACCCGTGCACATGGAGGTGAAGGCTGGACACGTCCAGCTGCTCCCCATCAACACTCACCCGGCCGGGAGCCTGCCCACCCCACAGGCACACAAGCCTGACCCCCTGCCACACTCCTTTCCTTTCCCTTCCCTTCCCCAGTGCAGGGCGTCTCTTTCCTCAAGAGGGGCAGCTACTCACCCGTCTTTGGCCAGAGCTGGGGGCCTCTTTTTGGTCTGTAGCTCAGCTGGGCTGGGGACTGCTGGCTGGAGTGCTGAGCCCCTTCCTCCAGAGACAGCTCTGCTGGCTGGGCCTCCACCTGGCATTTCAAGAACCACTCCCCTGTCCCATGGGCCAGTGCGTCATCAGGGAGTACCTCCGGATCCTGCATACAAACAGAGATCTGCCCACTAGCTCCCAGAAGGTCAGGAGGAAACCCACAGGGTTCCCCATCCCTCCTGTCTCGGGCACCCTGGCCACCCTGTTGCCAGGCTCTGCCTTACCACCGGGTCACCTTGTCGTGTCTGATGGCCTCTGCGACCCTCCAAGCACCTCCCTCCAGTCAGACCCCAGGGAGAAGGCATGTGACCCAGGAAGAGGTCAGGCTCCCAACCTGGGGAAAGGGAGGCCTGCTCCACTCCTGAGACCCTGCAGTCTCTCCCCATCACACTGTGTTGCTGTCACCGTCACACTCTCACCCTTCCTTCCTTAGTGCTCCTGAAAAACCTGGGCCAGAAGGGCCCCAAATCAGGTCTCATTTTGGAAGCCTGAGTTACTGCACTTGCTACATTTTTTGAAATCATCTACAAACCCTCTGGAATCATCTATTTCCTAATTTCAGTGAAGGTGAATCAGAAAAACAGTCTCAGAGTTTACTGACGTCTGTAACAGTACTAGGGACAAGATACATCCCTGGGGAACTGAAACCAGCACCAGGGACCCTGTCTAAGGCTCAAAATTCCACACCTCTGAGAGGAGACAGTCCCCGGAGGTTACAGGGTGCCCAGTGACAGAGGAAAGCCATGACGGGAACCCCAAACGCCAAGGCTGGCAGGGCTGAGAAGGGCTCCTGGGTTCTTGTTGGCCACCACGAAGGCAGGATGTGCTTAATGCATTCAACTCACCTTATGGTCAAGTTTTTTGGGGGTTTTTTTTGGCGGGGAGGGTTGGGGGGGGTCTATCCTGCCAGATGCAAAAGAACAGCACTGTGTGGCCAGTGACACTGCCACAGGGAGAAAGGTGACCTGCAGAATTTGCCAAATATCTAATCAGTAGGAATTAATCTGACCCAAGCAGGAGAAATCTGTAAAAGACTTCGCACTCCGCAGATGTGGTTAGAAGGAGCTGAGTTTGCTCTAGAGTGGCGCTCTCTGTAGAATGATGGAAGTGCCCCATATCTGCACTGTCCTTGTCCAGGGCATAGCCACTGGCCATGTGTGATGACAGCCTTTGGAATGTGGTCAGTGTGACTTAAGAACTACATTTTAAATTTTATTTAATTTTAATTAAAAAAAAACACACATGGCTAGTAGCTACTGTATTGAATGGCGCAGCCCCAGAGAGACTGAGGAACACCTGCGGGCTCTAACCAGGGCACCCACCAGCACCTGGTCTTTCTTCCTAGTGCTTCTCCTTCTTTGGGGATCTCTTCAACTCCCAAGGCTCTGCCTTAGAAGGTCTCCAAACTCTCTCCCATCAAAACCTGCATCTGGGGCTTCCCTGGTGGCGCAGTGGTTGAGAATCTGCCTGCTAATGCAGGGGACACGGGTTCGAGCCCTGGTCTGGGAAGATCCCACATGCCACGGAGCAATTGGGCCCGTGAGCCACAACTGCTGAGCCTGCGCGTCTGGAGCCTGTGCCCCGCAACGGGAGGGGCCGCGATAGAGAAAGGCCCGCGCACCGCGATGAAGAGCGGTCCCCGCACCGCGATGAAGAGTGGCCCCCGCTTGCCGCAACTGGAGAAAGCCCTCGCACGAACCGAAGACCCAATACAGACAAAAATAATAAACAAATAAATAAATAAATAAATAAAAGAAAATCCTTAAAAAAAAAAAAAAAAAAAAAAAACCTGCATCTGGCCTACATTGGGATGGTGTTAACAAACCAATCCACACAGCTTAGAAAGGGCTAGCGGGGCTACAGTGGTTAATCAACGGGTGGACACACGCTGGCCAACGTTGAGAAACACTCTGCAGTTGCCTTCTTCAATTCAGTGTCTGGCCAGCCCCAGGTACTCCCAGTGACCGAGGCTGGCCACGGCTCCGGAGCCCAAGGAATCTACAAACACAGACCTCAGCAGCAGGGCCCCGTTTTCTCACCTCAGGGCTAAAATGCCCCCCACCTCACCCGCTGCCTTTGTTTCCTGGGCTCCCGCTGCAGCCCTTCCACGAGGACCACGGCCTCCTCACCGCTCTCTGGCTGCTGCTCCCGCACCCGGGCCTGGATCTCCCCTGGCAGCACCGTCAGGAACTGCTCCAGCACCAGCAGCTCCAGGATCTGCTCCTTGGTGCGCAGCTCAGGCCGCAGCCAGCGGCAGCAGAGCTCCCAGAGGCGGCTCAGGGCCTCCCGAGGTCCGGCCACCTCCTGGTAGCAGAAGAGCCGGAAAAGCTGGCGGAAGGTCTCAGGGCTAGGGTCTTCAATCTCCAGGGAGGGCTCCTCTTCCCAGCAGCAGTCCTCTTCCACCTTCACGATCAGGATCTCATCCTGCTCCAGGGGTGGCGGGTGCTGGAAGCCGGGAGAGGTCGCCATTGCTCCTGGTGGGCCTTGCTCCTTCTCTGGCCTGGAGCTCACACCTGTCTCTCCCTATACCTCTGGCCAGACACTGGGGAAGATGTTTCCAGGGCTCTGTGGAGAGACAATAAAGTCATGCAGGGTGCAGCACTGGGGCTGGATAAGTGTCTGAAACCCATAAGGCCCTGCCCTAGCCCCAAGGCCAACGTGCCCTCACTGGCAGAAAGAAACAGTTAAAGTAAATCCAACTGTCTTTGCTACTAACCCTCTAATTCCCAGGAGAGGTACTTAATCTCTGGGTCTCAGTTCTTCATGTGAAAGAAGACATGCTGACACCACCTACACACAGGTTGCTTCGAGAACTAAACGGGAAAATAGTTTATTTTAGCACAGTGCCTGGAACGCGGTCAGAGTTCTAGAAACGCTGAGTTTTCAATATTACAGTTGGCCATTTTTGGATGAGGTCCGTTTGGAAATATGATGAGAACCAGAGCCCCCTCTGCCCAGGAGGACGCAGATTCTGTCCCAATCTGAACCCCGATTTCGGGCTTCAGGAGCCTGAAGCCCATCCGCGGGCCCCACCGAATGGATGGTCACCAAGGCCTCTCCAACTCCAGGGTCTTGTGAGGGTCAGGAATCCCCGGCTGGGCTGCTCTCCCGTCTCGTCCCCTCAGCTGGAGGAAGAGCGGTGACCGAGGCCGGGCACAAACTAGGCTCCGGCGGGCGAGGGCCGCGGAAAGAAGCTCGAGCTGGGACCCTGCGCCCGCACCCGCACTCACCGGCAGCGCTGAGACTCGTGGGGGGGTTCGGGGCAGGCCCGGAGCGGCAGGTTGGGACGGGAGCGGGACAGCGCACGTGGAGGGCTCGGCGGGCCAGAAGCGAGGACCAAAACCCTTAGAACGCAGAAGCGGGACAGTCAGCAGCGACCACAGGCTGAGCCGGCGTCGAGCTCGAGAACGAGGCCGCGTGGGCGTCCCACTAGAAGCATTGTGGGTAATGTAGTCCTCGCACCTTTGGCCGGCTGTGGAGAGTGAGAAGGGCCTGGGTAGGCGGGTCCATGGGAGCCATTGTGAGTAACTACTCACATCGTGGGTCCTCGTACTACTGGTTGAACCGACTGTCAGGCATAGAAACGAGATACGTAGCGAGTCCGCGAGATGCACTGTGGGTAACGTAGTCATCCCCTGGCTGAGCCGCGGCCCGGGGTAGATGGGTCCTGGGAGGAGTTGCAGGAGACGGTTGTTCCTTCAACTTCAGTGCGCATGAGCGAGGCTCCGCAGTTTCTGGGCCATTCTCCCTGCTTCTCTTCCATCCACCCTCCCAGGCCTGAGGAACTCCACGGTGGAAGGGACCCTGGAAATTTACTCTTTTACTTACATAGTACTATGTATGTGCCAGGCTCTGTTCTAAGCGATTTGCAATTATTAAATCAGTTCATCTTTGAAACAAAGGGGGTACTATTATCCCTATTTTATAGGTGAGGAAACCGAGGTGCAGAGAGGTTCAATGACCTGCCCAAGGTCACAAACACCCAGTAAGTGCAGAACTGGGGTGAGGTTGGAACCCAGGTGTCTGTCTTGGTCCAACTCCTTAATTTTAGAGACTGCAAAATGAAGACTCACAAAGTTCTTGCTGGGTGCATCTTCGTTATCAATTGCTTATTTCTTCATTTGTTAATTTGATCAACAAATATGTATTTATTGGGCTCTGCTTTGTGCCAAGCAGGCACGATGAGCAGGAGGTGAACTGGACAGTCAGTCCTTGGTGTCCCTGTGGAGCCTGGGGGAGGGAGGTGTAGGCAGGTAGGGAGGTCTGAGCAGGAAGAGGGTCATGGTGAGAGCTGTGTGCCTAGTGGTGAGAGCTCCATAAACATCATCACTAACAACCAGACAACCCTTGAGTTTTTCAGCTTTGGCATCCTCAGGCCTAGCGCCTCAATCAACCCTCCCACCGGCTTCTTTCTTTCCTTCCATTTCTACTTTTCATTCTCTCTCGCATCCCACTTTTCCCCCTACATCCAATATCCAGTTTTTCTTGTGAGCACACAGGCAGAACAAGAAACCGGGCTGCCCACCACTGTTCTGGAGACACCCCCACACACACACCCCCGGTGGAAGGCAGGACCTTTTTAAGGGAAGATGCCAGATTTCAGGACAGCCTTGTGGTGGGGCTTGAGGAAAGGCAGGACCACATATGCCTCATTTTTGCCTTATAATCTTGGGCTGCTGTGCAATGCTGTGAAATCTCTCCTTGGAACCTGTGTTTTGGGTCCATTATTAAATTTTAGACAGACAAGAGGATACATCAGTTAACGGGTCAGGAGAGCCGGGATCTTAGAGGGAACCAAGGTGCGGAGCCATTCAGAGCACTGGCACTCAAGCCAAACACAAGAAGCCTGCCATTCCATCGTCCTCAGGAGGAGGGCATGGAAAGGGGTAATTTGAAGAAGTCACAGATGGGTATGTAGTGGGGGAGGAAGAAGAGAGATAGAAGTGGAAGAGGGAAAAGGAGGAAAACAGAAGAGACACTCTCGGCTCTGTCTGGAGGGACAGACAGGTGTGGGGACACCAGCATTTTCAAAGCTGCCGCACAACTTCCTGTTTCTAACTGCCTCCTGGTTAGCGGTGGGGCCCTGGCCTTGCGACTCTTCTCATCTCCTCGGGGCCAGATATACACAAGTTAGCAAGTCCATGAAGTGACCAAGGCCCGACTAACGTAGTCCTGGCCCTCTCCTCTCTGGGCAGTTTTCAGTGAGTAGAGCCAACAGAGATTTAAAGGTTAAACTTCTACTTTGCCCAGGATTTCTTTCTTAATTCTGTTTTGAGGGGGACACAGACATTCAGTCCATAACCAGCATACACCAGGATGAATTTGGGCCTACCCTGACATACACCCAAACCAGTGCTTCAGAACCACCACTTACTAACTGGGTAAGCCTTACCTTTGCCTCGTCTGTAAAATGGGGATTGTCATAGCTCCAACTTCTGAGAGCTGACAGATAGGCTTCGATGAGATTATGTTTGTAAAGGACCTATGATGATGTCTAGCACGTAACAGATGCTCCATAAACATCAGCTCGTGACCTGTAACCACACTGGGATGAAGTCTGCAGACCTCAAGATTTGTGGATCTTGGATGCCTGGGCCTGTGAAGTTTCTGTAAGAGGTCCACAACTCATTCAGGTGCCAAGCATCGTTTACAGTCTGAATTAAAAGCATTTACAGTTATATATATATATATATATATATATATATATATATATATATATATATATATAATCACATGCCACTGTTTATTCTTATAAATGTAGCTTGTTTTCATAGCATTTATGGAGTTTACAAAACAGTTCGAGTTAAAATGGCAGCCTCACACTCACAGAAGTTGGCAAACAACTGAGAGGCACACGTAGATCCTCCTCTGAAGACAGAGGGGAAGATCATCTCCAGGCTGATGGTACATAATCCATAATCACATACTGGGTGTTGGTTCAGCTCACAGTTACTCTTATGACTTAATTATGGCTGGGAAGAGATGGTCTACCATCAAGCACTTTACAAGTGTGGGCCATCTTTGGTAGCAATTTCCCAAAGTCCAAATGACTGAGAACCAACAATTCAGTACAAGTCAAACAGTTTAGCTAATTTGACTAAATTATCTAGAAGAGTCATCAGAGAACTACAGTTTTCAAAACCTGATATGTAATGGGTGCTTTTTACACTTTTTCTAAGGCCTTTGTGAGCTAACAATAAAAGCTAATGTTTTTTAAGTACTTCCTAGGTCCATGGTGCTTGTGTTTTTACTGTGCTACTTAAATCCTCACAATGACAATCGTGTATATATCATTATGATGCAAGTTTTAGATGAGTAAACTGAGGCTCAGAGAGGGGCAGAGCCCTGCCCAAGGCCACACAGTTAGGAAAGTAGAACAGCCAAGACAGACTTGGGCACGTAGGCTCCAGAGCCTGCTGCTCAGGCCACTCCCCTGAACGCAAACTTGAATGCCAGCCAGGTAATCACAGCTCTGTCTTGGAGTAAATATCCAAACTGTATCTTGGAAGACTCTGGTCTTGTCCCAAGATTCTCCTTTGAGGCGGGCAACCAGGGCCCCTCTGGTTTTCTCGGCACACTAGGCAGATCTGCTTGGCATATAGTAGATGCTCGGTAAATATTTGCTGAACGACTGAATAAATAATGGGGTGTAATTTGTTCTTCAGACACTTAACTCTGCTGCCCAACCTTATCACAAACTTGATTCCGACAATAATATAAATGGGGGTTAATAGTACCTATTTCCCAGAGGATATTTACTACAGTTAAGTGACACAGCACATTAAAATACTTTGCTCTAGGGTGAAACATAGGAGCACTCAGTAAACAGTAGTCGTTTTGTTATTATTTTCATCAACAGAAAGGATGAAGGATAAGAGGGCTTGCTGTGCAATGCTGTGAAATCTCTCCTTGGAGTCTGGCTGCGTTTTGGTTCCATTATTCAATTTTAGACAATAAATCAATTTATTGATTTACATTTGGATTACATTTACATTTACATTTGGATACATCAATTAACAGGGAGGCAGGAGATAGCCATTGTTTACACCTCGAACCACCCAGCATTTGAAACTTTATCTGTCTTTTCCCTGCAGCCAGCAAGTTAAATGAGAAGTAGATGGGTAGGACTTCCCTCGTGGCACAGTGGTTAAGAATCCGCCTGCCAATGCAGGGGACACAGGTTCAATTCCCTGGTCCTGGAAGATCCCACATGCCTCAGAGCAACTAAGCCCGTGCACCACAACTACTGAGCCTGTGCTCTGGAGCCCGTGTGCCGCAACTACTGAAGCCCGTGCACCTACAGCCCATGCTCCACAACAAGAGAAGCCACCACAATGAGAAGCCTGCGCACCGCAATGAAGAGTAGCCCCTGCTCGCCACAACTAGAGAAAGCCCACGTGCAGCAATGAAGACCCATCGCAGCCAAAAAATAAATAAATAAATCGTTAAAAAAGAAAAAAAAAGAAGCAGATGGGTAAGAACAGGCGTGCAAAACATGATGATTCCTTTGAGGGAGAGCTGCCTGTAGGATGAAGGCATCACGGAGAAAGGCTAGAGTGTGGAGGAAGAAGGGGAATCAAGGCCCACCAGGCATGCTCAGAAATCCTTACCCGTGGGGATGACGTATGCTAAACTCCCCTGCTCGCGGTCGGCCCAGATGTGGCTCAGAATAGGGTGAAGATTCACACCCTTCTCTTGGAAAAAACACATAGTGTCATAGTCTGCTCAGGCTGCCGTACCAGAATATCACAAACTGAGCACTTAACCAACAGACATTTATTACTCACGCTTCTGGAGGCAGGAAGTCCAAGATCAAGGTGCCAGCAGATTCGGTTCCTGGTGAAGACTGTCTTCCTGGCTCATAGATGGTGACTTCTCTGTCCTCACTTGGTGGAAAAAGACAGTGATCCCTTTCTTCCTTTAATCTTAGGTACCTCCTATAGACCCTGTCTCCAGATATAGTCACGTTGGGGGTTAGGGCTTCAACATGAGTTCTGGGGGGACACAGTTCAGTCCATAGCACACAGCCAGACCCACAAACACCACCAGTCCCTGGAACGGCAAAAGATTCCCCTCAGACCACCACCCACACCTGCTCAAACAAGGGCCGGCGGGGAAGGCAAGACTGGGCTTTCGACACAGACATGCATTTGTGCACCAAACATTCTGGAATATTCTTGTTTTCCGCAAAGACATGGGCTCTCTCCCATTTTTCTTAAAACACGTGTCCCTCTTGGTCTTTCTTCTCTATTACCGTGTGTGAGAGTGATGTGAATGTGGGGAATTTCTCTCTACAAGAGACACAACAGTGCCATCGTGACAGGTGGAGCAGGTGCAAGGCCTCAGTGTCAAGGCCACGGGAAGCAGTGGGGGATGCAGGCCCTACACTGCCTGCCAATCTGATCACTCCCCAGAAACCAGATATCTGGATGTTTAGGTGAAAATTCCCAGTTTTGAATGTAGACCCAAACTGGGTTTAAATCTTGTGTGACATAAACCAAACTCACCAACACGTTTCTGGGCTGTGTCTGGCACAAACAAGGATGTACAGGCAGACCTCGTTTTATTGCACTTCACTTTATTGAGCTTTGCAGATATTGCATTTTTTACACATTGAAGGTTTGTGGCCACCCTGCATTGTCAGATGATGGTTAGCATTTTTAGCAATAAAGTATTTTTAAATTAAGGTATGTACATTTTTTTAGACATAATGCTATTGCACACTCAATAGACTATAGTATAATGTAAATCTAACTTTTATATGCACTGGGAAACCAAAAATTCACATGACTCACTTTATTGTGATATTCTCCTCTTTGTGGTGGTCTGGGACCAAACTGGCAATATCTCCAAGGTATGCCTGTATACATAGACAAAAAATGATGCAGGTGGTAATAGTGCCATGAAGAAAAACACACCAGGGGAGGGGAAAGAGCAATGCAGTTGCTCTTTTGGGTAGAAAATATCTAGACAAAGGACCATTCATTCACCTGGGCTCCATCTCAGGAAGGGAAGCCAGCATCTCCTTGGCTTCAGTACTTTCTCCAAAGGCTTTCTTAAAAGGGGAGGAGGCCAGAGCTAAGAGAAGAGAAATAAAATGTCCAGCTTCCTCCAAGAAATCTGCTGTGGGCTGAAGCCAACCACACAGAGGAGAGACAGAGACAGACACACAGAAGCACAGCTGAGGAATGGGCTTCTTTCACCACTTCTAAAGAAAAAAATTATTCATGGCACTTGTTAGGGACCACTGAGGTTACTGAGTCCAAGCTTGTACTGCTTGTTGAACAACAGGCCAATAAATCAAGAGACGAGTTGTTGGGGCAAGGAACAGCGACTTTATTCAGAAAGCTGGCAGACTGAGCAGATGGTGGACTCGTGTCCCAAAGAACCATCTTGCCTGGGTTAGAATTCAGACTTCTTTTACACTAAAAGGAGAGGGAGTAAAGTCAAAATTTCCTGGTTCTGGCTAGCCTCCGGAGGGGATGTGTTAATTTCTTTCAGTCGTTCACAGGTGGGTCTGGTGAGGAATGTTTCCTGTGAGCTAAACAAAGGTATTTTAGCTTAATGCTCATTACCTGGGAGGCAGGGTTCCTAGAGATGGGCCATTATGGATAATTTAAGCTTATAGGCATCATCCCTTTAGTGACCTGTAATAGAATACAAAGGTTCTTGCCTGTTACACTGCAGTGGAATTTTGCAGTGGAGAGAGATCAGGTTCAACTCTGAATACAACAAGGAAAGGTGGGAACTTAGAGCCAAGGTGCAGGGCTGGGGGGAGGCATTGGAAAATTAACAAAAGGAAGCATCAGGGTAAGAGGGGTTTCTTGCTGAAGGAAGGCCAGGGTGATCAGACATCAATCACCTGGGGGATGCGGGAGGATAAGGAACCCAGTTGGGGTGGGGGCAGGTGGTTCTGGCTAAACTGGCTACAAGTGAACAATGCAGAGATGAACATGGAAGCCCAAAAGTCAGGGCCTAGTTGAGAAGAGAGTTCAAAGGAGCCTGAATAGAGTCTGATCAAGAAAATAATCTTTGCCACCACTTCCAGGGGTAACCCGGCTCCCCATTCCTGACAAAGAAGAGTGCTCTGGAGAAGCAGGACGTGCCCTTTGGGGGTTCCAAAGGCAGAAGTTGTCCACAATAAAACTGTAAAAGGGAGGCCAAGTGCCTTTGCCTACACTCTGCCTGGGAGATAAAGGCCTCCCATGTCAAGGCCTAGCCCTCCCTCCTCAAAACCCCAACAACTTCTAACCCCAATTCCTTGTCCTGCCTGCTTCTTTCTGACACAATAATAATGGCCACCAATTTCTGATCACCAGGCAGTACGCATTCGCACTCCGTTTGTTCCTAATTTAGTAACGCCAGAGGTACTGTATCTCTACAGGTTAAAAAAAAAAAAAAAAATCCTGAATCTCTGAGTTTTAGGTACTGAACCCACGGGGGATCATATGGCTAGGAAGTGACAGCAATGAGATTGGAACATAATTTTTTTTAAAAAAATAAATTTAGGGCTTCCCTGGTGGCGCAGTGGTTGAGAATCTGCCTGCTAATGCAGGGGACACGGGTTCGAGCCCTGGTCTGGGAAGATCCCACATGCCGCGGAGCAGCTGGGCCCGTGAGCCACAATTGCTGAGCCTGCGCGTCTGGAGCCTGTGCCCCGCGACGGGAGGGGCCGCGATAGAGAGAGGCCCGCGCACCGCGATGAAGAGCGGTCCCCGCACCGCGATGAAGAGTGGCCCCCGCTTGCCGCAACTGGAGAAAGCCCTCGCACGAACCGAAGACCCAACACAGCCAAAAATAAATAAATAAATAAATAAATAAATAAGAAAATCCTTAAAAAAAAAAAAAAAAAAAAAAAAAAAAAAATAAATTTATTTATTTATTTTTGGCTGCTTTGGGTCTTTGCTGCTGCGTGCGGGCTTTCTCTAGTTACGGCGAGCGGGGGCTACTCTTCGTTGCGGTGCGTGGGCTTCTCATTGCGGTGGGTTCTCTTACTGCAGAGTTCGGGCTCCAGGCACTCGGGCTTCAGTAGTTGCGGCTCGCAGGCTCTAGAGCGCAGGCTCAGTAGTTGTGCTGCACGGGCTTAATCGCTCCGCGGCATGTGGGATCTTCCCGGACCAGGGATCAAACCCGTGTCCCCTGCAATGGCAGGCGGATTCTTAACCACTGCGCCACCAGGGAAGTCCCTGGAACACAAATTCTTGATTCCAGAGCTACAGCTACTAAGTCCCGGGTTAATCCACCCTAGCCAGTAATAATATCGCAGACATCCTAAGGCCTGACTCAGTCGGCTACACTTGACTCTCTTCCTGTCCTTTTGGCTGAACTCGCTCTGTAGCGCGCCCGGTGACGCCACAGAGAAAAGAGGCCGGGAAGGGGAGGCAGTCCGTATTCGAGTCCCGCCTCTACCCCAAAGGCTGCGGCCGCACGCAAGTCACCGCCCTTCCCCAAGTTTCAACCTCCGCCCCCTGGAAGGAGCAGCAGCTCACCTCACGCAGTAAGCGCACAATAAAGGACAGCGTCTGCTGCGCAGCGACCGAGACCAAGAACGGACCCACCACCGCCGTCTCGCGCGTATTTCCCAAAGCCTCGCGCGAGGACTGTGCCCGCCGGAAGCGGAAGTCGCGGGCGCCGGAATCGGGGAGCGGGCTGGATTACTTTCCCAGCGTGTTCCGCGCCGCGTCCGACTGGCAGATACCCAGGGGACTCCTTGGGGCGGGGCGGGGTCACGTTGCCTTGAGGGTCTTTCCTGGAGGTGTCCTTGCGAGGGCCTGGGGAGAAGGGGCGTTAGCCTCTGGGTGTGACTTTGTCGTTGCCGAGGCCACGGGCCAGTCCCTTGTGTGCTCTTAGCCTCAGTTTCCACATGTGTGAATGGGGGAGGTTAAGTCGTTCAAAATCCTTTCATCCGTTCATACATACATTTTTTAAAGCCACATATGAGCGATCACATCTGCCAGCTCTGCTAGGTGCTGGGGTTTCGGCGGCGGTGGTGAGCAAGTGCTTTCTTTCATGGAACTTACGTTCTACAAAGAGGCATACAGCGGACAAATCATTGCACAAATAATTGTTTAGTCATCTCTTTGGTAAATGCTGCCAAACGGATAGAGAAGAGGGGACCTGTCCCTCTTAGGATGGACGTGACAGTTGAGCAAAGGAAGGAAGGTATCTTAGAGTTAGCCTGGGGAATGGGGGAAGAGGGGTCCACACAGAAGGAACCGCAGGTGTGAAGGTCCTGAGGCCCAAGAGATCGGGGTGCATTTGCGGGACAGAAAGGAGACCAGTGTGGCCCTGGTGCAGGGGGCCAAGCTTGGGAGATGAGGCTGGAGAGGTGAGACCAAGCAGGAGGGCCTGGGCGGCTCCTGTGAGGATTGAGGGTTATATCCTAAGAGGAAGGGGAAACCAATAGAGTTTGGGGTTTTAAGCAGGATAGTGTCCTGACAGGAGAGGAAGCTTTGTGGAGTACAGATCTCAGGGAGACCAGAGGCGAGCAGTGAGAGCAGCTGGAAGCTCCCGGGGCCCGGAGTTGAGGTAATACTAGTGATGGTGGTAGTCATAGAAGGAGGGATCTGACCCAGATTCCTAAAGCAGAAGACACAGAGCCCTGGGGTTGATTCGGTTGGGGTGAAGGAGGGAGAAGGTAAGAATAACAGATTAGTAGAGGATAGTAACACCTGGGATAGGTACTGTTGTGATTTAAATAGGCAATAGAATGCCTGACATAATAAAGGCTTAATATATGCTAATTTTGTAAATAATAAAGACTGCCTCTCTGTTCAGAGCAGTGTTCTTTGTAATGATAAAACCTAAAAACAGTTTCAATGTCGATCAACAGAATGATGGAGGGATAAATCTCACAGAGATTGTTTGTTTTTAAAATTTATTTATTTATCTGCGCTGGGTCTTAGTTGCGGCACACGGGATCTTTGTTGCCGCATGCTAGATCTTCGTTGCAGCATGCGGGATCTTTAGTGTAGGCATGCAGGCTTTTAGTTGCGGCATGCAGGATCTAGTTCCCTGACCAGGGATTGAACCTGGGCCTCCTGAATTGGGAGCACAGAGTCTTAACCCCTGGACTACCAGTGAAGTCCCTTAACGTGCTTTTTTCCCCCTATTTATTTATTTTTGGCTGCATTAGGTCTTCGTTGCTGCGTGTGGGCTTTCTCTAGTTGCAACGAGTGGGGGCTACTCTTCATTGAGGTGCGCGGGCTTCTCATTGTGGTGGCTTCTCTTGCTGTGGAGCACGGGCTCTAGGCGCACGGGCTTCAGTAGTTGTGGCACACGGGTTCAGTAGTTGTGGTGCACAGGCTCAGTTGCTCCACAGCATGTGGGATCTTCCCGGACCAGGGCTGGAACCCATGTCCCCTGCACTGGCAGGCGTATTCTTCAGCACTGCGCCACCAGGGAAGCCCCTAATGTGCTTTTTTAACAGCAGCAGCAACAACAACAACAAAACAGCCATTATTGGGAATTTGCATTCTTGAAATATTGAAACCTAGCAAATATTCTCATAAATAATTTTAAATAACTGCAGTACTAATTTTTAAGCAGGCATTATTGGTTGTATACTGTTCCTATTTTAATTTTTAAAAATTTCTCTTCACCATCTAAGATTTTATACTTGCAGTATAACATGGCTATGGTAACGTGCACAAATCTGAAGGGTATGGCTCAAAGAATCTTACAAAGCTGTACACCTGTGTAACCTCGCCCAGATCAAAATATAGGTCATTTTCAATTCTTTGAAGGCTCCCTCATGCCCCTCCCCACTCGGCACTCCCAGCCCTTGCCCAAAAGCACAAATCTGATTTCCATCACCTTCAATTGATTTTTCCTGTTCCTGTTCAGAGTTTCCTGAACTCTGTAAAAGGGCATCCACAGGGTGCATTCTCTTTGCTGGCTGGCTTCTTTCACTCTCCATTAGGTCTGTGAAACTCACCCATGCTGTTGTGTTTATCAGTAGTAGGTTCATTTTTATTGCCCAGGAGCGGTCCATTGTGTGACTCTACCATAGCTTATCCACTCTCCTGCCACCCAACATTTGCAGTTTCCGGTTATAGGCTATCATGAATTAAGCTGCTATGAACATTCTCGTCCGTGAAATCGGGGGAATATTTTATTATACCAGGTACATGGGAATTCATTTTGTGATTCCCCATTTTAAAAAATGCCCACTATTGTTAATACGATGACTGTATCATTATGACATGAACCTGATTAGTGTACCACATAAAAGAAACCACCGCCCCCCTCCGTGCCTACAAAACGGAACAAAACAATCAGTAAAATGGCTCCTTATGGGACCCGGGCATCTGTGAACAGGCTTGTCTTCACACACCCTGAAGTAGGAGGTCGGCGATGCTGTCCCTGTTTTCCAAAGGAGGAAGTGGATTCTGGGATGTCAGGTGACTTGTCTGAAGTCCTAAAGTCCTGCAGTTAAAAAGCGGCAGAGCTGGAGTTGTAATCCGTGCTTGCTGGGCCTGGGGAATCCCAAGATGTGTCAGCTGAGGCCTTCACCCACACCCAGCTGACCCAGGTCAGGAAATGCAGAAGAAATCGGTGCACAGCTGTTACTGGGGACACAACTGAATCTGTGCCAAGCATGGGCTGCAGCATCACTGTGGGCGTGGCAAGAGCTTCCAGAACTGGAGGTAAAGTCATCAGCAGAGAGCAGGACCAGCTGTCCTTGGAATACCCACCCCCCCAAAAAAGATTGCCCCAGTGACCAGGAGCGTGCAGGCCGGCAGCTAGGATACCACTGCTGCTCCCCATGGTCACTTCCCGAATGCTCACCGCCTGCTTGCGCCCTAGGGGAGCTTGGGTGTACCACGTGGGCTTCCGTGAAGTCCATTTCCTTTCAAGGGTTCCAGAGAGTCCTGGGAAGTGCTCACACACCCTGTGGGCACAGCCTCTGCCCTGTACCTGTGGTCTCTGCTGTTCCTGTCATCTCTGAGAGCTGTTTCTCCAGGGGTGGCAGGCACATTCCCTGAATCACTCCGTTTTGTCCACACAACAACACTGTGGGAGTGATAGTATCACCCCAGTTTTATAGATGAGGAAACTGAGGCCCACAAGAGTAAGTGACTTGCCCAAGGTCACATCGCACAAGGTCAGTGGCAGGGCGGGGATTTTCACATCAGCTTCGCCAGACTCCAAAGTTGGAGTTGTTTTCTCACCATTCTGGTCTGCCAGGGTGGGGCAAAAGGGAAGGCAGGAGTGAGGGGCACAGAGTTTGGGGAAGATGGCAAAGATGAGGAGTTTTTAAGTGTTTATGACGCCCCGTGCAGGAGGGAGGCTTTGGGACAGACGGCAGAGCCTGATACGGACCAGCAGAGCATGATTTGGAACTTGACTCTGGTTCTGGGGCAGAAGGCGCTGGTCGTCCAAGGCAGACCCTCCCAGGTCTTCAAGACTCCTGAGGGCCTGAGAGTCTCACACTATTTTAACAAGAACAATACTTTTATTTGAGGATAGCTCAAAGAAGTCATTTACAAAACGCCTTTTGTTTTCAAAGCACAGCTTTTCATAAAAAGCAACGTCCACCCTTTAATACATGCTCTAGTACACAGGTGTGTGTCAGGGGGCTGCCCAGGACTTGGGGAGCCCCGCGGGCCCGGGATGTGCCGGTGCTCAGCATTCCTCATCTGAGTTGTCCTTCGCCCACCAGCAGACCTTTGGGGGTCCGGGGCTGGCCTGGGGGCCAGCGGGGGCAGGGACGGAGGCCGGGGCCGGGGCCAGGTTCACCCAGCCGGGCCCTCGGGGCAGCACGTGGCTTTCATTCAGTCTGAAGATGCGGTAGTTCTCATAGTGGACGTTGTGTGTGATGTCCTTCAGGTCTTGGAGGTGGGAGCTGGGAGATGGGCGGCAGGTCAGCAGGACTTCCAGGGCATCCTCCAGGGCCCCCACAGCCCCCCGGGCTCCCCACATGCTCACCGGATGAGCAGATCTCTCAGGAGGGGGAACTCACAGTGAGCCATGTTCTCCACTGCAAGATACGGCACCAAACCCCTGAGCACAGGCTCTGTTCCACGCCCTGCCCTCGGCCAGCACCGAGTAAGCGCCTGCTGTATGCTGCACACCCCCTGCCACCGCCAGCCCTTCCCCCCATTTTTCCCTGTGTTAGCCCACCTCCCGTTCGTTTGTTAGTTCATTCATTCATCACGGCTGTGTCCCAGCCCCTGGTACAGGTGGCTCCTATAAACAGTTGTTGAATCAGCAGGGCCTTCCTCTGCTCCCTCAGGTACCCCCTCCCATCCCACATTTCCTTCACTGTGCTTTTTCCACCTGTCCTTGTCTGGTCAGCTCTGTGGGCACAGGGATATTATTGGTCCCGCTTTCACTGTATCCCTTCAGGAATTCCACATAGCATGCCTGGCACACAGTAGGCCCACAATCAATTCTAGTGAATGAATAGGGTGCCTCCTGGGTGCCAGGTATCATGCAAAGCGGAGGCTCTGCCCCCTCCAACCACCCTATGAGGTTGATGTTACAGTGATACCCATTTGACTGTGAGGAAACTGAGGCCCAGGGGGTCGGGGAACTTGCCCGGGGCTTCCAAGCTGCACAAAGGAATTTGATCCCAGGTCTGTCTGTTTCCTGTGCCGGGCTCTGTGGTGGGTGTAAGGATGCCAAAGGCAACAGGGCGTGCCCCGCTTTTCAACATGTTCTCCCCTGAGCCCTCGCCAGGGCCCCTGCACTGACCTTCAATGATGCCCCACTTTGTCTTCCGGCCCAGGACACACCTCCCATTCACAATGTGCTCTCGGTCAGCCCCGACCACAGCGAAGGGGATACGTTCCTGCAGGGAAGGGACAAGATCGGAGGGTTGGCCCCACCTGGGAAGTAGAGAGAGAAGACACTGAGATAGGAACCTGTAGGATGCTGTCCTTTGTGGGGAGAGAAAGTGATAGAAGGAACACAGATATCTGAAGTCAGAAGACACAAAGTCTAATCAGTGCCTCGGTTTCCTCATCTGTAAAATGGGAGTCATGACAATACTGATGCATGGCTCTGTGAATGTTTGGGAAGCATAATTTTGGGCTTAGCATAATGAAGGGGTTAGCAGAACAAGTCTTGGAAACCAAGTGTTACTCAGAGCTACACTAGTGATATAATTCTGCTCATGCCCAGTTTCTTACCACCTTCAACCATTATCATGAGGGTTAAGAGATAATTTTGTACTATAATTCAAAAAGATACATGCACTTCTTAGTTCATAGCAGCACTATTTACAATAGCCAAGACATGGAAATAACCTAAATGTCCATTGACAGCTGAATGGATAAAAAAGATATGGCACACACACACACACACACACACACACACACACACACACACTGGAATATTACTCAGCCATAAAAAAGAATGAAATAATGCCACTTGCAGCAACATGGATGGACTTAGAGATTATCATGCTAATTGAAGTAAATCAGAAAGAGAAAGACAGGGACTTCCCTGGTGGTGCAGTGGTTAAGAATCCGCCTGCCAATGCAGAGGATATGGGTTCAAGCCCTGGTCCAGGAAGAACCCATATGCCACGGAGCAACTAAGCCTGTGCACCACAACTACTGAGCCTGCGCTCTTAGCCTGCGAGCCACAACTACTGAGCCTGTGTGCCACAACTACTGAAGCCTGTGAGCCTAGAGCCCATGCTCCCCAACAAGAGAGGCCACCGCAATGAGAAGCACGCGCACCGCAACCAAGAGTAGCCCCTGCTCGGGGCAACTAGAGAAAGCCCGCGCACAGCAATGGAGACCCAATGCAGCCAAAAATAAATAAATAAATAAATTTATTAAAAAAATGAAAGAGAAAAACAAATACTATATGATATCACTTATACGTGGGAATCTAAAATATGATACAAATGAACCTATCTACAAAACAGAAACAGATTCACAGACATAGAGAACAGATTTGTGGTTGCCAAGGGGGTGGGGTGGGGGAGGGATGGACTGGGAGTTTGGGATTAGCAGATACAAACTACTATATAGAGACTGGATAAAAAACAAGGTCTTGGGCTTCCCTGGTGGCGCAGTGGTTGAGAGTCCGCCTGCCGATGCAGGGGACACAGGTTCGAGCCCTGGTCTGGGAGGATCCCACATGCCGCGGAGCGGCTGGGCCCGTGAACCATAATTGCTGAGCCTGCGCGTCTGGAGCCTGTGCTCCGCAACAAGAGAGGCTGCAATGGTGAGAGGCCCGCGCACCGCGATGAAGAGTGGCCCCCGCTTGCCACAACTGGAGAAGGCCCTCGTGCAGAAACAAAGACCCAACACAGCCATAAATAAATAAATAAAAATTTAAAAAATTAAAAAGATATCTTATAAAAAAAACCCAAACAAACAAGGTCTTACTGTAGAGCACAGGGAGCTATATTCAAAATCCTGTAATAAACCATAATGGAAAAGAATATGAAAAGGAACATATATATATTTATAAATATGTATATATAAATATATATATACATATACATTATATATATATATATATATATATATATATATATATATATGTATATATATAACTGAATCAGTTGGTGTACACCAGAAACTAAGACAACATTGTAAATCAACTATACTTCAATAAAAGAAATTTAAAAAGAGAGAGAGAGGACTTCCCTGCCCGTCCAGTGGTTAAGACTCTGCCCTTCTCTGCCCTTCCACTACAGGGGACATGTGTTCGATCCCTGGCGGGGGAAGATCCCACATGCCGCGGGGACCGGTCAAAAAATTAAAAAGAAAAAAAAAAACAGAGAGAATTCTGTAAACCAGGGGCTGGCAACCTATGGTTCCTGGGCCAAAGCAGGCAAGTTCGTTGGCATACAGCCCCCGCCATTCATTTACTCTTGTCTATGTTGCTTTCATTCTACTACAGCAGAGTTGAATAATTGCAACAAAGTCTAAAATACTTACCATAGTCTGGCCCTTCACAAAAAAAGTTTGCTGAGCCCTGTTGTAAATTCTGGTTGTTTACTTATTCATCACAGGAAGTGGAGATTAAACACACAAATGCTGCATGTAGGTTTGTTTTTCTAAGAATTAAGTTGTGATGGGGAATAAACTGATGCTAATAATAATAACTGTCTCTTGCACACTTATTATGCATCAGCCCGTATTTGACCCTCAACAGATGTTATATATCTGGATGATTTATTGAGAGGTTAATTTGAATACATTCTCCTTTATTTCCCCCAGCACTGTTCCAGCTGTGACCAGGCTGCTGTCCTTGCTGGCCTCAGGACAGAAAGCAGAAGGTCAAGGCTCTTTGAATCTTTCACAGGAAATACTGTTCATTGCTCCAATGGGGAGCGGAAAGAGGGAATGTGTGGAGAAACTGGATGCCAGACAAGAAGCAGGGCTTCCATGTACAGATGTGCAGTTTGTGTACTGCACAAACGTAACCCACCATGAGGCTGTGTAGGGCTGAAATCCCATGCAGGCTCCTTTCTGTGAAGGAAGCTACTGCCTTTTTCTAATTCAAGCTAAAGCGCTGTGTAGGTTAGCAGGGTCCCTGGGGGAGGGAGTGGAGGCCAGGTGTCTATGGATGAAGAATCCCAGGCCTCACCCAGGTGCTTTGCAGGATCCAGACAGACTGACATTGAATGTACCACAAGGACAGGAAGATGGGGGCTTGGAGGTGAAATTCAGTTGATTCAGAGAAAATGAAGATGTGAGCTATTTCCTTTCTTTCTTCCCCTCCCCCTTTCTCTCTTTCTTTCTCCCTTCCTCTCTCCCTTCCTTCCTCCTTTCCTTCCTTCCTTCCTTCCTTTCTCTCTCTTTCTTCAACTTTACTGAGTATAATTTACATACCACAAAATTCGCCCTTTTAGAAGTACAGTTCAGTAGTTTTCAGTATTCTCACAAGTTGTGCAACCATCACCAAAATCTAACTCCAGAGCACTTTCATCACCCCAAAATGAAAGCCCGTACCCTTTAGCAGTCACTCCCCATTTCCCCCTAAACCTCCCAGCCCCTGGCAACCAGGAATCTATTTTCTGTCTCTATAGATTTGCCTATTCTGGACATTTCATGTACTGGAGTCATATAATATTTGGCTTTTTGTGTCTGGCTCCTTTCACTTAGCATCACATTTTCAAGGTTTATCCACATTGGGTTTGGGTTAGGGTTAGGGTTAGGGTTAGGGTAGGATCTATCAGAACTTTATTCCTTTTTATGGCTAAGTAATATTCCCTTGTATGGATAGACCACATTTGTTTATCCATTCACAAGTTAATGGACATTTGGAATGTTTCCACTTTTTGGCTATTACAAATAATTCTACTATGAACATTTGTGTATGAGTTTTTATGTCAACATAGGTTTTCATTTCTTTGGGGAGTGGAATTGTTGGGTCATATAGTAACTTAGTGTTTAACCTTGAAGAATTGCCAGACTGTTTTCCAAAATGGCTGCACCCTTTGACACTTCCACAAGAAGTGTGTGAAAGTTCCAATTTCTCCACATCCTCACTAACACTTGTCATTGTGTGTCATTTTGATACTAACTACCCTAGTGGGTGTGAGGTGGTGTCTTATTGTGGTTTTGATTTGCATTTCCCTCATGACTGATGATGTTGAACAATTTTTCATATGCTTAGTGGCCATTTGTATAAATTCTTTGGGGAAATGTCTATTCAAATCCTTTGCCCATTTTTAACTTGGGGTACTTGTCTTTTATTGTTGATTTGTAAGAGTTCTTTATATATTCAGGATACAAGTCCCTTATCAGATATATCATTTGCAAACATTTTCTCCCATTCTGGGGGTTGTTGATATGACCTATTTCTTGCTCACCTTGAGTTTGTGGATGAGTGGAGATTCATACCTGCTAGAAATATATGAACTTTCCCCAAGTTGCAGAGAGAGACGAATCTTCAGATGGAAAGGATGAGTGGAAAGCACATCACCCAGCCTCGGTCCCACCAGCCTCCCCACCTCCCATGGCCTCCTACCCGGATCTTGCTGTTGAGGATCTTGTCATTGATGTCCTCATCGAAGCACTTCTGTGGATACACCTCTATGCCGTGAGTCTTCAGGTTTTCCTGGATCTGGGGACCACACACAGGTGACCTCAGCCCACCTATGCACTCTCCCCCGCCTCCACACCCCCACTGACCTCAGACTTGTCCCAGGTGCCCAGATCACCCTGTGCCTGAAGGCTTCTCGCTCCTCAATGGTCAGGCTGTCGGCCCGGGCGATCACAGGCACCACGTTCACAGTCCGGCAGAGCCGCTGCAGGAACTCAATGTCCAGGGGCCGCAGGCTGCTCAGGCGGGGCAGCGATGGCAGTGAGCATACGATGAGTGGGTGGCAGCCCACAGCCCACCCTGGGGGTCCCTCCTCCTCCTCTTATTCTCCCCACGCAGGTGGCCCTCTGCCCGCTGGCTCAGCCACCTCACCAGTGCCCGGTGGGCGGCACGAAGTACACGCAGCAGTGCACTCGGGTGTCGGGGATGTGTCTCTGCCGGGTAATGAGGATCTCCTCCTGCAGGTACTTCTCATACTGCTCACTGATGTAGCCCAGGATGGGGTCCCAGCTGGGGTGGGAGATGGCTCAGCCTCAGAACCTCGCCAGGAGCCCCCCTCAACCTAGGTCCTCTGGGTGCTCTCCCCTTAGGATGACCAATCGCCCCGTTTGCCTGGGACACAGGAATTTCAGTCCCACACAACCTGAGGCCCTTGGTCACCCAAGTACCATCCCCCCATACCCTTGCATCTTCAGAGAGACCCCTGCTTCCTCTTCCGTAAAATGAGGACAGTAAGAGAGCGCCTACTTTGTAGGGGAGGAGTGAGCATTAAAGGAGAGAAATTGCCGCAGCCTGGTTCAAACCACCAGGGACTCTCGCCCAATTGTTGCCAGGGTCCCTTCCCCCCACAGGACTATTGTCAACACAGCGGCCAAAAAGATCCTTTTCCTGCTCAGCCTCCAGTTGCCAAAGAAAAGCCAAAGTCCTTATGTTGCCCTACAAGTCCCTACCCCATCCCACTGCTGAGCTCTGCCTCCCCTCCCCACCCCAACCCCACTTCATGGCTTTTGCACCTGCCGCCCTCTGCCTTGATCACTCTGCTTAAAACTGCACTCCCCCACCAACTACAGCTCCATCCCCCTTTCACTCCCAGAAGTGTCCTGTGTTGGTGATAAAGAGTTCAGGTTCACCCTCCACATAACTGATTAATTTTGTTCACTGTTTGCCTCCCCACACCCATGACAATATACATTTCATGGAGACAAAGATGTTCATCAGTTCTGTTCATTGCTGTATCCCTGTGTCTAGAACAGAGCTTGCACATACTAAGTGCTCGGTGAGGTGCTGTGTGCTGGGCTGGCTTCACGGGAGTGTGGATGGAGCCGGCACTCAGGGCTCTGAACCAAGAAGGGCCCACGCAGGGCTGAATGCTCTGCGGGTGTGGTCTTACAATTCTTAGTAATTTTTGAATAAGGGCCCCACATTTTCATTGCACTGGGTCCCACAAGTTGTGCAGCCAGTCCCGATTATATGTGTGTGTGTGTGTGTGTGTGTGTGTGTGTTTCATCTCCTTGAGAGCCTAGAACAACTCTGCAAGGGGGATGTCGTCATCCCCAAGTTACGAAGAAGGAAGAGGAGGCTCAGAGAGCTTGCGTGGCCAGGCTCAGGTTATGCAGCTGGGAAGTGGTCAAACCCAGGGGTCCTGACTCTGGAGTGTGGGCTTCTATCCCCCTGCCATACCATAGCCTCTATCGAGTGCTTCCAGGCAACAAGCAAAGACCTTTACATACTTGACTCCCTTTGATCTTGGGGGGACAGTTGCACACACCCATTGTACAGGCGAATAAACTGAGCCTCAAAGATGCCACAGCCAGGTGGCTCCAGGCCTGGATGTTTCCCAGAGACTGGAGGGGCAGGGGCAGGGGCAGCCAGGGCTCTGCCCTCCCCACCTCCCCGCCAGGACCCACCACTTGTCGTTGTTGATCTGGTCCCCGAAGCCGGGCGTGTCGGTCACGGTCAGCTTAAGCTTCACGCCGCTCTCCTCGATGACTGTAGGGGGAGAGCAGAGGGCTGAGAGTGGGCCTGGGTGGGTGGGGTGGGGGTGGGGTGAGGGGGTGCTCTCTCACCGTGGGTCACAGACTGCAGCTGCAGCGTCTGGGGTGTGGGCACCCCCAGGCCCGGCATGGTGGACTTGCACATCTTGGACTTGAAGAGTGTGTTCACCATGGTGGACTTGCCCAGCCCGCTCTGTCCTGTGAGTAATCACATGGCAGCAACAATGGTGGATGCGTTAGGCATGTTTCTGAAATTCTTAAATAAATTGTTTTAGAAAGTAAACTGTTTTCTAAGTATAACAAATACAGAAAAGCACGTATTATCATAAGTCTCCAGCTCAATGCCTTCCCCCATTTTTTATTGAGGCAAAATTCGTATAATAAAAAATTAACATTAACCATTGAAAGTGTACAATTCAGTGGCATTGGGTACATGCACAATGTTGTGCAACCACTACCCCTATCTAGCTCCAAAACATTTTCATCACCCCAGCAAGAAACTCTATATCCATTAGGCACTCACTCCCCATTCCCCCTCCCCCGCAACCTCTGGCAACCACTAATCTGCTTTCTATCTATGGATTTGCCTATTCTGGACATTTCTTTTTTCTTTCTGGCCGCGGCACTCGGCTTATGGGATCTTAGTTCCCCAACCAGGGATGGAACCCGGGCCCTAGGCAGTGAAAGTGCCGAGTCCTAACTACTGGACCTTTGGGGAATTCCCTGGACATTTCATATAAATGGAATCTCGCAATATTTGTCCTTTTGTATCTGGCTGCTCCCACTCAGCATAATGCTTTCAAGGGTCAGCCACACTGTTGCATGTGCCAGAACTTCATACTTTTCATGGCTAAATAATATTCCATCAGATGGATAGACCACACTGTGTTTATCCATTCATCTGTTGATGGGCAGGTCGATGCATTTTTACAAATTAAACCACCCATGTATGCAGCACCAGATAAAGAGACAGAACACACAGCTCCGCCCAAGACCACTCCTGCCTCCTCGCAGTAACTGTTAACACAGCCCCAGGGACAGCCACTCTCCTGACCTCATCAGTAGGGAGCAGCGCTGCCCACCCTCTACTTGGGGAATCACACAGCACGTGCTCTTTCATGTCTGGCTTCTTTTAGTGAGATTCCCCTTTGCTGCCTGAGCTTGTAGGTGGTCCATTCTCCCTGCTGTGCAGGCTTCTCAAACTCCGAGGACCACACCCTGCAGTAGGAAACATCCTACATCACAGGGCAGGACACGCTTTTGTGTCTAAAACTGAAACTGGGACTTCCCTGGTGGTGCAGTGGTTAAGAATCCGCCTGTCAATGCAGGCAACAGGGGTTCGAGCCCTGGTCTGGGAAGATCCCACCTCCCGCGGAGCAACTAAGCCAGTGCGCCACAACTACTGAGCCTGCGCTCTAGAGCCCGCGAGCCACGACTACTGAAGCCCATGTGCCTAGAGCCCGTGCTCCACAACAAAGAGAAGCCACCGCAATGAGAAGCCTGCGCACCTCAACGAAGAGTAGCCCCTGCTCACCGCAACCAGAGAGAAAGCCCACACGCAGCAATGAGGACACAATGCAGCCAAAAATAAACAAATAAATAAAATTTAAAAAATTAAAGAAGAACTGAAATTGTCCTTTGGGCTGTGCTATCCAATATGGGAGCCACACCTGGCTATTGCCACTGGCAGTACGGCCATACGCCAATCTGAACTGAGATGTGCTGTCGGTGTAAAAGAACAAACCATATTTTGCAGACTTGTTATGACAAAAACAACGTAAATGATCTGATGAATAATGTTTTATATGGATTATATGTCGAGATGAATAGTATTTTTGGAATATATTGGTTTAAGTAAAAATGACAATTAAAAGTAAGTTGTCCTAAAAAAAAAAAAAAAGTAAGTTGTCCTGTTTCTCTTTACTTTTCTAAAGGAAGCTACTAGGGAATTTAAAATTATGTATGTGGCTCCTATGACATTTCATTTTTTTTGGCCGCGCTACGTGGCATGCGGGATCCTAGTTCCCTGACCAGGGATTGAACCCAGGCCTCCAGAAGTGGAAGTGCAGAGTCTTAACCACTGGACTGCCAGGGAAGTCCCCTCCTATGACATTTCTATCGGGTACCTCCACCTTAGAATAATGCCCTTAGTTGGTGCTACACACTCTGACATTTTATGTTCCATTATATACAGTTTATTTTGTGAGAAGTGTAGTTTTTGACCTACAACATTAATTTTGCATATATAAAAATGCAATTCCGGATAAAACTGACCCATGGGGAACCTCCTAGATGCCAGGCACTGTGCTAAGCCAGATGAGGAAACTGAGGCAGCGAGGGGTCAGAGGCCCTGCCCCAGGTCACACACTGGGGGTCGTTAAGGCCTGGGACCAGGATCTGAGTCCGGTGTTCCCTACTTCCTGCCACACATGGCCTCCCTTTTTATTGCTTTGTTTGCGTTTGGTTGGGGCTTCACGGTGATTTTTGTCTTTTCACAATTCAGTTTCCCAGATTTCCACCTACAACACTCTTGTGAGGTACGACTATCAGGCCCACTTTATAGATGGGGAGACTGAGGCTCTGAGAGGCGACAGGTCCAGGCCCACAGGGTGGCGTCCATTGGTGTGTCCTCCTGTGAGCCCGAGGCCCTTCACTCACCAACGACCATGATGTTGAACTCAAATCCCATCTTCATGGCCTTGATCTTCAGTTGGTCCAGCACAGCCTCGATGCCCACGTAACCAAGCATCTCGCAGGGTAGGGTCCTCGGGCTGGAGGCCCGTGACGAGCTGGGGGAGGGGGACTGCCTCAGGGGGTCCATGGGGCCGAGGAACAACGATGCCTGTCATCCGGGTGGGGTGGGGAGAAGGGGGTCACTGGGGCTCCAGAGGGGGACCACCCGAGTTCTCATTTCTGAACCCTGACTCCTGAGACCTGCTCCCAGGCACTCCCGTACTTCATGCCCCTTCACCTATGCACACCACAAGTCCCCACTGCCCACGGGGTTTGTTGAGGGGTGCCTGGGGGAGCTGCCTCTCAGGGGAGACTGAACCCGCTTTCTGATATGCACCAGCCCCAGGGATCTGTCTCTCCCCACTCAGACTCTCCCTCAGCAGAGTGTGGCCAGCCTGTCAAAACACAGGGGCTGGACCCATGGGGGACAGAGAAGGAGAGAAGCAGCCTCATGTGGCACCTGGTGGCCTTGGATCCCTGTGGGAGCCTTGGGGGGCTGTCCTGTCCTGGAAGACCCTGGTTATGTGCTGAGGGGGAGGGGAGAGGGTGACAGTTAACTGCAGAACCTGAGCTCCACCCCCTTCCTGTGACCCCACCTGGGGGCTCCTCTGCAGCAGGGGGCTGAGAACAGGGACAGGTAAGCTACTCCACCAGGCCCTTTCGGGTCACTGCCCTATAACCCTCACAATGACCCCGGCCTAGTTCTATAGACAGGAACCCCCTGCCCCTGCCCCGGGGAAGCGCCTTTGCCCAAGGTCACTTAGCTGGTAAGTGGTAGCTCTGGGCAGCAGCCAGTCCCTCTACTTCCAAGTTCATGCCCCTTAACCACTCTGTTGGGGAAGCAAACCTGTGACCCATGGCCAGAAAGTACAACATCCATGTGTTTTCTTTGGTCCGTCCATTGTTGGCATCGTAGTGTTTTAAATTGCCAATATAGCCAGAGTTTTGTCTGTGCACAACACTGTTTTAGGAGGCCTAGGATGTTAACTTGTTAATAATCATCAGAGCCCTGTGAAGTAAGTGCTGTTACTACCCCCAGTTTCCAGATCAGAGAGTCCAGTGAGTGGTTCAAGGTCACACAGTGAGGAAGTGGCAGGGCTGGGATCTGTGTCCACATGCTCACCCTCTGTGGCCTCTTTTCTTGTTCACACAAACCTCTAGATTTCTGGTGTATCTTAGAGATTATAAGCCTTGGCAACTCTGGGTCCAGCCTACAGCTGACTCAAGCTGCCCTCTTTTCTTTTCTTTTTTGGCCACGTCACGCAGCTTGCAGGATCTTAAGTTTGCTGACCAGGGATTGAACCCGGGCCCTGGCAGTGAAAGTGCCAAGTCCTAACCACTGGACCACTCGGGAACTCCCTAGCTGCCCTTTTTAGATGGGATACGTGCTCTCCAGTTTGCCATACTCCTCACCCCTCCCTAATGTCTCCCCAATAAGATGTTTCCTATACCAAGTTCATCTCACTCAGTTATTTCTTTCTCACCTGTTTCCTGGCACCTGAGTTTGCAAGCTCTAAGCAATCCTCTGTCTCCGATGTTGGCAAATATTTTCTGTAAAAGGCCAGATAGTATAGATTTTAAGTTTTGCCAATCATAAGATCTCTGTTGCAACTACTCTTTGGCTCTGCCGTTGCAGTGGGAAAGCAGCCACAAGTAGATGGACAGGAGTGGCTGCGTGTCAGACTATTTACAAAAGCAGGTGGTGGTTTGCCGCCCCCACTCTGCCCACCAGGACTCAGCAACTCTGCCCGATCTGCTCAGCTCAACTGTCCTGAGCTCCAGCAGCCTCTGTCCCTCCCTGCCCATGCGCTTCTGCTCCCCCACTTTCTACACATCTGAAGACAAAGGCTTAAACTTCACTTTCCAGGCTTGGAGGCAGAGCCTGCCCTGAACGCGTGCCATTCCTGCTGGAGAACTCTCTCAAGCTACGCCACAGCTCTTGAGGGACATGGAGAGGCTGGCCTCCTCATCAACACAGATGAGAACGTTCTGTGCGGATGACCAAACAGCGCTGCTGACATGGAGACCCACCTTGCGCGGGAGGAGACTCTGTCTCTGGGAATGTCTCCTAAGGAAATAAGCCTCTATGCCCAGAAAACACTTTCTCCAGGAGAGGTGTCACGCGTGAGTGATGTAGGAGTCTGGAAACCTGGGGGGAAGATGCCCACGGGGACTGCGGACTGGAGGATCAGGTCTGCAGAAAGCAGGACCATTCAAGGCGCTCTTGGCCATGTGGACTGGGGAAAGCCAAGGGTAAAGTCATCAGAGCAGAGTGCGGATGGCAGGTGAGCCCAATGTATCCAAAGAATCAAGACTGGAGGGAATCGTACCCACAGGTTGGGTGAGAGTAATACACAACCATTTAGTGCATTCATTGTGCCAAGGGAGTGTTTACATCGATTATTCCATTCAATCCTCAGCAGCCTGAGGAGGGGGATACTCTCCATACACCCACTTTACAGATGAGGAAACTGAGGCAGAGAGGGGTCAGGGGGTGGGCCTCCGGTCACACATGGGTGGGTGTTAAGGGCTGGGAGCAAGACCCGAGTCTGAGGTCTGACCGGCTTGAAATGCATCCTGCCATGGCCTCTATCCCATCATTGCTCTGCTTAGGTCCAAGGGGCTCTAAGGGTGCTTTTTGTCTTTTAATGACTTGGAATATCCCAGATTTTCTTTAATGAGAATAAACAAGAAATGAGGCACCTGGGCGTCTGGACAGGAAGACAGAGGGTCAGTGGGGAGAGGAGAGGACTGGCTCCTGCCCACTGGGCCAGGCCAAGGGGTGGGCAGGGGCCACAGTCGTTAAACCATCCCCCCTCCCCGCTTTTTTTTTTTCAATTGAGGTAAAATTCACAGAACATAAAATTAACTGCTAGCCATTTTAATGTGAACAGATCAGTGGCATTTAGTATTGATACGTTCACAATGTTGCAAATCTACCACCGATACCTAGTTCCAAGACATGTTCATCACCTCTAAAGGAAATTCCATTACCACTAAGCACCCTATCCCCATCCCCCTGCCCCTGGCAAACACTACTTTCTGTCTCTATGGATTTGACTATTCTGGACATTTCATATAAACGGAGTCACATACTATGTGGCCTTTTGTCCTTCTTTCACTGAGCATCATGTTTTCAAGGTTCATCCACTTTGTAGCATATGTCGGTGCTTTGTTCCTTTTCATGGCTGAATAATATTCCACCACATGGAGAGACCATAATGTGTTTATTCATTCATCAGTTTGTGGATATTTTGGGGTGTTTCCACTTTTTGGCTATTATGAAAACTGCTGCTGTGAACATTTGTGTACAAATTTCGGTGTGGACATGATTTAATCTCTTGGGTATATATATCTAGGAGTGGAATCGTTGGGTCTTATGATAACACTATGCATACCTTTTCAAGGGACCGTTTTCCCCAGTGGCTGCGTCCCTACCCCCTTTTGCAATAGAACAGTCATTTCAAAGTTACCCTCCCTGGGCAACAGGAATCTGAGATCTCAGAACAGGATGGAGGGGATGGAGGGTGTAAGATGGGGATCCCAGCACAGGAGACTGTATTACATGGTGGTCAAGGGCTCTGGGATCTGATGCCTGGGTTCCAGTTCTGACTTCTCTGCTCACTAGGTGTGGATGGAAGAATCATGGTGTGCAAAGAGTTCCCATCCGAATCCCCGGGAACCTGTGAATATGTTACCTTATGTGGCAAAAGGGACTTTGCAGATGTGATTAAGGATTCTGATGGGGAGATTATCCTGTGGGCCAGTGTAATCACAGGGGTCCTTATAAGAGGGAGGCAGGAAGAGCAGAGCCAGAGAAGGTGTGAGGATGGAAGCAGAAGTGGAAGTGATGGGGGTGGGGCATGAACGAAGGAATGTGGGTGTGTGGCCACTAGAAGCTGGAAAAGCCGAGGAACTGGGACTTCCCTGGCGGCACAGTGGTTAAGCATCTGCCTACCACATATATACAATGGACTATTACTCAGCCATAAAAAGAAATGAAATTGAGTTATTTGTAGTGAGATGGATGGACGTACAATCTGTCATACAGAGTGAAGTAAGTCAGAAAGGGAAAAACAAATACCGTATGCTAACACATATATATGGAATCTAAAAAAAAAAAGGTTCTGAAGAACCTAGGGGCAGGACAGGAGTAAAGACGCAGATGTAGAGAGTAGACTTAAGGACATTGGGAGGGGGAAGGGTAAGCTGGGACAAAGTGAGAGAGTAGCACTGACATATATACACTACCAAATGTAAAACAGATAGCTAGTGGGAAGCAGCCCCATAGCACAGGGAGATCAGCTCGGTGCTTTGTGACCACCTAGAGGGGTGGGATAGGGAAGGTGGGAGGGAGACGCAAGACGGAGGGGATATGGGGCTATAAGTATGCGTGTGGCTGATTCACTTTGTTGTACAGCAGAGACTAGCACAACAATGTAAAGCAATTATACTCCAATAAAGATGTTAAAAAAAAAAAAAAAAGAATCTGCCTGCCAATGCAGGGAACACGGGTTCGATCCCTGGTCCGGGAAGATCCCACGTACCGTGGAGCAACTAAGCCCGTGCGCCACAACTACTGAGCCCGCGCTCTAGAGCCCGCAAGCCACAACTGCTGAGCCCGAGTGCCACAATTACTGAAACCAGCGCGCCTAGAGCCCGTGCTACGCAACAAGAAAAGCCACTGCAATGAGAAGCCCACGTACCACAACGAAGAGTAGCCCCCGCTTGCTGCAACTGGAGAAAGCCTGCGCGCAGCAGCGAAAACCCAATGCAGCCAAAAATAAATAAATTAAAAAAATTAAAAGAAAAAAAAAAAGCCGAGGAATTGATTCTCCCCTAGGACTTTCAGGAGGAACACAGCCCTGCCCACTCATTTTAGACTCTGACCTCCAGAACTGTAAGATAATAAACTTGCATTGTTTTAAGCCACTAAGTTTGTGGTAGTATGTTATAGCAAGAACAGGAAATGAATACATGTGTGACCTGAGCTAGTTGCTAAACTTCTCAAGGCCTCAGTTTTCACATCTGTAAAATGGGAATGGCAATAATACCCACTTTAGGATTGCCATGAGGAATACAGGAGGTATGTATGTACACGCATCCTTCAGGGATATTGTGGGTACAGTTCCAGACCGCCACAATAAAGCGAATATTGCAAAAAAGTGAGTCACATGGCTTTCCCAGTGCATGTAAAAGTTGTTTACACTATATTGTAGTCTATTAAGTGGGCAATAGCATTGTATCTAAAAAAGACAACGTACGTACCTTGACTAAAAAATACTTTGCTAAAAATTGCCAAAATAATTACAATAATAACATCAAAGATCACCACTCACAGATTGCCATAACAGATATAATAAAAATGAAAAAGCTTCCAAATGCTGCTGGAAAATGGTACCGATAGACTTGCTCAACTCAAGGTTCCACAAACCTTAAATTTATCAAAAACGCAACATCTGTGAAGTGCAGTAAAGAAAAGTGTGCCTGTATAGCGTCAGGCACAGAGCCTAACATTAGCCAACATGTTTTCCCAGCGAGACCGTAAGCCCCACAAGGACAAGGAGGTGTGTCCACCTGATTTACAGCCGGTCCCAAGGGCCTAGCAGGCCTGGGCCCTGCTCTGGGGGGAAGGGGGGAGGCGAGGCAGCTCCAGGTGCTGTGTCAGGGGCCCCCGGCTCCAAGTTCTGGGGAGAGAGCTCATTTGAGCGACCATAACCATCGTCTCACAAGGGTCACTGTGAGGATTAGAATAGAGAAGGACCCCAAAGGCTGCTGCTGCGCTGCCAGGCACACAGTCGCTGCCCAGGCAAGGGCGGTGGTACAGAAACTTCTCCCTCCCCTCCCCTCCTTTCTTCTTTTTCACCTCCCTCCCTCCAACCTGCCACCATTTTTCTTCTGTCTTTTCTTCATTCATGAAGTCAACAGCGGCTGAGTGTCTGCTGTGTTCCAGGTTGGCTGTCTGATCTATTGAGAAAAAGTGAAAAATCCCTGGAATGAAGAGGCCAAGAGGCCTGTGGCCTCCTCCTTCCGCCGCACCTGCTGAGGTTGGGAGGCAGTAAGTACACCTGCGGGGCACAGGCCCCGCCCTCACCGGAGCTCCGTCAGCACCCCCACGGGCCCTGGGGGACTGGTGGGGGGCGGGGCTGGTTGCCAAGGCCTCAGGTGGTGTGGACCCGGAAGCAGGAAGTAGTCTGTATTCCCAGGACCTAGTACCTGCTTGGCTGGGAGATTTCCAAGGCAGGTGGGGGCCCACGGGTGGGGCTCCTGGGGGGAGTGGGCGGGGAGGGGCTTGCTCAGGCCAGGGCCAGGAGAGAAGTGGAAGCGAGGCTGGGGTAGGGGCTGGGGCCAAGAGGGGTGGTGTGGGAGGGCAGGGATGCGGCAGCCCCAGAGGAGCCCAGGGTTCTGAGGTGGCCCTCTGGGGGGCTGGAGCAGGTGGTACCCAGGACCATCCAGCTGAGATGGCCTCGTTAACGGAGGATGTGGAGCAGGAGCTGAGCGCCACAGCCCAGCAAGTGCTGGGGAAACTGTGGAGCCACCAGCTGTTCCAGTCCAAGTGGGACACCGGTGCCTTCATCATCTTCCTCGTCTTCCTCGGTGAGTGTGGCTTGGCCTCTGGCCCCCGGCAGCCTCCCAGGCCGAGGGCCATATCTGGATACCCACCCTGCCCGCAGGCGTCGTGGCGCTCCTGCTGCTGGCCGTCTGCATCCATTGCTGCTGCTGTGGCTGCTGCCAAAGCCGCTCCTCCAGGTCCCGGAAGGTGAGCCCGGAGCACCAGGGCCAGGCCGAGAAGGTGGCGGTGGGGCGGGCCGGGGACCGAGGAGTGAAGCCACCAGCCCCTCTGTGCCTCTCTTGCAGAAACACTCCGTGGGATTTGATAACCTTGCCCTGGAGCCTTAATGCGGAGAGTCCTTGCTCCCCTGCCTTTGTCCTGCTGGGCAGCAATAACAACGCCTTGTTCAGCCAAAACCTGAGTCTGGAGTGTATTCTGAACCTCCCGTCAGGGTGGGCAGTGTAGGCCCCCACTGCTTCATCCAGATGACCCCTGTGTCCCTCACAGCCTTCAGATGGCATGACTGTCACCAGGAGACCTCGGGTGACGTGCTGCAGCCACCCAGCCGCTGCCCATTCACCATCCCATTCGGCCCCTCGGAGGCCAGGGGTTCAGTCACTGGGTACTCGGCCCAGCTCCTGACTATCAGGGACCCCTGGACAGGTCCCTACTCAGACAGACAGACAGACAGAAGGGCTCCAGGCAAAGTCGGATGGTTTTTATTTCTTGAAGGCCCCGTCAGGGTTGCCAAGCGAACACAGTCAAGGGCACTACAGCTCGTGGTGGGTAGCTTCTGTCCTTCCCTCCCAACTCAGAGCTTAGGGCCACCACCCACCCCTCAGGCTCCAGTGGGAGGGGGTGTGTGGCTGCCCCTTGCCATCCTGGAGGAGCTCGACAGGCTGCGAAGAGGGGAGGAAGGAGAGCCCTGGGCCTGGCCCCAGCCAGAGTCCAAAGGTTCCTGCCTTGGGGGGAAGGCAGGGCTTGGACTATAGGCTACCTCGAAGCCCCGCCTTCCTGACCTCCCCCATTCAAAACAAAAAGCACGCCAGTGGCCAGTGTTCCTTCCTCCCAGTGTGTCCAGTGTTGACAGGCAGGGCAGGGTGAAGAGAGAAATAAATAGGCTGCAGTGCCGAGCTCTGGCCGGCACTTTGTGTGTGTAGGTGTGTGTGTGTGGGGGGGGGTGGGGGTGGGGAACAGGGACTCCTTGGGCAGGGGCCATTCCCAGGGAGACAGGCTCTTGGGTGCTCTGTTCAGAAAGGCCTGTAGCTCCAGTAGCTGGAGAACACGGAGATCTGGGGAAGGAGGGAGATGGGGGGACATGGTGAGTGGTGGTGCTAGGGGATCTGGCCCCTGCTGCACCCTCTGTGACCCAGGCGAGATTTGAAGGTCATCCAAGGGCCATGTGTCAGGAAAAGGATACTGTTGCCAAGCAACACCATGGCCAACGTTTGGGGTGTGCAGAGGGTACGACAGATCTTAAGGTTAGGGGGCGCTTTAGAGATGTGCCGCCCAAAAAAAGAAGGGGCTAAACAACCTGCTGTTTGGCTGGCCTAATCTGCGTGAGGCCCAGCCCGGCCCTGACCCCCCATGTCCCCACCTTATCCTTGAGCTGCTGGCAGAGCTGCAGGGAGACGGTGAAGAAGACGAGGGCGTCGTTCAGCCACGGGATCACACACTCCACCTTGTGCACGTGGCTCACCTCCAGACGCTGTGCACCCCACTCGCTGCGGGGAGATGGGAGTGTCCCTGAGGGCAGTTCAGCCGGCCAGGACCCCATCCCCTGAGTTGCAGATGTGCGAGGGTGCTCCAGGGACCTCTCCCAGGCAGCGTACTTACAACATGGCCCCAGGGCTGTGAAGCACGGCACCTCCGGCTGGGCGGAAGTTCTAGGCAGAAGAACATCAGACTGGATCAGGCCTGGGGCCTGGGGCGGGCAGGGGTGGGGTGGGGGGGGCGGGGTGCTCACCTTGGTGGAATTGGGCTGCAGGGCATGCAGCTGGTACACGGTGAGGCAGAGCTTGTTGAGGTTGATGTAGACGTTGACCAGCAGGTCAGAAGGCAGGGCAGGGGCGAACATCCGCTGTGGGGAGGGGGGCCGGGCAGGCACATCCCACGCCCGCCCCTCCAACCACCCTGGGGGACTCCCAGTCCCCATCCCATGGACTGGGGCTTCCAGAGTCTTCTCAGGTACCCCAGCTAGCTTCCTGCACCACTGGGCTTGGGACCCACTGATCCAGATCAGGGGGGTACATATCTGGGGGATGCAGAATGGAAGCCAAGGACTCCATCCCAGAAAACTGCACATAGGACTCTGTCGACAATTTGGGGCTTGCAGGACCTCCTGGCACCCCTGTGTCCCTCCCGGGTGCGAGCTGGGCCCCTCTGTGGGGACCGCCTCTCCTGGAGCAGGGGCCAGCCTGAGGCACCACTGACCGTAAGCCCGCTGGCAGCGATCTCAGGCAGAGTGAGGGTGGCTGGAGTGGTGAGCCGGTTTCGGGCTCTGGTCAGCTGCAGCATCACGGCATCCATCAGCTGGGAGAAGGGGGCTGGTCATAGCTGCTGTTAGGGCAGCGGGGCCTGGTCCTGATCCCATCCCCCTCCCCACCCCCGTATCAGTAGCAACAAAGTTATGGTAGCTCCTAGCTCCTTCCCTGGAGGGTCACAGTCTCAGGGCCCGAACCCCTGCAGCAGGAGGCTTGTTAAAGATGCAGGTAATTGGGCTCCAGCTGGGGGTCAGGGGCAGGACAGAAGGTTCTACTGCATGGGATCCTGGGTATTGGTCCAATGGGGAACAGAAGATCCCAGAAGTTAGTCCCAGGGGCATGAGGGCGTTGTGGATGAGAGTACAGGCAATGAAGGAGCTTAGAAGAAGGGATCCTAATTCAGCTTGGGTGCAAGGGGCCAGGGAGGGCTTCCTCAAGGAAGAAATGGGATGGCTAAGTTGAGGCCTTATGGTGGACACCAGCCCCATTTTCACAGGTGAGGAAACTGAAGCTCCAAAGGGTTAAGGTCACACAGCTAGGGAACGGTGGAACCATCTGCACTCATCCCCTCCCTTTGCCAAGGAGCAAAGCTTTGGCTCGAACTCAGAGCCCCAGCTTCCACTGCTTCCAGCTATTCATCCAGCTGTTGCCATGGCGCTGGGGTCACATGGCTCCAGGGAAAGGCAGAATTACTGGGTGGAGGCATGGGGGCTGCACATTACACCCCAGAGGGCAGTCACAGTTCTGAGAGAGACCTTAGCCCATCTGGTTTCAAATTTTCATGAGGTCCAGAGAGGATAGGTGAACCACCTGAGGACACACAGCAAGTCAGGGGCAGAGCTAAAGCATGAACTCAGGGCATCTGAGCTTCATCTTGTCCCTCCACAGCACATGAATTCATTTTGTTAATTACAAAAGTTTTTCTGTTGCTGGTACTAAAACCTGTAGCTACTGTTTACCAAGGGCTTACTAGAGACCACTTTACCTGCATCATCACGACTGGCAGTCACTACAGCTTGTCCCCCTTTTACAGGTGAGGCTACTGAGGCACAGAGTGGCTAAGTAAGTGACTTGAGGTTGCACAGCTCATAGTGGGGGCCCTGGGATCAGAGCCCAGGTCTGTTTCTGGAGCCTGGGCTGTGAGCCTTTCAACTGTGGCTGGATGGACATGTATACACTGAGAGGTGAAGGGTCAACCATCGGCTACACCTGAGAATGTGGGGGCAGAGCTTTCCAGGGGCCCAGTCAGAGGTCAGGGAACCTGGCTCTCCCATCCCTGCGGGAAGCTCACCTTGAGGACCTCTGCTCCTGTCCTGAACTGGTAGCTCTCGTCCCGGTTGGCAAGGAGGTAAATGGCTTGGCTCACGTGGTTCCTGGCGTCTTGGATCTAAAAACAGCACCCAATGAGCGGTTAGTGGCCTGGGCCTCGGCAGGGAGAGGAGCCAGCTTCACAGCAGCCACGGTCCCTGGGGGCCCCAGCCTATGGGCCCCCACCCTGAGGGCCTATCCTCCTAGGAGGGGCAGGGTGGGTGCCGCCTGCGGGCCAGGCCCTGGCTGCGTGCTGTGAGTCAGGCTTGGTCCCTGGCCTCATGTGGCTCACTTTCCAAAGGAGGACAGAGGGTAATAGAGTAAAGGCACAAGGTAACAGACTGTGCAACTTGCACAAGGAAACAAACAGGGTGATGAGGGCGGTGAGGGGGAGGCTCCAGGGAAGCGACTCTTGAGCTGATGCTCGTGTGATGAGAAAAGCTGAGGGAGTGGGCTCCAGGCAGAGGAACAAGCCCGAGCAAAGGCCCTGAGGTGGAAACAGCTGGTGACCAGTGAGAGGAGAGAGGGAGGGGGCAGAAGCCAGGCCCAATCACATAGGTGTTGTTAGGAAGCATGGACTTGGTCTCCAAGAGCCAGCGGAAGCCCCTGGAAGCTCTGGGCAGGGAGTGACTTGTTCAGGGCATCCCTGTGGCTCCCGCTGGGCTGGGGGCCTACACATAAGACAGACTAGGAGACCAGGCACTGCCCACCACAGCTGTGCTGCTAGGAAACACCTTCCCAAGCCTGCTGCGGCTGCAGGTCCCCACAGTGGCCAGCCCAGGAGGCCTCAGCGCTGCAAGGGACTGCCCCTGCCTGCCCTTGCGCCCCTGAGCCCTGGCCGGGGAAGGGCCCGGTTACCTGCTGCAGCTTCCACTGCTTGTCCTCCCTGAAGGCAAAGTGCAGCAGCTGGTTGTTCCTGGGCATCTTCAGGTTCACGTCCTGATGGGCAAGAGCGGGATAAGCTGGGCAGAAGGATGCCCTCCTGCTTTTGGCCACTCAGCCCTTGAGCCGGGGGCAGAAACGGGGTGTGTACGGTGGCTCAGGCCACAGCCACTCCATGGGGCAGAGGGCCTCTCAACACCCTGGCCATTTGGGGAGTGAACAGGGAGGTCAGGAAACAGGAACTCAGGCCCAAGAGGAACCACAGAGAAGTGAAAGGGAAAAGAGCCAAGAAAGGGGAAGGCGGCTTTGTCTGGGAGGAGGCGTGTAGTTGTGGGCAAACGGGGAACATGTGTACATGCCAAGGGACGGAACGCCCACCCGAGGAGAGGGACCTTCCCCCAGGCCTTGGCACCTGCCACAGGGTCAAGTGCAGCTGGAGCTCAGATGTTGGCTGATTGCACTTTGATCTGGGGCTAGCCTAATCCTGCCAATGCCCACGCTTCCTGGGGCCCAGAATCCAGGTAGGGCTGGGTAGCGCTGTGTGCAAAGCATTCCTCCCCCCTTCCTGCACCTGTCACTGAAGCCACACACCAATCTCATGAGCGGGTTAGGGAGGGTGTCATTTTACAAACAAGAAAACTGAGGCCCAGAGAGGTCAAGGATCCTGCCCAGAGTCACACAGCTGGCTGGCGGCAGAGCTGGGATAAGCAGGAGGCCCCACGCTTTTCCCCACTGGGTCCTGTGGCAGCATGGGAAGGGGAGAGGGGCCGGGAGACTCACCGCCTGGCTCAGTGCATCCCCTTGCAGAGTCAGCACGCCCTTCACCTGGTCTGTGCTACAACACGTGGGGGTCAGAGAAGCGCCTGCAGCTGCCCCTCCCACCACCCCATCCTCCCAACAGGCTGTCCCTGGCTGTCACAGGATGGTCCAGCCTGTCCCACTGCATACCCTCTGGACGTTGGAGCTGAAATCAGTCTGCAGGGCAAGGCCGTGCCACCTGTCCTAGAGGGTATCCCAAGTGTCCCCCCTCCCCAAGAGCCCACTCCCCAACCCAGCCCAGGCTCACCCACAGCTGCCCAGGATGAAGTTCTCCTGCTTTGTGGGCCCCTCGGTGCCTGAGCCCGGCAGAGTGAAACGGAGAGAGGCCTCCTGCGGGGCAGAGGGGAGTGGGGTAGAGTTCACCCACCCCAGCCTAGCCATGTGTCCAGAAGCCCCACTCCCAGGGCCCCTCCCCCACAGCCTGAGTTTCAGGTCCTACCTGAGCCGATACCTGCTCTTTCCACACTCCCTGGGAGCTTACTGTGTGCCCAACCCGGGAGAGAGAACCGAGAGATACCCTCCCGGCTTGGGTAAGGTTCGGAAGTGGGGAGCAAAGTCAGGGGAGACAGTAGTCATGGCAACCCGCAATTTTGGCTTTACTAGGCACTGCCTGGACATTTTTTTGTGATTCTATGGTCTTTTTTTTTTATCACAACAGCCCTGAGGCCGGTACTAGTATCTTCTTTTTGCAAAGGGAAGGCCCAGAAAGATCGAGTACTTGGCTGAGGTCAAAATGCTGGGTCCAGATCTGAGGTTAAATGTCAATTTCAAAGGAGGCCTTCTCCGACCCCCGGGCTCAATCCAGGCCCGCCGCGCTCACAGGGCTGCTTGTGGATTGGGTAATTATCTGCTACTGCCCCCCGGCTAGACTCTAAGTCCTCTGAAGGCAGGGCCTGGTCTGAACACGGCGCGTCGCGTACACAGTCGGCGCTCGGGCGGCAGCCGCGGGAGGCCGGGGAAGGAGCCGCGCTGGGGGAGGGTAGGGAGGGTGGGCGCCCGCACAGGCCCTCAAGGCGCGTTACCTTGAGGATGTCCTGCAGCTGCCTCAGCACGGCGTGCACCTCGTCATGCAATAGCCAGCGAAACTCCTCCTCCTGCGGGGACAGGCCCGCAGTCAGCCGCCCGGGCCCGCCGCCCCCCGCCCCACCCCGCCCCGCCCGCGCGCCTCACCAGCACCGCCCGCTCCGCCGCCGTCGCTGCCATCACGGTCGCCATCGCCGCCGCTCGCTGCCCAGCGACCATCACCGGCCCGCCGTCCGCTCCCAGCTCAGTCCTCCGTCGCGCCCGGGCCCACCCCCCTCGCCGCCGATTGGCTGCACGGGCGCCCGCCCCGCCTCCAGCTCGCGACACTGTGAACGCCCCGGAACCCGCCCGCTCCGGCTCACCCCGGACACCGCCCTCACCAGCCGCGGGCGCTGAGTACTCCGGAGCCGTATCCATCGCTACTCTCGGGCCGGAGCGCCAGGGCTGCTCGTCCCGCCCCTTCTCGGCCCTGATAGGGCGCCCTGCTCCGTGCGCACTCACCGATTGGCCGGCCCGATAGCTTGCTCTCGCCGCGCCCGGCGATTGGCCGACGGGGCACCTTGTTTCCGCCCGATCTCGCCTCCGGCCCACTAGTTCCGTCGGTCCGAGAGGGACTAACGCGCGGACCCTACAGTCCCATCGCCGTGCAGAAGAGGCCGCCGCTCCGCTCCACGCCTGGCCCCACCCCTCCCACCACCGCACGGCGCTCCATGTCTGGGCGCAGACCACCGCCAAGGTCACAGTTGTGTTACCAAGAAACGTTTTTATTTTGCTTGCAGTAGCTTTTTGTTAATTGCACAAAATCATGTTTTGTTTTTGCCATTTAAACATTATCACACAATCCTATTATGAAAGACAAATGTTCATTAAAAACAAAGCAAAAATAAAAATTCACAACCTTAATTACCTAGATTTGTCATTTAAAGGAGGTTTAAAGGAAAAAAAAAAGGGTGGTGGAGGAGGGGCTTTCTTACAAACTTTTTCACAAGTGTCACATTTTCTCCTTAAAAGGGAAGGATTTCAAAACAAAGGTGAAATAGCTTAAACAAATATTCATAAAAAGGAACTTTACAGAATTGTCAACAATATTAAGACAACATTGACTAACCAGTTTCATTACAGCATCTTCCCCCACCCCCACCCCCCCGTGTCCGACTAGGACTAGAACAGGCTTTGTGTTCAGACAGAATTCAAAATCCCAGTGAAATTAACAACTGTGCCAAAAACCACGGGCATCTCCCCTGCCTTCCACCCATGTCTTCTGAGATCCCCTGACCTGGGTTCTGATCAGTGGAAAAGGGCCAAGCCTGTGAGGGGGAGGGGCCCCACAACAGCGTGGGCACCTCGTTATGTTTATCATCACATATTCACTATAATTGCTGACCTTTTGCAGTGTGACTTTGGAAAATCCAACCCATGCAGAGGGAGAAAACACTGACATCCTTTAGGTAACTTCTCCTTGTTCTTATGCCACATTCTAAGCCCCTCTGGTCCCCTATCCAAGGAGAAATGCTAGTGTCTCGAGGATGTCTTAGATCTGCCTCTTGAGGGTCAGGTAGCTCTGGTTCAGTCAGGCCTAGTTCTCCTCTTCCCTCCCGACAGACCCCAGGACCCTGAAAGCACCGAAAACCAAGCTGCTGGCTTAAGTGCAGACACTCATTCCTGTTTCAAGAGCTGAGCCTAAGAAATGGTCATCGTTGGTCAGGTTGGGTCTGGACCAAAGAAGGAAGAGACAGAAAGCAATACTGTCTCCATGAGAGGAAAAGGGGGAGGGAAGGAGAATGGAGAGAGGTGGGCATGCAGGGGACTTGTGCAGGGATGGGCTGGAGAAGGTGGGACTGCTGTGAGGGGATGTGGGTCAGAATGGCTCTTCAGAACCAGGTGAAGGGTCTGTGGCATAACGGAAACAGGAAGGAACCCCATACTCCTTCCCTCTTCAATCCTCAGTGGTGACCCTCAGGACCCCCTTCCCAAGGACTGGAATGCAAATCCAAATACTACAACAGCCTGGTGAGGAGTGAGCACCCTTACACCAAAGCAAGGAAGTCTGATCCCAGCCCAGGCTCCACAGTCGCGGTGACTTCTGGGCAGGTGCTGAACAGCAGCGAGGAGAGAGGGCTTCTATGAAGCTCACCTAGGGGCAGGCTGTTTGCTGCTTTCCCTGGAAAGCCAGAGCCCTGTCTTCGCTTGACTCTGCCAATCCCTTTTCAGCTCACAAAGGCATTTATGGAGAGTTGGTTGCACATTGGTAGCTTAAACATGACAATCCTCATCAGCTGGTCACCTGAGGTGGGAGGGCCCATGGGACCCTCCATTTACAGTCTGCTGGCTCATCTTGGCCCAGAGCCTCTCCCTGCGTGGGATCCAGTGGGGGACAGTGGACAGAACCACAGCCTCTTCGTTGTGAGGGAAGCAGTGGGAAAGCTTCCACTTCTCACTGCTGATTCTAGTTCCTCAACTGGAAGGGGTTTGAGATAAGACAGCTTGGAAGAAGGGAAAAAAAAAAAAAAAAGCCAGGCAGCAGTTTCTGGGCAGCTTCTATCCTGGGGCGAGAGCCAGTATGGTGGGTTTTGTGTGTATGTGTGTGTGTGTGTGTGTGTGTGTTTGTGTGTGTGAACACACAGCCACCTAGTCCAAGGCCGGTGCCCAGCTCAAGAGCTTTCCCACAGGCCAATCCTGCTGACACCCCTCCCCTCTCCAGGACCTCCAGGGGAGGAGCGATGCTGTGTGCTGTGCTGATGGCAAGTCTCAAAGTCTGTAAAAAAGAAGATGGAGACAGGTGGACTGGTCCAGAGTTAAGTCCCAGGACCCCAACTCCATGTGAGGAAGAGGGGGTCAGAGGGAAGATGGGGGGTGGGGGTGGGGTCAAGGGCTTAGTGTATATAGGCTCGGTACACGGCAGACATGTCATTGTCAGACTGGTCCAGTGCCTTGGCTCTTTTGTACACCTGGAAAAAAATGACATGGGCTTAGTCTGGCCACAAAGCTGACTTAGAGACACAGATCTGCTTCCGAGAGGCAGTCCTCGATGTGGTTAGGTAGGTAGGTTCTGGAGTCTAGGCTGTCTGGGTGTGACTCCTGGATTCTCCACTGACTGGCCTAACTTTGGACAAAGTGCCTCAGTTTCTCTGTGCCTTCACTACTGCTTCTTGACTTTATGGAGAAGGTAACAGGGTTATTGTGAGGATTAATGGAGTGAGGAATGTAAAGTGCTCAGAGGCAGGGCTCAGCATTGTTAGTAGTTATAATCATGTTCCTTCCTGCCCCAAGGACTTCCCATGTTATTCTCTGGGCCACTGTCCCTGTCCTTCCCTCAGCATTGGCTGGCTCCTTCCCAATCAGCTCCAAGGCCTTTCCTGACCATCCCATCTGAAGCAGCGGCTACACCACTTTACCCAGCCACCTCCATCCCTTTACTCTGTTCCACTTTATTCATAATTCTAACCTTCTGCAATTCTTACTTGTTGAAACATTTATGTGCTTACTTTGTGCCTCCTTCCATTAAAATGTAAGCTCTACAAGGAAAAGAAGGGGCTGCACCCTGTGTCCCCAGAGCCTAGAATGGTGCTTGGCAATTAACAGCCACCCCAAAGGAACTAGATGAATATGAAAGAGTGTGAGAAAAATTAAAAAGCCATCGTTCAACAAGGGCAGCACAACATCCAGTCATGTTGAAAAAGTGCAGCTGGACACAGGTTCCTCTCACACAGTTGGCCGGCTGCATTTTTTTCTTTTTCTAAACATGATGTCCACTACAGCTCAGGTGTAGCTGTCAACTCAGAATGAAGACTAAATAAAGACCTTTTGAGATAAAAGAGAACTTAATCATTGCCAGCAAACCTGCATTCAGGAAATGCTAAAGCAAGTTCTTCCAGCTGAAAGGAACACAATACCAGAGAGAAATTCTTCAGAAAGGAAAAGAAAGCACTGGAAATGGTAAATTAGAGAAATATGAACTTATTTTTTCTCTTAATTTCTTTAAAATACATATGACTACTTAAAGCAAGACATTCTGACAACGGTGGGTTTAAAACAAAGACAAATGTAACACATAGGACATTTGTACCCTAAAGCAGGGGTTCTCAACCTGGGGTCATTTTGCTCCCCACCTGGAGTGACATTTGGTAATGTCTGGAGACACCTTCTATGAACTGAGGGGGTGCAACCGGCATCTAGTGGGTAGAGGACAGGAATGCTGCTAAACATCCTGCAATGCACCGGACAGCACCCACATCAAAATGTCAATAGCGCCCAGGTTGAGAAACCCTGCCTTAAAGGATGAGGGAGGGAGAGGTAAATGGATCTACATTTTATGTAAAGAGGTCTAATCTAGGATGTGAAATTAAGGATGCGTATAGCAATCCTTAGAGCAAAGACAAAAGAAAAATGATGCACTGTTAAAAAGCCAATAGATAAAATGGAATTTTTAAAAAATATATTTATTTATTTATTTGGCTGCGCTGGGTCTTAGTTGTGGCGCACAGGATCTCGGGATCTTCGTTGCGACATGTGGGATCTAGTTCCCTGACCAGGGATTGAACCCGGGCCTCCTGCATTGGGAGGGCGGGGTCTTAACCACTGGACCGCAAGGGAAGTCCCGATAAAATGGAATTCTAAAATATATTCAAATATCCCAAAAAAAGGATATCCCAAAAGAAAGGAGGAACAAACAAAAGCCAGAGGGGACAAATGGCAATCAAATGATAAAAGAGTAGCTCTAAATCCAACCACATATCAATAGACTTCAAGACAAAGACTAAATGTTAATGGACCAGTTAACCTCAAGATCCTGAACTCCAAACAGTGGCCAGAAAGTGCCGTGCTCCATCAAGAAATTAACCAAAATGTCTGTTTCCAAGCCAACGAATCCTGTAGTCAGGGGAGAGGCAAGTGGAAATCACCTCACAGAGAAGTGCTCCCAACACAAGCCACCATGGAACCCTTCAGAAGTAACCACAGTTACAAACTCAACGAAAAATTATATAACACATGAGGAATTCCACTGCCAAGAGAGAACCTGAATGTAAGAAAGGAGGAACCTGAAATTGTACTGCAAACTGGGAAGTGAAACAAGTACTCTGAGATGTTCAGACACACGAAGGAAGGACAGAGACACAGAATTCAAGGACAGAAGATTATAAACTATGAAAAGGCAGGTCTGAAAAGAACAGTACTGTGTATTTTTTATTTATTTATTTTTGGCTGCGTTGTGTGGCTTGCGGGATCTTAGTTCCCCAGCCAGGGATGGAACCTGGGCCTCCAGCAGTGGAAGCAAGGAGTCCTAACCACTGGACAGCCAGGGAATTCCCCAGTACTGTGTATTTTTACTTCTTCTTTGTCTCTATAGAACAAGCCACTTGAGACCTCTATTTAACCTGAATAAAAATGCATATAGCTTATAGCACTTGGAAGACAGAGTCTCTAAAATAAATGAATCTGTGTGATTCATGTATGTATGTGTTTCACAAAATGTAGTTTTTTAAAAATTTATTTTATTATTTTATTTTTTGGCTGCGTTGGGTCTTCGTTGCTGTGTGCAGGCTCTTCTCTGGTTGCGGCGAGCGGGGGCTACTCTTTCTTGCGGTGCGCGGGCTTCTCATTGCGGTGGCTTCTCTTGTTGCAGAGCACGGGCTCTAGGCGTGCGGGCTTCAGTAGTTGTGGCTCGCGGGCTCTAGAGCACAGGCTCAGTAGTTGTGGCACACGGGCTTAGAGGCTCCGCGGTATGTGGGATCTTCCCGGACCAGGGCTCGAACCCGTGCCCCCCGCATTGGCAGGCAGATTCTTAAAAACTGCACCACCAGGGAAGCCCAAAATGTAGTTTTTATTGTAATTCTATGGTAAAGACAAATATTGCTCAGCTGTTTTTTTTTCTTAAGCTTATACTTCTATCAGATTGAGATAAGAAAACTGAACTTCTAAAAAACTGTTTCCAAAAAGTACCTATGTAGGTGCTTAATAAACGTCATTCAAAAAAAATGTTAAGGACTAAACAACCCAATTAATAGGCAGACACTGTCAGAATGGATAAAAATGCAAGCCCCAATTATAGACTGTCTACAACAGACACAATTTTAAAACAAAGGTTGAAAGTAAATGGATGGAAAAAAATACATCACATGGAAACCGTAAGCATGAGAAGACTACAGCAGCCATATGAAAATCAGACAACAGACTTCAAGACAAAGATCAAGATGGACATTTCTTAATAACGAAAGAGCAAATTCATCAGGAAGACATAACAATCATAAACGGCTAAGAGCCCAATAACAAAGACATCAAGCAGAATAGACAGAATTAAAGGGAGAAACAGATGATCCCACAATCACAGCTGGAGATTTTAACATCCCTTTCTTAGCAATTGAAAGAACTAGAGAAAAAGGTCAGTAAAGATAATCTAAAAAAATACTACCAACCATCTCGACCTAACTGATATGTGCAGAACACAGCACCCAACTGCAGAACACGCAGTCTTCTTAAGTGAACATGGCACACCCACCAAGGCAGATCATGTGCTGAGCCACAAAACAAGTCTGAATCAATGCAAACAGTTAAAAGCCATATGTAGTATATTTTTTTGGATCACAGAGATACATTAGAAATCAATAACCATTAGGTATCTAGGAAACCCTTCAGGGTTTTTATTTGTATTTGACAAATAATCCACAGGTCAAAGAAGAACTCCCAGGAAAGTAAGCATGGCTCGGAGGAAACATACTTAGGAAAGGTCTAAAATCAACCACCTAAGATTCCACCTTGAGAGGTTAGACACAGAGCCAAGCCAAGCCAAAGTAAGCAGAGGGAGGAGTGCAAGGGAAACAAAGGAGGGCTGCTGGGACTAGCACCGAGGCTTCCTGCTGTTACCTCATTGGCTGCAGCTGCCATAGGAGTCGGATGGTTGACGGCATCACCCAGCGCAATGGCTAGACGGAGATCCTTCTGTATGTATTTCAGGTAGAAATCAGGCTTAAAGTTTCCTTGCAGGATATCTGAGGAGGGAAAGTCATTCATCAGAAGAACTGAAAGGATCCTAAATAAGAAACCACCTGGAGTCCTGTCAGAGGTCAATACCTAGCATTTCCTCCCCCTCGGACACCCAAGAGACAAGTTCCCAGCCTGTAGCCCCAAATCCTATCTACCATGTCTCTGGATGCTCTCTGACTGCGGGCCTGGACTGACTGGAGTGGGTGCATCATTCACACACAATGAGTCCCTGAAGAAGACACTGTTCTGTGACATCTGCCTGACCCAGTTCCCAGCTTCAACCAAAACTACAACACAAAAAGAGAGGCCAAAGGCAACTTACTTTGGCACTTCTGGTCCAGGAAGATGCTGGCCAACTGTCCCTGATTGAGGATGTCCAAGAGTGTCTGCTGGGACTGGCCTGTCACTTGGGCCAGGGTGAGCCCCTCAGCGATGGTGGCCATGAAGCTCCCCTGGACCATGTTCACGATCAGCATCATCTTAGCTGCGTTGCCAACCTCACCTGCCCAGGGCAAAGCATCGTGGTCACGTCCCAAGAATCCCGTGGGGAGGGACTTTCTGCCCACCCTCACCCCTGCTTGGACCCACCTCTACACCCAGAGGAGGCCCCATTCACCTGCCCCTGACAGAACTGGCTCTGACCCTTCTGGCTCTTCCTCCTTCCAGGCACTGACTGTGCAAGTCAAAGGAAACCTTCCCACGGGGGCCCCAGGCAGAGAGGCCGTGCGGGACTGACGGTGTCATCAGGGTGGTCTAGAGGGGATGTGGCCCACCCAGCATCCAGGCCTGAAGTGGCCCGACAGGTGGGCAGGCATGTTACCTAGAAAGAAGGAGGTCTTCCCCATTGCCTGGAAGCAGCTGCTGCAGTCCTCATATAAGCCCCTGTCTCCGGCCGCTAAGATCACCAACATCCCATCATTAGATAGCTGCTGATTCCCTGAGACCGGGGCTTCCAGAAAGCGGCCCCCCCTGGACACAATCACCTGGAAAGGAAAGTCACAGCTTCTGGAGACCTTGCCTCTCACGAAGGTCTTGGGCAGGAAGCAAGGAGCATACTGGGGCAGGAGCACTTGACCCTCCACGCCGAGGCCCCAAAGCTGACGCCCGTACCAAGGTGCTGGACTGACACTGGGAGGGTCAGCAGACTGTCCTCCACCAGGTGCCTGAATCACATGCGGTAGACAGAGAGAAGCTGGGGTGTCCTCACAGGCTCCCATTTACTCGGAGTTTCTCACAAAGACCAAAGACTACAACCAACGTTGACAACGCCAATGGCGTGGTCGACCACACTTCCTACAGACACTGTCCTACCTTGATTTCAGCCACCCTTAGAAGGCACATGGGCCACAAATCACCACCCCCTCACTTGGGCCCAGTGGCTCAGCGTGGTGGAATACTCTGCTAGTATCTGTAGAAAGCTGCTTAAATCAAAAAGGCCCTGCTGGCAGCCTAGATTGCTTCTGAGAGGCTGGCAGCTATAGGACCTGATGCCCATCCCAGCCAGGAAACAAGTCTCCTTTCACAGCCACTCAGACTAGCTGTAGATTTGAAGGCAGAGAGTGAAGACAGGCTAGTCCCAAAGTCTCTGGCTTTGGCTCTAGAGTAACTAAGTTGCCCACACTTCGGCATGGTTAGCCTGGGTCTTGGGCTCCAACTGAAAGGATGCTGGAGGGCCAGCCCGAATGAGGCCACTACCTGGGCCAGCTCGGTGACTGTGTCAGCATCCACTGTTGACATGTCCACGTAGCACTTCCCGGGGCGGATCCCTTGCAGCACACCACTGGGGCCCAGCACCAGCTGTGGGGACACAAGGGAGAAGCAATAGCCCAGGCTCCCAGCCAGACACCCAGGAGCCCCTTAGACCTAAGGTCAGTGTCCTGTTGATTTTTTGGCTCATTTCCCAAATAGAAGCTAAATATTAAGGCTCAAAAGGGAAGAGCATGTAAATAAGCAAGGGAAAGAGGAGAATTTATGGTATGCTCCCATTTATCTTCAAAAAGAACATGTGTTTCTTTTTATTAAAAACCTCCCATTGAAAAGATGGAACCTCAGTATTTATTTTTTTTGGCTTCTTTGGATTTACTTGGATTAGTCCAGTCATGAGTTAACAAGATGACTACTGCACTTGAACTTTTAAAGCATACAAATACAGCGATAGCTAAACATAGGAACTTGTCACATGGACCACAGGCACACCAAAGCTTCCAGCTCAACAGGAATACATGAGCCTATGAGGAACCATTTCACGTTTCAGCACAGACCTCAGGGACCCTAGTCAGTTTCATTCTTTGTTCTGAATTAAAGGAAGTCTGTATTCAATCCATGCAAACACCCTTCACAATGGGAGATGGCCCCCAAATAGGAAATCCACCGCCCACCCCTCCCCCAATGCAGACACTCACTCAGTGCTCAGGGGAGAAGGGGAGGAGGCCAGCCAGTTTTCCCAGCCACAACCTGAGACGCTGAGGGGAGGGAGGGGATCCTTACGTCCTTGGCTGCCTTTGGATCCGACACGCAGGCAAACGTGATGTCACAAGTTGAAACGACTTCAGCGGGGGTTCTTCCTAGGCGGGCCCCCTCCTGGATGAACAAATCACACTGCAAAAGTCACAGATCCTAATGTGAGCTGCAGGCAGTGCACAACACACACACCAGCCAGGCCAGAGATGCAGTGCCCAGTCCTCCTGAGTGGCCTTCCAAGGCAGGAGGCTGAGACTGTGAGCCAGGGACCCCAGCGGGTAGTCTGACTGCTCAGGGAAGTGGACGGGAGCCGCTAAAGCACAGTCTTGTGTTTTTTTTTTTTTTGGCCGTGCTCATGTGAGATCTTAGTTCCCTGACCAGGGATTGAACCCGCGCCCCTGCAGTGGAAGCGCAGAGTCTTAACCACTGGACTGCCAGGGAAGTCCCCAGTCTTGCCTAGGAGGATGTTCCATGTTCTACTTCACAGGAAGCACAAAACAAACGTCTGCTGAAGGTTTCCTGAATGAAGAACAGGATGTGAATAGTACTTGTCTGCAGCTCTTTGTGGCTGTCGCTATCTTGGCTGTGGTGAAATCTACACAGTGCCCTGTGAGCTGGGGAAGCAGGGTTGGGGCTAACAGGTTGCCATTCCTTACTGAATTGTTTCTGGGGGCGGTCTATAAGCACTAACTTTTCTTTTCTGAAAATTAAAATCACCCAGAACATCTCATAACAAAAATACATCATTAACATTTTGCTGTATTTCCTTTTTCTAAAGGCATTAAAAAAAGTATTTAGAATAATTTGGACCTATTATTTTGCATCTAACTTTTAATATTTTATATGATTACATCTATCAATATTATAGACTTTCATAATTACTGTTTATAATGCATGGCTGCAGGATACTCCACTGAGAGATATACCTGAATTTACCTAATGGCTCTCCTGCAGTTCAATATCTGGCCTGATTTTAATTATAAATGACCCCAACAAATATACATCTCTTCTATTTTTTGAATTTAGATCTCTGTAAGTAGAATATAACAGGCTCCGAAAATGGTTTTAAAAAATGTAGACAAATGGCTTTCGAATAGGGCTGTGTCCATTTATAATGATCTCTGGCAAAGTCTCAAATCACCAACACAGAGCACATTTTTTAAAAACAGCAAATAAGTACACATAAATACATTAAGAATTTGTCCTACTAGATGATTTAACAAGACAAAAATGGCAACTTTCTGCTTGATATATTTTGATTACTCCTGATTACTGAATCTCTTTAATACCTCTGTTTATTCATTGTTTCCTCTTTGTGAGCTACTTAAAAATCTTTAAATCATTATTACTATACTATTTCTTTAACAAGAAATTCCACTCCTGGTTTTATACCTAAAGAAAACAAAAACACTAAGTCGAAAAGATACACACACCCCAAATGTTCATAGCAGCATGACAACAGCCAAAATATGGAAGCAACCTAAGTGTCCATCAACAGATGAATGAATAAAGAAGATGTGGTACAAACCGCTTTGCAGGGCAGAAGTTGAGACACAGATGTAGAGAACAAACGTATGGACACCAACGGGGGAAAACCGCGGTGGGGTGGGGATGGTGGTGTGCTGAATTGGGTGATTGGGATTGACATGTATACACTGATGTGTATAAAACTGATGACTGATTAAAAAAAAAAAAAAGGATGTGGTACACACAGAGACACACACATAGAGGAGTATTAGTCAGCCATAAAAAGAATGAAATCCTGCCATTTGCAACAACATGGGTGGACCTAGAGGGTATTATTATGCTTAGCGAAATAAGTCAGAGAAAGACAAATACGCTACACTATCACTTATATGTGCAACCTAAAAAACAAACAAATAAATGAATATAAATAAAAGAAACAAGACTCATAGAACAAACTAGTGGTTACCAGTGAGGAGAGGGAATTGGAGAGGGGCAAAATAGGAGTAGGGGACAGTACAAACTGCTATATATAAACTAAATAAGCTACAAGGATATATTGTGCAGCACAGAAAAATATAGCCATCATTTTATAATAACTTAAATGAAATATAACCCATAAAAATACTGAATCACTATGCTGTACACCTGAAACTAATGTACTAATGTAAATCAACTATACTTCAAAAAAACCAAAACCAAACAAACAAAACCCCCAAACCCCCCCCACAAAAACTAGGGAAAGGGCTTCCCTGGTGGCGCAGTGGTTGAGAATCTGCCTGCCAATGCAGGGGACACGGGTTCGAGCCCTGGTCTGGGAAGATCCCACATGCCGCGGAGCAACTGGGCCCGTGAGCCACAACTACTGAGCCTGCGCGTCTGGAGCCTGTGCTCCACAACAAGAGAGGCCGCAACAGTGAGAGGCCCGCGCACCGCGATGAAGAGTGGCCCCCACTTGCCACAGCTGGAGAAAGCCCATGCACAGAAACGAAGACCCAGCACAGCCAAAAATAATAAATAAATAAATAAAATAAAAAAATTAAAAAAAACTACACAAAAATTGTTAGGGTAGTGGGAAATTTTTAGAAATAAAAAATTTTTAAATTCCAAAAAACAAAAAATAAACTAGTTGGCGTACCTTTCATTTTTGTTGTTGTTGTTGTTGTTGTGAGGAGTATTATCAAAAACTATTCATGGGGGTGCTGGGATGAATTAGGAGAATGGGACTGACATATATACACTACTATGTATAAAACAAACAGCTAATAAGAACCTACTGTATAGCACAGGGAACTATACTCAATGCTCTGTGGTGACCTAAATGGGAAAGAAATCCAAAAATAGAGGATATATGTATACGTACAGCTAATTCACTTTGCTGTACAGCAGAAACTAATACAACATTGTAAAACAACTATACTCCAATAAAAATTAATTAAAAAAAAATTCATCTTGGGCTTCCCTGGTGGTGCAGTGGTTAAGAATCCACTTGCCAATGTAGGAGACAGGGGTTCAAGCCCTGGTCGGGGAAGATCCCACATGCCACGAAGCAACTAAGCCCGTGTACCACAACTACTGCACCTGCGCTCTAGAGCCTGCGAGCCACAACTACTGAAGCCTGCATGCCTAGAGCCCGTGCTCCGCAACAGGAGAAGCCACTGCAATGAGAAGCCCGCGCACCACAACGAAGAGTAGCCCCTGTTCGCTATAACTAGAGAAAGCCTGCATGCAGCAACAAAAGATCCAACTCAGCCAAAAATAAATAAATAAATAATAAAAAAAAGAATCTGCCTGCCAATGTAGGGGACATGGGTCCGAGCCCTGGTCCGGGAAGATCCTCCATACCACGGAGCAACTAAGCCCATGCGCCACAACTACTAGGCCTGAGCTCTAGAGCACGTGAGCCACAACTACTGAAGCCCGTGCGCCTAGAGCCTGTGGTCCGGCAACAAGAGAAGCCACCGCAATGAGAAGCCTGCACACCGCAACGAAGAGTAGTCCCTGCTTGCCGCAACTAAAAGAAAGCCTGTGTGCAACAATGAAGACCCAATGCAGCCAAAATAAAAAATAAGTAAATAAATAAATTTATTAAAAAAAAATTCACCTTTTTCTTTGGTGACTTAAAAAGATAGACTTAAAAGATCTATGTTAATATTTAATTTTGTTTTCTTCTGATTTTTCCTTTTGAAAGAAATAGGACGGTAAGCAGCAGAGCTGTCTGATTCCAAACCCAAGTTCATAATTGCTTTGCTCTACTGTCTTCCCATAAATTAATCTGGAAAGAATGGCTATGTTTATAACAATTAAGCTTTCCAATCAAGAAAACAGGATGACCGGAGGCACTTCTATCAAATGGGAACATACTTATAATGCAAACCCTTAGATTCTACCGATGTTCTGCCAAGTATGCATGTCTAGATTTCCTGGTTACCCTGGCCTTGAATCAGAAATATCTGCCGACAGGGCCCCTGAGATCTCACTCCTGACTCAGGGCCCCGCAGCACCTACCCAATGCCCAGCACCTGAAGCCCACATCTCTTAGCATGGCCTTCAGTCTCCTTTCTCCCAGGCTCCCTCAACTCTCCAACCAGTTCCTTATTATTCTTGAAAAGGACTGTTTTAACAAAGTGAACTTCTTACTTTGCCTAGAACATTTTTGTTAATTCAAATCCACCAGCTCTACTACCTCCCTTCATTCCAGCTCTCACCTTGCTGCACACACAGGATGCTCACCCCATCATTTCACAAATACATGCTTAGCCACACCTTGTTCCTCAAGAGGCTGGTTCTTTCTTGGTCTCTTTGTTCCTGGCAAGTACAGTGCTTTAGTTTTCTGGTACTTAGACAATGGTTCTTTATTTTCTTTAATTTTACTTATTTATTTATTTATTTATTTATTATTTTATTTGGCTGTGTTGGGTCTTCATTGTTGCGCGTGGGCTTTCTCTAGTTGCGTCGAGTGGGGGTTACTCTTCGTTGTGGTGCACGGGCTTCTCATTGTGGTAGCTTCCCTTGTTGCAGAGCACGGGCTCTAGGCGTGCGGGCTTCAGTAGTTGTGGCTCGCGGGCTCTAGAGCACAGGCTCAGTAGTTGTGGCGCACGGGCTTAGTTGCTCCGAGGCATGTGGGATCTTCCCGGACCAGGGATCGAACCCATGTCCCTTGCGTTGGCAGGTGGTTTCTTAACCACTGCACAACCAGGTTAAGTCCTAGACTATGGTTCTTTACCTTTTCCTGGATGGGAACTTGATGGGAGCCATGGCCTCTCTCCATTACAAAAGACTTGGAATTCCATTTCAGGGCATGCACAGACCCCTTGAATCCATGAACCACCTTAGGTTAAGAACTTCTAAACCTGTCCTGTCCCATATGGTAGCCACTAGCCACAGGAGACTGTTTATTTTTAAGTGAAACAAAATTTAAAATTCTTCAGTCTACTAGCCATGAATCAAGTGTTCAAGAGCCACATGTGGCCAGTGGCTACCACACAGGCCAGTGCAGATATAGGACATCTCCTTCACCACAGAATGTTCTACGGCACGGTGCTGTTAATACAATCCAAACACAGAACATAGTGCAGCCATTAACAAGGACGAAGGAGATCTGTTGATACACACTCTCCATATCAATGAATTCATTACACACACACACACACACACACACACACACACACACACACACACCCCTCTTGCATGTGCATGGAAAAACCTGACAGGTTTTTTTCCTATTACTTATTTCAGGTACTGGCAGAGAGAGGAAAATTTCCACGTCATTTTATACCCCTGGGTGTTTTAAACGTTTAGTTTTTATGATAACATCCTACACTGGTATATCTACATCCCCACCTGCCTGAACTAAGAGCTTGGCTTCTACTCCATGGCATGCAGAACAATGAAGAGAGACAGGAGCGAGATTCCTATCCTCAGTTACCCCAACGGTCAAGGCTCTGTCCCACCCAACAAGCACCACTATGAATGCTTACTTTCTCTGCAGTCCGGTTCCAGACAGTCACCGTGTGACCCATTTTTAGCAAGTTGGAGACGATGCCACTTCCCATGAGGCCAAGGCCCAAAAATCCTATCCTGAAAAAGAGAGAGACTGATCAGTTCAAGGTGGGGGGTGGGGTGGGGGAGGACAGGGTGAGATCCTGAATGCCACACAGGCTCCGCTTCCTCATAAACCTGGGGAGCCTCACCTCAGACCACCAGGAACACTGCTCTGTGGTGTGCTGACACCACCACTGCAGAGCCAGAGGTAGTGCAGGCGAAGTGTGCCTTTTCTTATTATGTCACTGTTCAAAAGTGTTCATAAGTTTAAACAGGCATTTTTAAATCCTCAACTGCCACTGCAAGAAGTATGACTCATACGGTTTATGGCAAATCTTCCAAATCATTTCCTTGTTGCTTTGATAGAAGGTCTGAGCTTACAATTCCATTACAGTGAGAAGGCAGACATTTATCTTCAGATCCTGCAACAGTTCCCTATCAGCCACCTCGAGTCCTAGGCCTTGAGATGCCAATTTAAAGCACCTTGGGATCCATGACAAGTAACAGGAGCAATAAGTGCGCAGCCAGCCACCTTCCTCGACTGCAGGAGTCGGCATCCTGGTGCTCACCTCCCCTTCCAGCTCCACGCCGTGCACCACCTCTTGCCGTCAGCAGGGACAGGGCTTGCCCCGCTTCTTCAAAGCCTCACCTGAGCTTTGGAACCAATCTTTTTCAGTGCATGGATTCTTCTCCTGAACCTCTTTCCCCCCGTTGCTGCTCTACCCTGGCCCGTCCTTCTCTCCACCACGCCTTCTAACTGCAGGCCCATTATGATCCTTCTGTGACTGAAGCACTCAGGTGGACAGTATGTTCGGCTTACCTTCACTTCCTACAGCTTGCTCCTTCCTACAACCCCTAGAACTTGGGGGCTATGAGCTGCTACATGCTTTTATAGATGATTTTACCTTGCCCAAATGTCTCTTCTTGGTTCTTGCACTTCTGTAACTCTCCTTGCATGAGACATGGCTAAACAATGCCTCTTTCTTCATTTAATTAATTAATTTTTTGGCCGCGTTGGGTCTTCGTTGCTGCACGCGGGCTTTCCCTAGTTGCTGCGAGCCAGGGCTACTCTTTGTTGCAGCGCGGGATTCTCATTGCGGTGGCTTCTCTTGTTGTGGAGCATGGGCTCTAGGTGCGTGGGCTTCAGTAGTTGCAGCACGTGGGCTTCAGTAGTTGCAGCACGTGGGCCCTAGAGGGCGCGGGCTTCAGTAGTTGCGGCACGTGGGCTCAGCAGTTGTGGCTCGCAGGCTCTAAGGCACACGGGCTCAGTTGCTCCACAGCATGTGGGATCTTCCCGGACCAGGGCTTGAACCCGTGTCCCCTGCATTGGCAGGCGGATTCTTAACCACTGCGCCACCAGGGAAGCCCTCTTTCATTTATTACCTCATGTTCTTGTTTTCAGCTTGTGTTTCTCTCAGCTCTAGGATCCTCTGCAGCTTCTCCACTTTGACCCGTCTTATCCTTTCAGTATTTTCAGTCTCCTGGAAGTCATATCTGCAGCCACCTTTGCAAATTGGCTCAGAGGTTCCCCTACCCTTGCTGGAATATGCACTCTCATACTCTGTCCCAGCCTGCTCTAAGTCATTTGAATCAAATGCTGAAAATGGAACCCACCACCTTCCTCACCAAATGGCACCCTTGACCACTAAGTTTCAAGCCAAAGCTTAAAAACAAGGAGGTATCTTTTGTCATTCACAGCTATCTGGGTAGTACAAGTTTTCCCTATGATTCTAAATCATGACAGACTAATTCTCTTTCCTTTTCTTGGTGTTCCAGGACACCGAGAAGACCTGGGGATAAAGTTTATGCATTTTAAACACAGCAGCTGACAGCCCCTCATGGTGTCCTTGAGGCAAGATGGACAATGTGGACCAGGTGGACTGGGTACGATGCAGCTGGTCGGCTCTGCAGTTGGCTTTACACTCATGTTAACAAAGGGTTTGACGGATGGGAGAAAACACTGGACTCTGTCCTTGGCCTAGAGCTGGATTTTTTTAAAAAGCCAACAAAATCCTCATTAATTTAATGGGCAATACCCATTCCTCTTTTTATTAGCATATAACATGCCTCTAGCTCCTTCACTCCACTACAGAAGTTCACTAAATATAACTGACAGAACAAGTGACTTCAACAGTACAAAAAGTGATGAATAATGTAAAAGACACTGTTTTCAGTCTGAGAAAGAACCCTACAGAAGACTCAGATGGGAGATTCAGACTTAGCTACGTACTTCAAGAGAATGCTCCTTCTTCAAGAACCCTTTCCATCAACAAAACTGGCTGTGAGAATCGAGGGAAAGGCGAGTGTGGATGCAAGCTAAGGCCTGGGGACCACAGTCAAGCCCCCCACCTGTCTGGCTGGGGCGGAGGGCAGCAGGCAGGTGCGCAGGACGGACAGGGAGGTGACAACAGGGAGAGCCAGGGAAGGCAGGACAACGCGCTGCCTTCATCTTTTGCCCCCACCAGGACCAAGGACAGTGGTTCTGAGAGTGTGGTCTCCTGATGAGCACCAGCAGCTATCTGGGAATCTGTCCACCCCAGACCTACTGATCAAGAAACCCTAGGGGTGGAGTCAAGCAATCGGTGCTTTACGAGCGGCCTTCCAGGTGATTCTTTTTTTTTTTTTTTTAAGTTAGCTGTTTTATTTATTTTTTTGGCCATGCTGCAAGGCTTGTGGGATCTTACTTCCCCTACTAGGGATCAAACCTGGGCCCTTGGCAGTGAGAGCTCGGAGTCCTAACCACTGGACCGCCAGGGAATTCCCCAAGGTGATTCTGAGGCACAGGAAAGCCTGAGAAGCACTGATCCAAGTGTTCCCTGCTTGGAGACTCACCAGTGAGCACGAAGCCAAATCCACAGTACATTTATAGGGCAGCTTCTGTCTCCCACAAGTCAAATTACTCCTAGGCAAGTCGTAAGAATTACAACTTTCCCTTTCTCTTTCCATTTAGTCCCAGCAACGGTTGGGACACAACCCTTAACAAGCCACCTTGAGGTCACCCTCTGGCCCCAGCAGAACCAGAGGCACAGGAAGCCTCTTCATCAAAGGTCCTACTTTTTGTCTGTGGGTGTGATGCTGCCATTCACAGCCGTGCTGTCTGCTGCCTGGATGGAGGTGGACCCAGTCTCCTAGGGGAAGGAAGCACAAGTCGTTAGGTCAGCCTGTCCATGTGAGGCCCTGATGAAAATAAAAATGAGGAGGCATGGAACCTACGTACCTCTTCACATATTTTCAATTTCTTTGTGATTGCCTGGTAACAGACAGCTGGCTAATAAAGAAGAAGTGAGAAAACCACTTATTAAACTGAACATTTAACCAGTCTTCATTATGATTTCCCTATTAAGGTTAGGTCCAAAGCGGGAAGTTAACATCAAAAACTTATTTGGGGAAAAAAAAAAAAAAAAAACTTATTTGGTTTCCAACCTTACTGAATTCCAAACCACACATGAAAAGTTAACTTGCGTCACTTCATTCAGCTCTCACGCAGCTCTACAAGATGCTTTTGCTGATCATGACGTTGAAAATCAGAGGTGTTAAGTCATGTGCCCATAATTACAGACCTGGTCAGTATAACTGGGCCTGGAATACAGATCTGTCCAACTCCAAGGCCACATACCATCAGCAGATCCTATCAGGGCTCAGCCTAACCGATAGCCCTGTAGACACTTGGGGAAACTCCCCCCACACTCTCAGGGCTCATGGAGACTGCCTTCATCCAGCAGCACTGGCTACCTTGTGCGTGGTCGACAGCTCCTGAGGTTTCATTTCCATCCTAGACTCTGAAGGCAACCGCAAATGTCTCAACCACACAGCCACTAAGTTTTAAAAGCTTTTTTGGGTTCATTTTTAATCTTAACAGTGCCTGATTCACGAGTGGTCCTCTATGTAACTTTTAAACTTAACTAGTTGCTCTGGGCAGCAGTACAGGTAGAGTCTAACTTTTCAGACTAGGGTGAGGTTCCAAAGGAGCAGGACTCTCCCCTCAGGCCAGCTCCTGACCAAGGATGAAGAACCTCAAAGAACAACTTACCTTCTCGGTTTGGCTGAGCAGGAAGTGATGGAAATGAGGGTCTGCATCTTTAACAGGCTGAAACCAGAAAATGACTTAATAAAACAAGTTATCTTCCAACAAAGGTCACCTCCTTCTACCTGATAACCAGCTTCTCCTCTGGATGAAACACCTCTGGGAGCTGGGCTCATTCTTACAACTGCCTGGAAACTCTTCTCCCATTGCTGGTCTAAGCCTTTCATAAACGATGCCCATTCTACCTGGAGGAAAACTGGTTTCAAGTGGAAAAGAATGAACGTTTCTGCCAGGTTGGTGGATAAGTTATTCCCAAACACTGGAATAATATTTAAAAAGCATACTATTTTTTAAATCCATCATTCACCAGTCACTTCGGATGACCCAGCAGACCAAACCAAATTCTCAGACTTTTCTGATCTTAGGATTCTGGCCCACTTGTGCCTGGTGCCAGACCCTTGAGTGTCTTGACTCACTGAGGATCAGTATGAACAGAAATGAGGAGACAACAACTGCAGGACTGTCAAGGGCTTTTCCTAAGTAGGCCCAGCAACAGGGGGACAGTGCATCCACCCCAAGGATAAGGTAGTGTGCAGCTACCAAACATCAAAGCTGTATATACAGTGAAAGGGTGTTTATGAAGTACCAAGTGGAAAAAATCTGCAGAATGATCCCACTTTTGTGAAAACCAACATTACTCCCGAAAGTAAAAACTGTAACATGGGTATGTGATTATATAAATGATGGTTAAGTGGGTGCGCCAAAGGGTTTGGAGTGAGTTACATCAAGCTTAACAGTCAGGATGCCCCAGGGTGGAGACCTGTGCTTTTTAACTCATTCACTTCTGTACTGTTTGGCAATTAAAAAAAAAAAAAAAAGCCTCATACACAAGAAAAGTGGGGGAAAGGAAAAGCACATCACACAGTCAGGCCAGGAAACCAGCTCCGAGGCTGGGCTTTTCCTGGCCCACGGAGAGGTTATTACCTCGCTCACGGTTGGCTGCCATTTAAACGCGGCCATGGGTCCGGCCATCATCCCCTTCACAGTACTAGACTCGGGGATGGTGAGGTCCTACAGAGGGAAAGGCAGATGGTCAAAGCGCTGTGGCGCCTCAGGAGCAGGTGTCTTCCCGCCTAACGTGGGGAGCACCTCTTCACTGTTTTGCTCCCTTGAGTCACACTCCACCCCGAACCAGCCCTGCCGGCTCCACGGTCTCCCCAGGCACGGCTCTGATGACTGTCCATCGGGAGAAACAGGGCAAGTTCTTGTCAACACAGAGGGAGCCTTTCTTCTTCTCTGTTCTGGAAGTAACAAATGTGTTCCTGTGCCAAAATTTCATAAGGATGGAGGTAACGGGAAAGCCCAATTGTGGTCTGTAGTGTGGTCAGCAGGTCACAGAGAAAATTCCTTATGGCAAATAATGAACATTAAGACAACAGTACTGGCTTCAGAAGGAATCCACCATATCTCAAAAAAAACTAAGAAAGCCACATGGAGCAGTGAGGAGATCTGCCCAACTTTTTACAGCTGCTAAGTGACAAAGCCAGAATTAGAACACAGGATGGTCAGGAGCCAGGAGCCTGCTCTCTCCCCAGACAGAAGGTAGGAACCATTTGGGTGGGGGAGTCAAGAGCTCAGTGGGGCATGTTGAGATCTCCACTGGACAGCCGAGGCGAAATGCAAGGAGGGCCACCGAGGCTGGAAGACAGCAAACGGGGAGAGGGACATGAGGTCAAATCTGTGGTGGAGAGGCAAGAGCAGATCAGCTGTAGAGCTTTATCCCTAGACACCTGGCCCGCAGTGGAGACGCTCAAAAAAAAAAAAAAAAGAGGCCCAGTGCAGTACTGTCTCAGAGAAGTTTCTGTCATGACGGACACGTTCTGACTCCACTGTATCTAGTGCAGTAGCCACGAGTCACATGTCATTATGGAGCACCTGCTAGTGTGACTAAGAAACTGGATTTTAATTTGGGTTTAATGTAAATTAATTTAAATGTCAATGGTCACCAGCCTAGTGACTGGTCTAAGGCCACAACAACAGAAGGGAGTAAGGCGAGAACACAGCTCTCTGTCCAGTACTGACCAAAGGCCTCGACTCCTGGCTCCTTGCTCTCTGCACAAGTCTGGATCTCAGGAGAGCCACGGACAGTTCTGTCCTGTCCGGATGGTTCGTGCCCAGAGTTGCAGTTCTCAGCTCAGGACTCAGAAATAAGAGCCCCAGAGAGAGGGTGAGTGTGCACCCGTCACACGGCTCCCACACAGAGTCTAGACACAAACCCAGCCTTCGCCTTCCCGCACATAATTGACACCCCTGCCGTCAAGGTCAGGCTTTTCAGTTAATCCTCATGGGACAGAGAATTACGGCCCAGAACGGCAATCATCTGGGGCTCTGCCCAGTTATAAGCTAGGCTACTGTGCTGTTCCAGAGAGGAGCTCGCCAGCCAAATGACAATTACTATAGCAACACACACTCTTTTGTGAGGAGTCCCTACAAGTAAGCCTGGCAGCAGCCCCTGGGGTTGCACTAAAACAACCACACTCTCACTGCACAACAGGCTACTGCTAAAAAATAATAAATGTACAATGTTCATCAAATGTATAGTGTCGCAGGCACTAAGTACTTGGCTTGTGTTACTCATTTAATTCTTAAACCTAAGAGGCTTTATTATTTTCAATGACCAGACAAGGAAACTGAGGCAAAGGTAGTTGGCCAAGGTTGCACAGCTGTAACAAGTCACGGAGTCATGATTCAAACTCTAGGTCCTCCTCCTAACCTCTCCTTTATACAAAAAGAAGTTGTTTCTCTCCAGGGCGAGCACAGGAGTTGGTGAGATCCATGGCTTAAGATACCAGACAGCATGAATTTGGAGAACAGTATAAAACCTGATAGCCCAGATTTCTGTGAGTCCCCAGGAAATGAATTCAATTGGATCAAATCAGATCATACCCCCTGAAAAATTCTTCACGCACTGCTCCTGGCAATTTCTAAACTTTTTCCACCTTTGGCTGGAGGTTCCCTGCACTCATGGTCACCCGGGCTGTCCCCACCGCTACAGTTGCTCTCATCTACTCTCTGTCTTAGGTCATCTAACAGCGAGAAGGACCTTCTCTAACGCAGAGATTGCACAGTGGCAGCTGACAGGCTGAATCTAGTCCAGAGAGATGTTCCTTTGGACCTAAAAGTGTTTTAAAAATTTGAGTTAGCTTCTAACATTTAAAACTGGAACATTTCACTTAAAAAAAAAAAAAATCTGTATTTCCAGCTTCTCTTGAGAAAAACCAGACGATTTGGCAAAAGTTGGCTGTAACCCTGAGGGGGGGGCCTTGGCCTCCCCAGACAGCAGCCGCTGCCACCCCTAATGCTCTCGGCCCAACCTCCTGCTTGAGCACTCTCTCCCTTCCCTGCCTGGTCTCACTGGTGTCTGAACTTGCAAGTTTTGATCTGACATTCAGCATTTCATCACAGCCTCATCACCTGTCTGTGCCAGCCATCTGGCTTCTAACCCCTTGATCCTGCTCTAACAATCTTCCCCTGTGTTTTGACAGACTACCCTCTTCACCTCAAATTCTCCTCCCTTGGCTTCTAAGACTCATACACAAATCTTTTTGGGAAGAAGGTGAGAGGTATATTATTTCTGCTTTACTTTACTTTGCCGGCTCTGCCCACTTCTTCCAACCCTGAGCTATGTGCATTCTCTCTGCAAAGCCAACTTCTGCCCTTCACTCTTCTCTCTCCTTGCTTCCCCCGAAGACAATCCCTATCTGGTCTCATGGATCCAACGTCCTCTCTAGATATTTGCGCCTCCACATCTACATTTCCATCCTATGTTATTGGAAGCCTCCCTGGCAGTCCAGACATCACTCCAAATGCATCACACTCAAAACAGAACTGGTCCTCTTGCCCCGTAAGCCAGCTCCTCTCCTTACTCCTCTGCTCAGAAAAAAAGGCATCATCATTTCCCCAGGCACAGACTTGAAATCATCTCCCTTCCCTTTTTTCCATCATCCCCTATATGTAACCAGTTACCAAATCTTATGAACTCTTCCTCTGAAGTGCCTCTCACACAGTTCCTTTCAATATTTGCTAACCCACCCACCACCCACCCCCACCAAGGAAAGCTCCTTATGAACGCACACCTGAAGTTACCCTTCTCGTTGGCTTTGAGCCTTTCTTCTCTGCCCGCCATGATCCCTAACACACAGCTGGGCGCACACTGCCACCTCCACTTCCAGCTCAAACACCTTCACGGCCCCCTACTGACTCCATGATAGTATAACACTGCTTAAGTAGACCTCAAGGCTCTTCACAATCGGGTGACAACCTATCTTTACCTGTCAGCGCTTCTACCAGTACTGAGACTCTGCATGCCAACATCTAGCCCAGGTGGGCTGTGCCCTTCATGTATGGAAGGCCTTCCCTTCTTTCCTGCTCAGCCCTTTCCAGTGCCAGCCCTTGCACGCTGGCTCAGGTGGACCCTTCTCCTCCCTCGACCATCTGGTCCACCCGTGCATCCAGGCCGTGCCCCTCCCCTGGTCTGCAGAATTCTTTAGGGCAGCACATAGCAGAGGACTCTATGTCCATTCAGGGAGCTGAAGCATACCGTAGAGCTCAGCTCTCTGGTATACAAAAGAAAGTCACTAACCCCAGAAGCTACAGAGATAAAACAAACCTTCTCATCCTTTGGGGGCCGACCCCGCTTCCGGGGACTTTGCTCTTGGGCTCTTTTCAGAGGGGACTTGGAGCCTCTCTCTGAGGAGCCTGAAGACACCCTCTTCTTTCCTTCTCCCATGTTCTTCTTCACCTTCCCTTCAGACAGGCTAAGCTTGCGCTTCTCATCACCTGAGTTTGGCCTACTTCTCTCCTCACTGGAATTACGCCGATTCTTGTCATCAGCAGAACTGTGGGATGATGTCTGAAAGTTGAATAATAATAATGATAACCACCACAACAGCCGCCACCATCACTACCACGATTTACAGGAGCCACACCCTGTGATAAGTGCTTTACGTGTGTTATCCACACAACAACCCTATGAAGTAGGCTCTGCTGTCAACTCCACTTATATTTGCGGAAGTGGATTGAAAAAGAAATTCAAGTCACTTGCCCACAGTCCCCAAACTGGATTTACATCCAGGGAGTGGATATAGCCCAGAGGCCGTGCTCCTAATCTCCATGCTATAAAAGGGAGAAGGCCTGTGCTATACTCAAAAGCTGAGATACTTCTCCTGGGTCCAAGAGACTTTCCTAAGAGCAACAATCTATTCCAGAAAGGTCAGCCACATGCGTGGAGTTTCAAGTTGATTAGCAAAAACGCTGATACCTTAGAATTGAAGTAGCTCTCTCTCCACTGGCATTGCATTAAGAATAGTTTCGGGTTCGGGCGATATTTAATCTGTCAGTTACTATGTAAAAATAACTAGTCTGGAGTCGGCATAAAGTGAGAATTGTGGAGCCTCTCACCTGGTCTTTCCCTTTGGCTCTCCTGAGGAACTCTTCTACGGCATCCACAGCTTGCTGGAATCGTTTCCCCTTGTTAATCTTTATCATTTCCTCCTTATGTGCATGATATGGCTTGAGCTGTTCCACTTTGATCCAGGCACTGGCAGAAAACATAGAGAAAGGATATGATCCACACTGCCTATGCCCAAAAGTATCAAAGACCTCACCCCAGCAGAATGCAAATACCTGTTTGGTTTAACTGGACTTTGAAACAGGCCTGCCATTTTTTTTCAAAACATGCTATTGACCACCCCAAACTCTTGAGCCTAAAAGTATGTTTTCTTGAAACAAGTCAAACCACCACCACCAAAATCAGCATCCTCCAAATAAAATCACTGCACTGCAGGTTATTTCCACTCTTATTCACCAGCCTTCCACACTGAAACACACACACTCTGCCACTAGCTCAGGGCAGAGGAAACCTGTAGATGTGCTCCCATTCTTACTACACAGTACAAATGGCCCCACGTGGATCCCAGGGAATCAGGGCTCTTGGAAGCGTTATCAACCACGGCAGCATCACTGTCCGTCAAGAGCCTGAGCCAGAATGATGACCTGTCAATCCACTGAGAATGTGGGATGCTACGAGGGCTAAAGAAAGGCAACATCTTCAAAAATCTGCTGCTTCTACAAATGTTTGCAGCCTTGGAGCCTATATTTGTTCATAAATGATTGTACCCAGGGCTACTAAACCACACAAAACTTGTGACACATTGGAACAAGGGCAGTAGTCACAAAAGCAGGCTTTTAAAAACAAGATTCTACTTGAGATTAAAGGAAGGGGAACATACTCTTCCGATTTTTAATTCCTACCACCAATGCAAAACACATGAAAATGAAAAAAGCCATCAACTCTGGAATAACTGGCCTACCACACTAACCTGCATAAATCTGCCCCAGCTGGCTTTTGTGGTTTCCCTAAATGACATTCAGTTTCCAGAACACCAGTAATAATGGAGAGAATTTTATAGGCTTGGCAAGGTAAGAGTTGATTTACATATTTTACCATGTAATACTCAGAGGTTTCATAGCATAACCTTCAGAAAAAGTGGGTCAAGTCAAGGATATAGAAACTGGGCTATCACACTAACTTAGGATTCTTTCCTTTAGAGAAAGCTAGGGAATATTCACTAATAACAGTAAAAGTGCTAACCTCTGCACATAAAAATAGAGCTACCAACCCAGCAACAGCCACCTGTGCTTTGAGTGGTTGTGCTAATGGCTGTGATGATGGGTCTGCACAAGCACAATCTCTGGAACCATCAGTCTGCAAACTAGGACTAGGCATGTTATCTATGAGTAAACAAGACTAGAGAGAATGAAACAGTGAACGGGCACTCAGACGCTGGTCTTATTGCACAGAGCTCCAATGAGATGAAGTAAGCAGGTACCTTCCTAGTGACCAACTCATCTTGAGGTTTGAAATTGGACACAACAGACCCAATGGGTCTGATCTACAAGGAGGAAAAATGGAATTAAATTTTGACCCCACATTATTTAGCAAGTGCGTTTGTAGCATTTCTAAGGACAAACCAACCACCAGAGCAATCAGAAGAAAAGCCAGACACACCCTGAAAAGCAAGTCAAACTTTCAGATTAAATGGCAGCTCTAAGGTGACACAAGTGTCAGTGATGAAACTTAAAGTCCCACAGTCCTCAGGAGAAGCCTCAACCCTCTCCGAGCTTCAGGTCAGAAGCTGAGACCTGCCCAAGTTCCTAGCATAAGAAAGACTGGGTGGTTTTCATTGAGTCCCTTGAGATGGGACAAGAGACTCTAAGAACCCCTAACTCCCTCTTCCTCAACCCCCTCACTTGAACCTCTGATTCAAGTGGAAAGGTGAGAACATCTGTGGAGGAAGCACTAATAAATCCATGCCTATCTGTTAGTTGAAGCATTTTAAGTGCATTACTGACTTCTGCCAGGAGAACAGTATAGTCAAAATTCACTCATCCTAAATAAAGACTGGCATTTGAGATACTAAAATTTTCCTCTTATGACCATCTTTGAAAAGTGAAAATAGTTTGCTAAAAGAACTGACAGTATAAATAGGACTTCAATAGGATAAATGCAAGAAATGTTTATCTACTTAAGAAATCAACCTCTTGTTGGAGAAACATCCTGTCACGTCAGAAAAACAGTAAATAAAAAGCCAGGAAAAAAAAAAAAAAAAAAAAGCCAGCCCACTGGAGCCCTAGGAAGATTATCTCTTGAAAGCAAGATGAATTGAAATTCACTCTGGCCATCTCAATAATTTTCTCTCTGAAGGCTATATTGCAAAACTCTCTCTCCTTAAAAAGGGCAAGCTTGAATTTCAGCTGGAGCTTCAATAAGCCCCACTCTCCATCCACTGAGGCCCATCAGGTGGGGCCTGGCATGCAACTGGTGCTCAATAATCACCTAGTAAATGACACCTTCTAGGCACATTCAGGGGGGCTGGATTGCCGACCTCTGGGTTAAATAATGTATGGTTGCAGAGGCTTTTTGTAGTTGTTGCTGTTGTTTGTATGTTTTTAATGTGACTGTTCTGTTTCTTTGCTTGATATAAGCTGTAACTTGTGATTTCCCTCTTAATGAGCTCCCAATGCCTAGGTGGAGCTGTACCTTTTCCAACCAATTTGCTGTGGGCTGGGAAGTCAAAAAAATCAGGCTTAGTCAAGTTGTGTCTAACCAACCGGCTTTGCTTCTATATACAAAGAAGTTAATTACACGTTGTTTATAGAAGTAAATGCCCGAAAACAAGCTAACTGGCAATCAGTGAGATCATTACAAAGAATGAAATGGAAGGTCCCTTAAGATACTTGGCTAAGTGGAAAACAGCAAGATACACAGCAGTGTGTGTAGTATGCAAGCACTTGTGTAAAGACGAGGAAAAAGGAACATGTAACTTCCTGATGATGTGCAGTGTCTCTGGAGGGACTCGCCATAAGAAACTAGTATAATTGGATGCCTATGGGCCAGAAATTGGCTGTCTGAGGGATGAGGATGAATGGAATTGTTTCAACGGTTTACAGCTTGATTTGCGGGGAAACCATGAATATCTATTACTCCTAAAAAACAACGTATCAACGATAAAGGCCTCTGCTGTAGCACATGGGCTACTCTGACTGCCCAGAGGGTTCTCCCCCATGACTTCCTTGTGTAGGTCTGCTCAGGTGGGTAGCTACTGCCTGGCTGCCTGTGTAACAGCACCTGTAACACGGCCAAGAGCAGCAAACTTACCCTGGTATTCTGATACACCTCCTACAAATGCCTTCCATTTGAGAATATAAAACTTCCACTAAGCCACCTTCCGATCATACACTCAAAATAAATTTTAAAATTTCACATTTTCAAACACTTCCATAATTCTGACCCGCCTTCCCCTTAAATTAAAACTAAACTATGATATCATAGTAAAGAAGCCAGTCTATGAACAATCTCAGGCACCCTCGTCTATGTGTCTCAGACTTCACAGCAACAATGACCTGGGCGGGAGAGAGAGAGTACACACACGCAAGCACAGCCCACAGGTGAGAACAAGGATGAGGTCAGAGATGTGTGTTCACCTCTCCATCTGGATTTGGTGAGTACCGTAGTACTTAATAAATAATTTCTATGCTTGCCCCCTCCCCGCTTAAACCAATGAAAGAGATTGAGGATTACTGAGGTGTTACAGGTCCAAGTCTAAGCTATTCAGAAATCAAGACACCCAAAAAAATGCAAATCAAAAAACAAAACAACCAAAAAAGCCACAAAACAAATAACTAACAATTTCAGTTAATTTCAAGCAACTGATTATCATACAGACATCAACAAAGACTTGCAGGGATTTCCCTGGTGGTGCAGTGGTTAAGAATCCACCTGCCGGGCTTCCCTGGTGGCGCACTGGTTGAGAGTCTGCCTGCCAATGCAGGGGACACGGGTTCGAGCCCTGGTCCGAGAAGATCTCACATGCCGCGGGGCAACTAAGCCCGTGTGCCACAACTACTGAGCCTGCGTGCTACAACTACTGAAGCCCGTGCGCCTAGAGCCTGTGCTCTGCAACGAGAAGCCACAGCAATAAGCCCGCTTGCCACAACTAGAGAAAGCCCGTGTGCAGCAATGAAGACCCAACGCAGCCAAAATAAATTAAAAAAAAAAAGTTAAAAAAACCCCCCCAAAAACAAAGACTAGCAGAGAAAATAGATTTAGAAGATTTTTGTTTCCAAAACTTGAAAACATTCCCAAATGCTGGATAAGGCTCTCAAGCTGCACTGCCAACACCAACGTGGCCAGCCACTTTTCATTCATGACACCTATTCCTGGGGTCCACTGCCTCAGCCACGAAGGGAGTCACCTGTAGGACAGGAGCTGCTGTTGGCACTGGGAGGGGAGAATCTGCTCAGAGCTCTCTAGGATAACTACTGTTCAGCTCTGGCAGAGGGACACTGCTGGCTCACTCCAAATACTGGAGCAGTGGTTCTCAGTATCTGCTTGGCTCAATTCTCCAACCATTGCATGTGTTGGATGCAGGGAAAGTGGGTCAATCAGGTGCCAGGTGAAAAGAAAAGGGGATGCTCAGATGGTTCCAATCTGCTGTGCTTCTAATTATGAGCCACAAACTTTTCTAGAAGTTACGTCATTATTATTTAAAAAAATTTTTTGGCCGCACCTCGAGGCTTGTGGGATCTTAGGTCCCCGACCAGGGACTGAACCCGGGCCCTCGGCAGTGAGAGCGAGGAGTCCTAACCACTGGACCGCCAGGGCATTCCCTCTAGAAGTTACTTTAGCACTCACTCAGACACCTCACAACCAGGCTGTCCCACCTTATATCTAGCTTGATGTAAAAAGTACCTCAGGCTGGGACCTTGGACATCTTATCACTTAAATCCTTATGTTTCCTGACTCTTAGTTTCTACATCTGTTGAAAAATAAGAACCAGAAAAACTACGTTTCCTGAAAGAGCTATTGTGAGGATCAGATGCAAAGACTGCTATAGAAACTCTTGTTTGGGATTTACCCATTGTTTGCCCATGGTATTCTTTGAACTGGTTTGTTTCTGGTGGTTTTTTGAGCACCTGCAAACTAAATGAACTCCCTCCATTCTGCCATTCACGGCCACTGATGAAACTTTTAAACCCTGAGCTCAGTTTCTTCTCTGATGAGCAGCCACCTGTTCGAAGTGGGCCATCATGTGCCTGAGACTTAATCTTTGGTTGTGGTCATGTGGTGGAGTTGGCAAAATTACACTGAAGTTATTTTCCCCTCTGAATTTTTGCAAAATAGAAATGGACTGTGGGCAGTTCCCACGTAGCCACCTAGGCTCAGCTGAATCCAGCCATTTTATATTAAGTCCTTCCCCTCACAGGGGAGGCTGGTTGGGAAGGTCTATTCCTCGCTTCCTTTTTGTGAGGGGGAGCGAAGTCAGGAACGAACTATGTTGCCATCCTGGTGACATCACCCCTGGCCCTCTCTTCCTGGTTCCCTCTTCCAGTGGGAAGTCAACATAATTTGCTAGATGTTTTGGAAGAGGAAGAGAGAAAAATCAGGTTTCTAAAAGACTGAAATCACCATTGATCTTAAGAAGCTGCCCTTTTTACTCTTTAATAAAAGTCCCTGCTTAACATAAAAAAATCACATCTCTCTCTGTATTTTAAGTAGCATGTCAGTTTTGAAACTGAACATCCCTGACTGAATCCTATGTTCCTCAGGAATACAAGAACAGCCTCACTGGGTCAGAACATGTCCACCGAGGTCAGGGCCCAGTGACCAACGGAGCCCCTAGAACGTGCCAGGAGCACACGACCCTCTCCCTGGCATCAAGCATTAAAGGTGAGGTAGAGTCCAGCCTCTGCTGTAGCCACTTACAGCTTTGCCCATAGAAAGTCATTCTCATCCCTAAAAAATCCACTTGCATTTCCTGTCTAAACCACGTCTCACACAGTTCTCCTTATATATGTCCTAAACACAGTCACACAACATTTATTCTACTCACGGTGCCCCTTGTCAAAACACCTGAGGATTTATGAACAAGTCAGTGTTTATCTCTTTAAGGCCGCTCTTTATTTCACCAGTTCTGATGGTGTTTTTTTCTCAGTCTTCGCTTTTTCACATTAAAGAGTCCTCTCTTTCACCTGATTCAGTCCCCTTTCCCGATGCTGACTAGTTCCAACAGATCCCATTAGGATGATAGATTAGACAGCACATAGTACTCCTGGTGAGGCACGATACAGTTTTTACATAAAGGTGGAACGATGTAAAAATAAGAAAAAAGAGTAACAAGGAAAAAACAAAACCAACCAAACAAAAAAAGGTGGAACAATGTACTGTTTTGTGTTCAAAGCCTTTATGGTCAAAAGAACAGACCTGGCTGACATCCTTAGGAATCTCCAACTCCCAGATGCCTTTCTTTTCAAACACAGATCCTTCCCACTCTGCCCTACCATGGGCAGGGTCTGTCTGTCTCTCTCTCTCTCTCTCTCACACACATTTTCCTTAAAGCCACCTGCTTCTTATCAGCTTTCTTCTTTCGTAACAGATCTATACCCCGACCTGATGTTTGTCGAACACCTGCTCTTGCCAACCAATATTATGAGTAAGTGATGCTACTTCTTCATAACTACAAGGTAGGGGGTGTTATCCCCACATGTGGATGAGGACACAGAGTCTTAGAAAAGTGAAGCAGCCCAAATCACAGAGCACGCAAAAGTGGTATCTGAATATACATTAGGCTGGTAACAAGCCAGAGCTCTTTCCCCAAAGTAATTCGCTGCTACCAAACAATCTGGACATTTTGCCTTCAGTTAATACAAAGATTCTAAATAAAATCTGCCTAACACTGATCACTAACAACCCTTCTCCCTTTAGAGACATACTGCAGATCCTTACCCTTTGTTTCCTTTCATGAAGGCAACTGCTTAGCCACAAAAAGTTAACATGTTAGTTCCCTGGTAGCTTAATTTTTAAATGGTTTTTTACGAACACTATCAAGGAGGTTTAGAAGACTAAAGATATTATATCTCGCCACTGCTGTGTATCCACTTGCTTACGAATCTCCTCAAAGAACTTTAGTTAGAAATCACATCATCACCACCACCAACACGTTATTTTTGTGTCCAGGAAACTCATCCTTTTCACTGGCTTCAAAGGTTTGCCTGGTTGAGTGCTTGAGTGCTGAGATTCCCTCAGCTCCAATTTCCTGTGTCCTATTTGTAGTATTTCGTATACATAGGGACGACAGTTTATTCTTCTAGCCTTCCAGCATTTAAAAAATTATCATAAAAACACAATAGCTTTCAGGTCTCCTGTAAGCTGATTAACTCCCCACTTTCTATGAGGTCCCATATGTATTTCAGACTTGTGTACTTCTTCATTTAGCTAACCAAGCTGGGCCAACCACGTTGCCCCTGTTCTCCCCAAGCACAAGTTCTTTACCTCACACAGGAAGGCTCTCTCTGTCCACACATCCAACTTAACTCCCAGTGGTTTACAGTAGCCCCACTGCCTGGAATGCCTTTACTATTCTTGCCTGTCCAAATTCTAGCCGTCCTCCAGAGTTTGACCTAAATCCCGTCTCTCCAGCAACCTTCTTTGACCTAGCTGTTCTCCGCCGATCTCTCCTTGTTCTAGAACCCTTTAACAATAATTCTACACATCACTCATTCTGCACTTAATCCCATATAAAATGTTTATGTCTCGTCACCTGAGTTTATGTCTTGTCCTGAGTTCCTGGGAGATGGGGACCACAGCATTTGCTTTCCTGGGAGTTCCCTTTGGTGTCCAGCAATGTGGAGTGTGGCTGTACAATCATACTTGTTTGCATCCAGACAATCTTTGCTGTGAAATTCAAGGCATTACCAGAACATTCCCTCTTCCAGACTGTCTCTTGCTCTCACAGCTCTGGGCCAGTGACTCCCTTGAAATACTGCCACCAAAAGGCTGCTGAGTTGGTTTGTGACAAGAACTGGGGCTGGGTATGTCTGTATATGTTTTTGGTGAAAACAGACATGCCATGCAAACTCTAAACCAGGATGAGCACTCTGACACATAAGCTTGCCAGTGAAAAATACTGTTGTAAGAGATTTTCCTATGGAATATTATATATCGCTTTCTAGAAATGTATATTTTAAATGTTGGTATTAGATATATCCGAAAAGTCACAGACATTTTTCAAACCCAAAGCTACGTTTTCCTGTAAGAATCATAAATAGAAACACAACTACTTAAATCAAACCATCTAGCTAGACCCAGGCAATCAACTTGATGGAGTGATGAGAAAGCTAAACAAGTTGCTGGAAACTCAAATATACATTCTTCGCTTCACTGTGACTTCTTATATGGCCTATTGAAGAATCTCAAATTAATAGTCCTGATTTCAACTCTAAAACAGATCTGGTTAAAAAGCTTTACTGTTACAAAAGACCCCGAACAGCCAAAGCAATCTTGAGACAGAAAAACGGAGTTGGAGGAATCAGGCTCCCTGACTTCAAACTATACCACAAAGCTACAGTAATCAAGACAGTATGGTACTGGCACAAAAACAGAAACACAGATCAATGGTACAGGATAGAATGCTCAGAGATAAACCCACGCACATATGGTCACCTAATTTATGACAACGGAGGTGAGGACATACAACGGAGAAAAGACAGCCTCTTCAATAAGTGGTGCTGGGAAAACTGGACAGCTACATGTAAAAGAATGAAATTAGAACACTATCTAACACCATACACAAAAATAAACTCCAAATGGATTAAAGACCTAAATATAAGACCAGACACTATAAACCTCTTAGAGGGAAACATAGGAAAAACACTCTTTGACATAAACCACAGCAAGATCTTTTTTGACCCACCTCCTAGAATAACAGAAATAAAAACAAAAATAAACAAATGGGACTTAATTAAACTTAAAAGCTTTTGCACAGCAGAGAAAACCATAAACAAGACAAAAAGACAACCCTCAGAATGGGAGAAAATATTTGCAAATGAAACATCAGACAAAGGATTAATCTCCAAAATATACAAACAGCTCATGGAGCTCAATATCAAAAAAACAAACAATCCAGTTAAGAAATGGGCGGAAGACCTAAATAGACATTTCATCAAGGAAGACATACAGATGGCCAAGAGGCACATGAAAAGATGCTCAACATCACTAATTATTAAAGAAATGCAAATCAAAACTACAATGAGGTATCACCTCACACTGGTCAGAATGGCCGTTATCAAAAAATCTAGAAACAATAAATGCTGGAAAGGGTGTGGTGAAAAGGGAACCCTCCTGCACTGTTGGTGGGAATGTAAACTGATACAGCCACTATGGAGAACAGTATGGAGGTTCCTTAAAAAACTAAAAAGAGAACTACCGTATGACCCAGCAATCCCACTACTGGGCATATACCCTGAGAAGACCATAATTCAAAAAGAGACATGTACCACAATGTTCACTGCAGCACTATTTACAATAGCCAGGACATGGAACCAACCTAAATGTCCATCGACAGATGAATGGATAAAGAAGATGTGTCACATATATACAATAGAATATTACTCAGCCATCAAAAGAAACGAAATTGAGTTATTTGTAGTGAGATGGATGGACCTAGAGTCTGTCATACAGAGTGAAGTCAGTCAGAAAAAGAAAAACAAATACCGTATGCTAACACATATATATGAAACAAAAAAAAAAAAAATGGTACTGATGAACCTAGTTGCAGGGCAGGAATAAAGATGTAGACATAGAGAATGGACTTGAGGACATGGGGTGGAGGGGGAAGCTGGGGCAAAGTGAGAGTAGCATCGACATATATCACTATCGAATGTAAAACAGCTGGCTGGTGGGAAGCTGCAGCATAGCACAGGGAGATGGGCTCGGTGCTTTCCGATGACCTAGAGGGGTGGGATAGGGAGGATGATAGGGAGGATGAGAGGGAGGCTCAAGAGGGAGGGGATATGGGGGCATATGTATGCATATGGCTGATTCACTTTGGTGTACAACAGAAACTAACACAGTATTGTGAAGCAATTATACTCCAGTAAAGATTAAAAAAAAAGCTTTATTGTTAGAACGCTAGATCAAATCATCTAGTTTTACAAGAACAAGACTAAACAATTACTTTAAGATGAATGAAATTTTAGCTTTCACTGTATACCTCATGCCTGAGCCACGATAAACAACCATTAAAAGAGAACCAAACAGTTCCTGATAAAAAGAACTGCCTGTGGGGTTGGGTAAAGAGACGTGAGAACTGATCTCAATGAGGTTATCATATTTGGAAGGTGGCACCCCACTTCCCACCTGACTGACATTGTTATTGGTCCCAGGACAATTTCTGGGAGACAAGAATAGCACCTTTTACTTAGGTATGAAGCCAGAATGATATGCCATTTCTTATAGACTACAATGAGACTGAACTAGGATCCGCAGAATATTCACAAGGCAGCTTCAACCCAGGGCAACTCCCAAACGTAGGGAAAGTGAAACTGTTGGTGAGCACTACTCACTGATCTTCTGTTCCAAAAAACTTTACAAAGAAGCATTTCTTCCCACGCGGTTTCTTTAAGTCCTTGGGTGGGTTAACAATCTAGAGGATGAAAGGGAAAAAAAGGCTTTTTTCCACAGGTATAAGTTGGTAAGAAAAAAAATGAAATAAAACAAAAGAAATACATTTTAAAAAACAAAGCCAAACACAGGGCCTAGTTTATGTCCAAATCTGTCATTTTTCTACTGAGATATGTGGAAATGTGCAAATATTCTAGGAGTTCCCTACATCTACTATGATCTACAGTGTTCAGCAGATACAATATACTTTTTACTAAAATGACCCTGTTTTAAAAGCAGTTAAAACTAAGGCCAACGTCATTCCCCCCTGCAATGTGAGCCTGTCATCACTGAAGAAACATAGAGAATACTCTTAAAAATACTTCTGTGCAGGAAGAGTTGAGACAGGTAACAGCGACAATGAAGAACAACTGAGGCACTGAAAATGCCATATTGCAAAGAGACAGTCTAAAGACATTTCCTGGGCTCCTAGCAAGAATATAAAAACAGAACATTTGGAAAGCTATGAGGGCTCGCCTCATGCAAAATGTGGAATGCCAACTTCTGCAAAGATGCACTGGAGTAGCACATATGGTAAAATGGAAAAAAGATTTAAACTTAGTTGGGACAAAAATACTTTGACTTTTCACTAACCTACATTTAGATTTTTCTTCCTGGAAAATTTATTTGCTTCTCCTTTTGTTAGATTTAAGTGCAAAGCTAAATTCAAGTTAGAATGGATTTTCAGGGTTAAAAGACTTTATCACAAACCACCTCTGATTCAAGAAATAATAACTTACTGCAGATTAAAGGACCTGGTTTATATTATACTGTCGTTTCTAAATAAACTGATACTAAAGAAAAAAAAATTCCGAGTGTTATTTAAATAAGTCCAGTTTAACTCAATGCTAGAAACTGAGGGGGAATACATCTTACATTCTCCCCTTCCTCAAACCCGACTTCAGACGTCTTAGTAGCAAGACACTCACCTTTCCCGGCCAAGGAGGATACCGGCCGAGTTTCCCCCTAGAGAAAACACAGAGAGTCAGCATTTGCCGTGGAAAAGCCAGTCCATCTTCAACTCACTCAACATGCAATTTCTTTTCCTAAATCTCCACTTCCACCCTCAAGTGCCAGAACAAAAGCTGGCAACCCGGAGTTCTTAACGTGACTTCCACAGCTAGGCCCAAGAGGCCCAAGTCCCTTAGAAATGCAATGCAAAATTGTAGACTTATGTGCATAAGGTATGGGCATTCTGCTGGTGAGAAGGAACACAGAAAAACAAAACCACCAAGAGTCGTTTGTCTAGAGCCTCTCCGTGACGTGACGGGGGTGGGGAGGCAGTTCGCTCTGTAAACACAGACTTCCCCTTACAAAGTCTGGTTTAATTCACCAGCCCGGCTTTGACAAATGCTTATGGAAGCCCTTCCTCTGGGTCGAGAAACGAGCTACGCAGCTCGAGGGAGGCGGCGACAGTCAGTCTCGGTTCGAGCGGTTGTCTGGGACACAGAAGCAGACCACGAGAGGCACCCAAGAAGGTACTGGTCACTGCCAACCCTTCGGTTGTAAAGGAAAAGTCCCCCTTCCATTTCTTCACAGGGCAGCGCCAGCAGGCCGGTTTCGACACCCCCGGCTGAGCCGCCCGCACAGGTCAGTTCCATCGCAACGCAGGTTTCGACGGGCTTGCCCGGACGAGATGGCCCCGCGGGCTCTCCGGCTCTCCTCCTTTCCCGGGAGCCCCAGCCAGACCCCGAGGCGAGGACCGGGCGTCCCCCGGAGCCGCACGGCACCGGGCATTCCCCGCACGGTGGCCGCCGGCGTCCGGGTCCGGAGCGCAGCCCTCCCCGGGCAGCCTCGGAGCTCAGAGCCGGGCCCGCTGCGGCCAGCCTCGGGCTCAGTCCCCCGGGGCCAGGCTGCCCCTTCCGCCCGGCTTCGTTCCCAGCGCCGGCACCTGTCTCGCCCTCTCTCCACGACCTGGAGCGCATAGAAAAGTAGCCTCGAGGCGGGCCGTGCACCTCACGCCTAGGGAAGCAGCTCCCCGCGAACCTCGCTTGGCCCTGGCAGCCCGGACTCACCACACCAAATCGCCAAGCCGCAGACTCACAGCCGCCATCTTACCACCCAACCACCGCCGACGCACGGGCCGTCGGGAACATCAGGTCGCCCCGGCGCCGCCCATTGGAGTGAGCCCGGTCACATGACGGGGGCCGGCCGTAACCGGCCACGCCGCTGCTTTGACGTCACCGCGCCCGTCGGGACTTATTGGCCGGTCGAGCAGCACGTGACCCGGGAGCAGCGGTCTCCGCGCGCCGGATCCCGGAGACTCCCGGCTCCTTCCCCCTCCCTCCGGCTTGTGACAACGAAGCGCCGGGGTCTGAGGCGGCGGCGACGGTGCGGCCGGCCAAACGAGCTAGGGAGCCGGCCCTGTGGCCGCCCCGCCCCCGGGCCCTGGCCTCCAGCTCCCTCCCTCTCGGCGCTTCCGTTACGGCCGTTAGTCCCTCGCGGGCCCCGGGGCCGGCCGTGTTGCCGCGCCGGCAGCTGCCCTGACGGACTTCAGCGCGGCCTGGAAGACAGCCTCCGCCCGCGTCCGGGGCCCCGCACCTGGCGGGCTCTGCGTGGTCGCCCCGGGCAGCGGACAGGTCCTTCGGAGCGCGCTTTCTAAAGGCCGGCGTCCGGGGAGCCGCTCCGAGCCTGCGTCCGCGCCCCAAGTTCTCCAGGGGCGAAGTGCTGCCCGCCCCGAGGCTCCGAGTTGCCTGGCCGGCGTGGAGCCGGCGTCTCTCCGCTTCCTCTTGGGTTGGCGCGGCGGCACGGCCGGCGAAGCTCCCCCCGGGCGCGCGGGGACCCGGCCATGGGCCGCGACGCGGGCTGGCCGCCCGCCGGGAGGCATGGCTCGGGGGCCGGCCGCTAGCAGCGCCGCAGCCCGGGCTCCCGGGCCGGCATGAGGACGGCCGCGGGGGGACGAGTGCGGCCCGCGGGGCCGTAGCCTGCGTTGCGCCGGTGACAAAGGTGCGTGTGTTTGTCGGGACCGGGCTCTCATGTAAGCCTTGTTGTAGTTTGACACTTTTAGGGAAGTTGGGAGCAGGCTGTTGTGACAGCAGGAAGGCAGATGCTAGGCGTAGTTGCAGTACGTTAAAACTAAACCATTGAATGGGGAACTGTGAACAGCAGTTCAACACAGCGTCTGCCTAAACGTCAACATCCCAGGTAGAAAATAAAAAAATTTAAAGGTCCCAATCCCAGTTCCAGAACCCAAACAGTTAAGTCAGGTGTTGACTTAACTTAGAACCGGACTTTTCTTGAGTCACCGCCTGCTTGAAAAGGTGGCAGGTCCACACGCCGTTTCCTATGGGCGTTTTGTTACAGGGAGACTGGTTGTAAGCGGGTTTTTAGCGAACTGGCTTGTCCGCAGTCTGGTTTCTCTTTGGAGTTCAGTTTCCCTGAAGTACCGTCAGCTGTTTTCAGGAACTGTCACTTACTGTTAACTATTTTGTGTTTTTTTAAAGACGAGTTGGTCATTTAAAGCGTATTTGAGTTTCCAGGATATACCTTAATAAAATTCAGCACACTCTTTTAGTTTAGAAATTATTAATTTTTGAGGAATTGAAGGATACTTGAATGACTTCATAAAATACATGAATCTTAAATCAGCTTCACACTGGACCTAGAGACATTTCCGTTAGAGTCAGGAACATGGTAAAGAATATATTGTCTGATATCCTGGCAGTTCTAGCCAATGCAATAAGACATGAAACAAAAATAAAACATAATTTTTCAGAAAGGAGAAGACAAAATTCTCATGTCTGTGAATGATGGAACAGCCTATTTTTAAAAACAAAGTTAAGGGAAAACCATTAAAATAAATAAGAGTTCACTGAACAGACTAATTATAAAATCAGCATACAAAATTCAGTTTTTCTACGTTTCACCAATAATCATTTTGAATATATGATTAAGAGGATATGTAACAACAACAGAAAGTACTATTCCTGGTAATAACCTGAGATGGAAAAGGAGGCTAGTATTTCTTGGATAACATCAGTTGAAGTTTTTTAAGAGGGATGCTTTTGTTTGTAGAATACTGTACTTTTATTTAGAATTAATGGGGACTTCCCTGGTGGCGCAGTGGTTAAGAATCCACCTGCCAATGCAGGGCACATGGGTTCGAGCCCTGGTCCAGGAAGATCCCACATGCTGCGGAGCAGCTAAGCCCGTGTGCCGCAACTACTGAGCCTGCACTCTAGAGCCCGTGAGCCACAACTACTGAAGCCTGTTCACCGCAACTACTGAAGCCTGCACGCCTAGAGCCCGTGCTCTGCAACAAAGAGAAGCCACCGTAATGAGAAGCCCACGCACTGCAATGAAGAGTAGCCCCCACTTGCCGCAACTAGAGAAAGCCCGCGCACAGCAACGAAGACCCAACGCAGCCAACAATAAATAAATAAATAAACAAATAAATATTTATAATTAATGGTCAATTCATTAAAATTGAGTATTTAAATGCTTAGCTTTTTTAAAGCCTTTTAAGCTTTGTTGACAGATCTTTTATTTATAAATCTAAGAATGTTTACGTAAAAATAAATGTTTGATTTTTGACAAAGTTTCAATTAAGGCAACAGTTTAATAGATTAAATTCCCATAAACAATGAGCTCTTTTTTACGAAATTAAATTCCCTTAAATGTTTTACACTGCATTTAAAGCTTTATATGCTTGTTCTCTCAAATACTTCAAAATTCTAAAACAGTGAACTTGTAAACCTAGAAGTTAAATCTTTCCAAGGACTTAACTCTTTTAAGTCTAATAAACGTGTAAATGTAAGGTCTTTTAAAAGCACACTTTAAAATTTAGTTATGTTCCCTTAAGCATTTCAGATTAAAATTGTAAGTCTAACATCATTCATTAAAATGTCTGATTCTCTTAAATGTTTGAAATGACTTAGTAACAAGCAACAGCAATTATCACGATGACTGTAAAACTTAAACCAAAATCTAAGTGTTAATATGCTGTAGGTTTGATTTACTTTATTTTCTAGTCTTACTACTGTAATTTCTCAGGCCTGCAAAGTCACTTACACAACCAAGAGATGAATTTTTGCCATCTGGGTTGATTGAAGTTACACTATCTAAAATTTGGGCCGAGATAAGGTTACATTTTAAAATTACTGCCTGGTCAAGGGCAGGGACCTAGTTCCCACTTCTAAGATGACCTTTCTGCGTCCCATCAGTTAACATGCAGATTCTCTTCTTACAGTGAGAGTTTGCCTGCATTTATGAGTGGGGGACCTTTATGCCTTCACCTTCACCTTCACTTTGCCTGCTTTTATGAGTGGGGGACCTTTATGAAATCCCTTTCAGCTGGGATTTATTTCCACAATCCAGAGAATCACGACTGTTGTGGGGGCCTTGAAAGTTTCTTTTAGGGGAATTTCTTTTGACATCTTAGTGCATGATGGTCTTTTGCATCACCAACCTGTTTTGCTGCCAGTTGCTTTGTTTTCTAACTAGAATTATTTTAACTCTTCATTTTTAGATATTTTACTCCCTTACCTGGTCTTATAGATCACAATTTTATGGTCATGATAGAAGAAGTGAATATTGCATGTATACAGATACACATGATGTATATGGATATATAAGATATATATAAATCTTCCTGAACTAATTCACATTTATGATTCATTTACATTCAGAATGCAGTGACCTTTTTGGGGGAACTTATCAAAATGATTTTTAAATTGATCTGAAATAATTAATAGGCTAGAATAGCAAAGTATTACTTTTAAAAGAATAATAAAAATGAATCTTTAAGTTGTTGAAATATACCATAGAATTTTTCAAATCAGTGCTGTACTGGTTCAGGAATCTAGATACTAGATGGATATAACAGGATGAATTTCAGAAATAGACCTTAATATATTAAAGACATGTATAATATATGCCAAATCAGCAGGGAAAAGAGGGATTATTTGGTGATTGATGCTGGGGAGAAACCAGGTTAGGGCCTCACCTCTCACCTTATAGTAAATTCAATTTGGGTTAAAGAGCTCAATGTGAAAAATGCATCTATAAAACAAGAATGGGTAAATTCTTTTACAAGAATTACTTGGTTGGAGGAGGACATTCTAGGCATAAAAGAAATGGAAGAAGCCATAAGGGAAAAGAGCCTAGTTTTAACTGCATAAAAAGCTAAAATTTCTTTCATCATACCTCACTCTATGCAAAGTTAAACAGTAAATAGCAAAGCAGGAGAAAGTATGAGAGATATGACAGGCATTACATATTTATTATTTATATATCTATAACAAGTCAAAAGCCCTTACAAATCAATAAAAAAGCTGCGATTTTTTCAGCCATTCCCTTAATGTTGGACACTCAAGTTGCTTCTATCATTTTTCATATACAAACAAGGCTACAATGAATATTCTTATTTATTGGTGTGGTAGAATGTGGGTTTTAAAAGGTAGGACACAAAATTACACATAAAGCACACACACACAATATATAGTGTGATTTACATGTTTATATCCTGTAAATCCTTGGAATTCTGGAGTTCACAATATACTTTGATCATTTCCAAGGAACTTTGAAGGTCTTTGGCCTGTGATAATTTGTCATTTTGCTGAGGCCCAAGTTTGGGTGGTGAGAGGCTGGTGTTAAGAAGTTAGCCTAGCCATACTGCTTCTGAGACAGCAGTCTTACTTATCCTGGGGTAGGCAGTACTTCTCTGAACTGATGAAAACTGTCATTGTGAAGAATGGCCCTACATGAAAGTAAACTGCTGGTGATGAAAATAAAGAGGTTTTAAGAAAGAGGTTATTCTCAGCCAGGAGTAAAAAAAAATGTATTGGATAAATTAAATGAAAACCAATTTTCTCTAGGATTCTTTGCAATTCTGAGGATTCTTTAAGGCTCTATCAGCATGGGTTCTCTAGTGTCGAGAATCTAGTGAATATGCATAGAAAAAAAAGACTGGAAGGAAGTATGCTAAACAGTGATTATCTCTGAATGATAGGATTTGGGGTGCTTTTCATATCTATATGAAATTTTTTATATTTAAAATAAATAGTATTTAAGAAGAAAAAAGCAGTAAATGATAAGATAAATTTAACAGTGATTCTTCTTGACAGTGAAATTTTTTTTTTAAACTTAAATTGGTGTAACTGAACAAGAAAAATCACCATTTTTATCATCTCGGTTTGACCTGGCTCTTCTTTTCAATGTTAACAGAAGCCATGCAGTGACACCTGGTAAGACTTGTTGGTAGCCATGTCGGAGCCCCACAGGGTCCAGTTCACCTCTCTCCCAGGTTCTTTGAATCCTGCATTTTTGAAGAAATCCCGGAAAGAGGAGGTTGGGGGAGCAGAACAGCATCAGGACTCTGAGCCGGCTGCAGCAGCTGTTCGGATCACACTTACTCTCTTTGAGCCAGATCACAAGCGCTGCCCAGAGTTCTTCTACCCAGAGCTGGTGAAGAACTTACGAGGGAAGGTGAAAGGACCTCAGCCTGCAGACAAGGTATACCCCAGTGACCCCAGCTCACTCTGCAGATCTAATGCTCTGGGCAGCGTGTGTGGATGGGGCTTCCGGAGGGTGGAAGCAGTACTAGAGAGGCTTTGGGCTGCCCCCCAAAGCAAGCACAAGGTCTGCTGGTTTTTCCTCTGGCAGGAAGGGATAGAATTGTTTCTAGAACCATTCTCCTGATTTCTGCTAGAGAAAATGTATGGCACATCCAAGGCTAATTTGAATTATGGCTAACTAATATGAATAAATACCAAATTTTTTCATACCAAGTCTATAAATGTTACATGTAAGTGTGACTAGTCCCTGGCTTTTCCAGTGCTGGAATTTCGTGCTGGACATTTTTCTTTTCCAAGGGAATCTCACTGTGCCTAATATGAGGGCAAGCAAAAGACACAGCCTGTTCATCTCTTTTGAAAAGTAGTATTCTGGATAGTTTCTTTACCTGGATGGATAGAATCCTATTTTTGTGGGTTTTGTTTTTGTTGGGATTTCTTATCCCCCACTCCCCACTGGAATTGGGCAGCCTTTAGGGCTTTTGAGAATCAGTTTGATTTTTAATTAATTAATTAATTAGTTTATTTATTTATTTATTTTTGGCCGCATTGGGTCTTTGTTGCTGCGCACGGGCTTTCTCTAGTTGCAGCGAGCTGGGGCTACTCTTCGTTGCGGTGTGCGGGCTTCTCATTGCGGTGGCTTCTCTTGTTGCGGAGCACGGGCTCTAGGCGTGTGGACTTCAGTAGCTGAGGCTCTCGGACTCTAGAGTTCAGGCTCAGTAGTTGTGACGCACGGGCTTAGTTGCTCCGCAGCATGTGGGATCTTCCTGGACCAGGGCTTGAGCCCGTGTTCCCTTCATTGGCAGACGGATTCCCAACCACTGCACCACCAGGGAAGTCCCAGTTTGATTTCTTAAATGTTTTTTAAATGATCTATTTATTTTCCTGGCAGACTGTTTTACTTTTTTAGTATGGAATGTTTCAAACATGTACAGTGTAGAGAGAATAGTATAACAAGCCCCCATGTACCCATTACCCAGCTTCAGTTATTACTGATATTTTGGCAATTCGTTAACATTGTAAAAATTTTTTATAAACTTTTTAACTGAATTATGTACATAAGGAAAGTGCACATATGATAAATATACAGTTTGATGGATTTTAACAAACACCCATGTAATCTGCACCTGGATTACAAAATATAACATTTTCCAGGACAATAGAAACCCTCCTTCTGCCCTCCCAAAATACTGCCTCAGCCCTCAAGGGTAACAACTGTTCTGATTTCTAACAGCTGAGATCAGTTTTGCATGTTTTTGTATTTCATATAAATGGAATCATACAATTTGAGTAGGAGCTAGGTCAAGAGCATTTATTTATAAGCACCTACTGTATACCTGTGTGCTAGGCTGGCCTCTGAGGGAAAGGTGAGTAGGGTCCTGCATTTGCAGCATTTGGATCTCTAGAGTGGCTCTCAGTGAAATGGGGATTAGGCTAGTACCTGGCCCACAGTGTGTCTGCGGGGTAGGGGGGCGGGGTGTGTGGATGAGATCATGCAGGTGCATGATTTCTAGCAGATTGCCTCAGAGCCAGTGCTCCAGCAGTCTAATCCATGGTTGTGCTGTTTGGAGTGAGTGCCTTTGGTTAGAAGGATTATCCACTTTTCTTTACTCAGATAAAAATGTGTTTCCTTGGTAAAGATCTGATTGGCTGAATGGAAACCAGTTCAGTCTGTGCCAAGGGTCAGCCTGTTGTATGAGGGCCAGTGGTCAGGATGAGAAAAAGTAATTTCATATCCATTCATAAACTCTTTTCCAAAGTAGGAACAGGATTTTCTTCCTTGAGAGGAATACACAGTAGCAGGGATTGGTTAAGGTATTTATTTACGGGCTCAAACCAAATTAGTAGGTCAACTGAAATTTGAACTCCAGTGCTCTGATTTCACCTTTTTGGGGGTTCAGATGCCCTCCTCAATTGCAGAAAAATGCATGGGGCTTACACAGAGAACTTTGGATCCAGTTTCAGGGGATTCACTCCTGGCCTTCAGATTCAGAACTCCTGAATTAACATGTCTACTCTGCAGTGTTCAAAGCATAATGTAATCTGACACATTCATGTATTAACTCACTTAGCATGTATATCTTAGAAAGTGAAGGCACTGTGCTATGCTGAGGACTATGTAAACGTGGGGAAGTTGCCGTCCCAACCTTACAGGAACTTTGCACTCTTGTAGATGTTTTAGGAGAATTACACCAGCACAGGTAGCAGAAGTCACAATGTGGTAATGGTTTAAGTCTGGTACAAATACAGGCCCCGGAGGGCTTAGACAGAGAGGAGCTTACATTCCAGATGCTGTGTTGAGACAGAGCTGGACCTTCATACATTCAGGAAATAGTGGATGACTGCTGTTTGCAGGGCATTAAGGAGTATGCATTAAATCCAGCGCTGCTCCAGGTGGGTGGGTTTTCTTAAAATTATTTGAACCACTTAGGTTACATGTGATCATTGTAGAAAAATTAGAAGATACAGACAAGCTGTTTTAAAGACCACCCATTTATGGTACGTACATGTTCTGTAACGTCCCATTGTACGTGTGTGTCCTAAATCATTTAACTGATCCTTTATGGGTAAGTGGAGTTTCAGTAGGCAGAGATGGGAGGGTGAGATGGGAGAATTTTGTTTTCAAACAAGCATCTGATCTTTAGTGTTTTTGGACTCCAAAGTCTTAAGTGTATTTGGTACAGGAATTTTTTATTAAAATTAAGATTCCTTACCATGGAAGCTTAAGGTCCAACTCTGAAAAATTTTCTCAAGAAAAATGTAAGAGTAAGTTTATGGAATATAAATAAACTTTGGAAAAGCGCATGAAAGTATCTGGAGGGAGTATTGAGATTGGGAGGGAAGGGAGGTTATTGATCCTTCAAGATAGGCTTCCAAGGAAAGGTAATGCCATGAACTTGGGTTTGACTGTTTGTAGCTCTGAGAGAAGTGCAAGTTCATACCACTCTTCTAACCAATAAGGCTGAATAGCTGTCAAGAGCTTGTCCTATGCTCGGTGGGTTCTTAACCTTTTTGAGCCATTGACTGCTTTGGAAGTCTGGTGAAGCCTATGGACCCCTTCTTAGAATAATGTTTTTAAATGCATAAAATAATTTTTAGGATTACAAAGGAAATCAGTTGTATTGGAACACAGTTCTACACGGGTTGAGCATCCCCTGACTAAAGTCCCTTTGCCATATTTGGAGCCCTATAGGACCTAGTGCTGCGTGTGATGGGTGATTGTAGGCATTTAGTCAAGTTCTCTTGAATCTTGTGAATGGAAATTTTACTTTCTTACACAGCTAAGGTAAACACTGATGGGAAGTTAACATGTATTCTACCTTGTCTTTTCTGAAAAACAATTGTTTTTATTATGCAGTTTATAGGTGTTGAGTCAGTGCAGGCACTAGGAATAGCATTGTGGGAATTTTTTTGTGACTCCTATTTTTGTGGAATGGTCTCTTTACAGAAGAAAGATCTCTCGGATCCTTTCAATGATGAAGAAAAGGAAAGGCATAAAGTGGAGGCCCTTGCCCGGAAATTTGAAGAAAAATATGTAAGATTTCTCTGTTGGATAACAAAACAACCTTGTTGGGTGGGAGAGGTTTTCAGACATTTCCATATTCCTTTAGTGGTTTATCATCTAATCAACACTGATGTGGAAACAAGTGTAGACCTTGGAGAGAACAGAATGAAGTTATTAAACAAATGCATTAAGATAAGAAAACGCATATGGCAGGAACTCATGTGTGGAGCTAAACGGATGAATAAATAAGGGGCTTTTACCCTTAGAATTTATCCTGAGAATAACATTTTGGTGCAAAGCATATGAAGCCATTTAGTTCTTTCTTCTGTCTTAGGCCACTCTATGCATTTACAAATCTGTCCTATTTTGAAAGGTCTTCAGGGAATGAGGTTTTGGTGTGTGTGTGTGTATGAGACTGTTCCAGTGCTTTATAACCTTTAGTCATTAGCTGATGGAGTTCAAGGCAACAATTAATTCGGTGTATTAAAAAAACCCTGTGACCCTAGACCTAGAAATTTGTTAAAAGGGTCGTGTTATGTGTTCTTACCACAAGTACAAAAAAGCATGTGATCAATTTTAAATTTTAGGGTGGAAAGAAACGTAGAAAAGACCGAATACAGGACTTGATTGATATGGGTTATGGTTATGATGAATCTGATTCCTTCATCGATAACTCTGAGGCGGTAAGTACTTAATGAAACCTCTGAGACCACCAGAACCACTGCACCCTAGCATCTACCGACAGCGCCTGGAGGCTGGGGGTGGAGTCAGTGGATGTGCCCTTAGCCCGAGGAAAGAGCTTCACTGAAGGGAGAGGAAGTGACACCTTGATCGGGGCCTTGGTTCCCTTTATGAAAACGGTGATCAGAGATGTCCAAGACACCTTCTGACTCGGACATTGGTGATTGACCAGAAACATGTCTTAGCATGCTGCCTGAAATGTGACAGAGAAACATGGTCACATCTGCTCTTTCGAGACGTGCTCTGCACCTTTGGACTGTAGTACAGACCTTGGAGCTGACCGTGTGTTTTCCCCCCTTCAGTACGATGAACTTGTTCCTGCTTCTTTGACTACAAAGTATGGAGGATTTTACATTAACTCGGGAACGCTGCAGTTTAGACAGGCGTCGGAATCTGAGGATGACTTCATTAAAGAAAAGAAGAAAAAATCTCCAAAGGTTAGAACGTTGCTCGCTTTTGGATTTCAGAAGTGCTTTTTTACATGACCTTATGAGATCAGTAGGTGACTTGTCAGAATACGTGCTGGTTTAGGATGACTCAGGAGATTGGCGGAAAGGCACCAGCTGTGCCGAGGTTGGCGGTTCCCTTCTCACACGTGTGCTGTGGCGAGGTGCCGTGAACCTGGAGGTCTCGGTCATTGTATCCATGCCTGTGTCCTTGCAGGCTCAGCAGGGATTCATTCCTCGAGGTGGTCCCAGGGCGGGGACGAGGGCAATGAAGGGTGTGGAGTGAGGGGCGTTTGCACCAGCTTGCTGTGTCTCTTCTGTGGACATGTAGAGGACTTCAGTTCCCAGGGCTGTCACCCCAACGAAAACAAGTCAGCCCTAAGATAAGTTTATTTTGAAAGCTATCTACCACTGCCTGTGTGTTTAAAATGCAAGGTAGGCCCACACATAGCTCATTTTAAACCAGAAACTGTTCAGGCTGCAGAATGGCCTCTGTTGCCTCAGGCCCGGGTTTCCCAGAAGCCGCTGTCAGTTGGAATGCTGTCCTGACCTGTGGGTCTGTGGTCCAAGGACTGAGCGGAAAGCTTTTGTTCGTGAAGGAAGTAAGACAGCTCTCAGGATGTACCCTGGGCGGAGCAAGGCCGGTGCTGTGTAGTGCACTTGCTCCCAGAGTTAGGGAGCCGTGTAACTGTGCCTTGTCTTTAATTCTCAGAAGCGGAAGTTGAAGGAAGGTGGTGAGAAGATAAAGAAGAAGAAAAAAGATGACACTTATGACAAGGAGAAGAAATCGAAAAAGTCCAAGTTTTCCAAAGCCGGGTGAGAGGCAGCAGCTTCTTTGCTAGGATGACGTCTGAACTGTTAGGGCAGGACACCTGGGAGCTGACTCGCCCTCCTCCTCACAGCTTCAGAAGAGGCAGCAGGGCCTGGCCTTGCGTTTCCCGTCATGCCTCCCACGGTGCCATGTGGGCATAGTCTGTACTCTCACATCTCTGTGTGTCAGACATCAGAGTTCTCTCTGTCCCACTGTCAGTGTTGGCAGCTATTTCTGTCAGTGTGTGATTGCTGATGTTTCCTGTTCTCTTGGGCACCCCTCCTCTGCCCCAGTTCTCCTGTCTGTGTTCCCCCTTTGTCTTCTCCGGTCCTGCTTCCTTTGCCTCACTTGGTCTCACCCCAGTCGCCCTTCAAGTTGCTGCTGCTCTCTGCTGCTCCTGCTTTCTCCCTTTAAATATCTTTCTTACCCCCCCACTTTTTGCAACCTTTTATTTCAGCCTGGCAGTGGTTTTTAAAAACCCATCGGATATGTAGCATTTTGTGATACTGTTTTGCTAACCTATATTAAATCTCAAGCTTTGGTCCCAGCAAGAAGGAGCTCCGTATGCCAAGAGGAGGGAGGAGGAGTAACAGGGTGGACTTGTGACTGAGGTTCCTGGAGACCATTGCGCTGGGAGAAGGGCTGAAGCCCCTCTGAATTTCCCTTTTGAGGTGTACTGCAGCCTTAGTAACTGACTTCCCCCTTGCTTGCAGCTTCACAGCCCTCAATGCCAGCAAGGAGAAGAAGAAAAAGAAGTATTCTGGGGCTTTGAGCGTTAAAGAGATGCTGAAGAAATTTCAGAAGGAGAAAGAGGCTCAGAGGAAGAGGGACGAAGAGCATAAGCCCGTAGCAGTCTCGTCGGTGGAAGCTCAGGGCCTGCGGGAATTGGAGGGCGCCTCTGACCCTTTGCTCTCGCTCTTCGGCTCCACTTCTGACAACGACTTGCTGCAGGCGGCCACCGCCATGGACTCGCTGACTGATTTGGACTTGGAGCAGCTGCTCAGTGAGTCTCCAGAAGGAAGCCCCTTCCGCGATATGGATGATGAAAGCGATTCCCTTGGGGTGGGACTGGACCAGGAATTCAGGCAGCCCTCTTCCCTTCCCGAAGGCCTGCCTGCGCCCCTGGAGAAGCGCGTTAAGGAGCTGGCTCAGGTATGGTGACATGGAATGGCCGGGCTCTCCTGGAAGCAGTCTGGGCAGTTGATGCTGGTCCCGAACCACTCGAAGCTCGTGGCCTAGAGCAACCCTTAGTCAGTGGGCAGTTCCAGTGTCAGCTCTTCCAAACTTTCTTCTCATCCCAAGTGAGGGAACAGTGGAAGCTCTGCCTGTCAGGCATCATTTCTCAGCCTTTCATGGTTCCTTCACTCCTGGAGAATTTACTGTCTTCTGGAGAGATTTTCTCTTTTCCTACTTTCTGCCTGTCAGAGTATCTTTCCTTTTGTATGATAGACTGACACTAATGTTGGCAGCAGGCAGCTGAGGCAGAGATCCATATTTTTAGTAATCTTCTGAAGGTTTTGAAAATTCACAGAAGTTTGCAGTCATATGTTGGACGTGGGGCAATGCTTAGTTGCCACTGGGTTTAATTGCTCCCTGGACTTGCATGTCACCAGTGTTAGGTAGTGATTACAGGAATCCTAAATTGTGCTAAATAAGAAGGAGCTGAACCATAAATGCTGTCCATGCCCCATGTTAAAAACAATAACAGTCTTCAGAAAATAGCAGACACTGCTCCTGTTTTCCCCTTGGTGATTGGGAATTGATCCCTAGAGCACTAAGGACTGTCAAGTCAGTGATACGTGAATACTGACTATAAACCAAGCACGGGTCGTTAGTTATGATGACTTTTAGTTAAAATACCGTTTTACCGTGGACATCATGACTTGTGACACAACTCTGGTGGTACTTACACTCTATAGCTTAAGTTTTAAACCAGTGATTCAGAATCTCTGTTGTGTATAATATCCTTTGTGTTTTAGGGCAGGGTGAAATGTTAACCACTGCTACAAATGATTTTCTCACTTCCAAAAAACACTTGAACACAACATGTGAAATAATTCAAATGTCTTATTCAGAGCTCTAGTTCATCCTTGTAGAACATGCACAGTATTCTGTTTGAACATAACCATTTAAATGAATTATGCCATGTCAGGATTCAGAGTATATCTTAACAGGATGTTAAGGTGGAAATAGTTGAATCTGAACTTGGCATGTTTGAGCATACTGTCCTGTGCTCTCTCTCAGAATTTATGTTAGAAAACATTACTCCTTATTCTTTTCAATCCTCTGGTTTGTAATCAAATTATTTTGTAGCTTCTGAAAGCCTTGTTGAGTGAGCTAAGATCTATGTGGCAGTAGCCAGTCATTTTTTAGAGAAAAGTAAAAATGGCTCTTGGATGTGTCCCTATTCCCACCAAAGACTGTGTTCTAGTCTGATAATTTAGACTCATTATTTCATTTTCTTGGGAAAGATGGACAAATCTAGTGGAAACAGTGGTTTAATGTGAAATGGCGTTGGATTGTGACTTGCGAAAACCTCGCTTTCTGGAGTCTGTTGGGGGGACAGTGAGCAAGCTGTCCTTCCTCGTTGACTGCCAGGTCTTGGTTGTCTCTTGGGCACGGTGGAGACAGGGTTCAGGATGCCATAGGGTAAGGTAGGCTCGGGTTCTGGTGAGGAGGTGGTGACCAGGAGGCATACTGGCTTGAAAATATGTTCAAATGTGAAATTGATACTTCAGTCATCACCTGCCCCTTCTCCTATAACAGCATTAAGAAATTTGGGAAATGAAGTGGGAAGTGGGTATTACCCACCATCCCGCCACTCTGAAAACTATTTTCAATTTACATATTCTTTTCTAGTCTCTGTATATATGTATTCATGCAGTTGTAATTATAGTTGTGAATAATTTCCTGTTTTTTTCACTTAATAAATATTATTTATAAAGCCCTCATTACTTTTAATGGTTGCATGAAAAAGAAGGCTTAATTTAGAAAGTTACTTAATGCCACTCTAAAAGATCCCCAGCTGCTCCGTTCCCACCAGGGCCCTCCGCTTGGGGCACTTGGAGCTTCCTGCATGTGTGCATGAGTGCTCTAGACCCAGACCCTGTTGAGAGTCTTCTGGCAAAGAGATTCCTCCCAGGGAAAAAACGCCTATGTACACAAAAATTGCATATAATTTCAAAAGCTACGCATGGATATTTGGATCCTTAATAAGAGGCCCTGTCCTAGATCTTGAACTGGACATTGCATTTTTAAATTTTAAATTAAACTTGATGTATATAACTATAACATTAGCAGTGTTTATGTGTTTCTCACTTTATATTTCACTCCCCTTCTTTTTCTTTTTTACCCTCTTCTTTTATTTTTGTAATAGTTTGTTTAGATTTTAAATCTTGGCCCTAGAGGATACATGTATCAGTTTCTACCACTGTCTAAAAATCTACACCCCCCCCCCCCCGCCCCCAAACTTGGTGGCTTCAAACAGTGACTCATTTCTCCTGACTGTGGGTTGGCCGGTGGTTTGTCTTCTGGTCCTGCCTGGACTCGCTCTCGGGGCTGTGTTCATTGGGCAAGATGGGGGCTGGCGCTGGGACAGCCAGGATGGCAGGGCCTCTCTCTCCTCCCGTCTTTCATCCTGGGCTTTTTCAGGGCACGACAGTCTCAGGGCAGCATTTCACGAGGGAGCTGTAAGGTGGAAGCTGTAAGGCCCTCATGATCTAGCCTTAGAAGTGGTATGCACCACATCTCTTCTGCCACAGTGTATTGGTAAAGCAAGTCACCAACCAGAGGCCACCTCTCCATGGGGGAATGCATGTACTGGGAGGCGAGGAATCTGTGGTCCTGTTTGCAGTCCACCACTGTACTTAAGCAGATTCTATTCTTAACGTGTATCAGTCTCCCTGGGAGAAGTTTTTGCTGTTGGAAACAAAAGTTAGATTTGACTTCTAAGTAGATGTGATACTTAAAACTTTTAAAAAAACTTTTGAAAATTTATGTATGTTAAAGAGGTACTCCAAGAGGGCGACCTTGGATACTCCAGAAATGTTACTGTTTTCTTCTCATATTAGCTCATTTTCCACTTCTTACTTTCTTGTACTGTACATTTTTTTTTTTTTTTTTAATTTTATTTATTTATTTATTTATTTTTGGCTGTGCTGGATCTTCGGTTCGTGCGAGGGCTTTCTCTAGTTGCGGCAAGTGGGGGCCACTCTTCATCGCGGTGCGGGGACCGCTCTTCATCGCGGTGCGCGGGCCTTTCACTATCGCGGCCCCTCCCGTTGCGGGGCACAGGCTCCAGACGCGCAGGCTCAGCAGCTGTGGCTCACGGGCCCAGCTGCTCCGTGGCATGTGGGATCTTCCCAGACCAGGGCTCGAACCCGTGTCTCCCGCATTAGCAGGCAGATTCTCAACCACTGCGCCACCAGGGAAGCCCGTACTGTACATTTTTATGGGCCCCAGGGAACCCAGTGGTTTGATTTGATGGCCTTACCCCTGTCTTCTCTTAATATGTATTGGTTGTGTTTTTTGTCTTGATTGTTGAAAAGTTCAGGTATGTTGCGCCTTCATTTTACTGTCGTGATGTGGTTTGGCAGCTACTCAGCCTGCTCCATACAGATGACCCAGCTCTGTTTTGGTCCTCTTCAATCCAGCATAAAATGGAAATGATACTGATACTAAAAATAGAAAAGAAACAGAGACCCCATGTCACCCACCATTCTACCTGCTCACTGCTTACCCTCCTATACAGTTAGAACCCTTGCATTGCAAAACCAGGGAGACATGGATCCAAGGAGAATAAGGTAGAAAAAAAATAACAACTTGTTTGGTCTTTTTAAAAAAGAAAATCATGCCAGATTTCATTCTGTTCAGCAAAAACAGGTACAGTATATAAGGTTGTGATCTCAGTGCTGAAAGGCTACAAGTGGCTCTTATAATGAATAAAAGAGCTCATTAAAAGGCTATTGGAACTATTGTAAATCAGCATGATCTGGCTGTTTGGTCTAACTTCATTTCCTAGTTAATCTAGGATTGATTGATTCATACAACTCCTTGGGCAAGGGTGTCTGTCTTTAGGGTTGAGGGATGTCACTTCTTTCTGGTAGACTATCAAATATATATCCAATTGCTCTTTTAATTAGATTTATTTTAAATTTTATCTCTGAGGATTTTGTTTTATACTTGACTAATTATCTTCAGTATAAAACCAAATCCTCAGAGATACTGGTCTACAGGATTCAAAAGGCATCAGAAAAAAAAAAAAAACACATTTCAAAAGGCATCAGGAAAAAAAAAACTTAAAAAAATTTTATAGCCAGAAAGCTTCTGATATGGCTGATATCTAAAGATAAAATCTGATTGGCGGGAATGCCCTGGAGGTCCAGTGGTTAGGACTCTTCGCTTTCACTGCCAAGGGCCCGGGTTCAATCCCTGGTCAGGGAACCAGGATCCCACAAGCCAAACAGTGCGGCCAAAAAAAAAAAAAATTGATTGGAAACCTGAGCTGTTGATGGGTCTGACAAACAGGTATTTGAAATACGTGTTAATTAGGCTGAATTAACATGAAGGTGCTTCTGCATCTTATAACTAGCAGTGTATAAGCTAAAGCAACACAAAGACTCAGTTTTGTTTTCTCTCAGACTGAAGTCATAATCCCAGTACACTAAAGGTGCCACGGTGGATTCCAAATCCTCTGACAGTATAAGAAAGGGCAAGTGAATGGGTTACAGTGACACCCTTTCTTTCTTCCCTTTCCACCTGCTATCTCAGGCCTCTGCGCTCTCCTCTAGCCGTGCTTGAGTTTTGCATATCCTCTGCAAGTTTTGTTTGGTACTAAGCTTTTCTTCCTCGAGTCTTCATTCTTTCAGTGATAATCTGTTCATTTGTTTGTTCATTCATCCACTCAGCTGACATTTACTAAGTAGCCATTATGTGATAGGCAGCTGTGGGAAATATATTGATGAGTAAGATGCAGTTGTCCTTCTCCATGAGCTTGTTATACAGATGGATTGGTAGCCATGTAAACAACGGGCTGTGGGACAGAGCAGGATGAAACAAGCTCCGTCGTGTTTGGATGGCCAACTAGATGGTCAGGTGAACAGCCAGACTTGAGGAAGTGAAAGAGGAGCTCTTGGGGGTACATAGGAATCGGACTGGAGGCAGCAGGCTTGGCCAGCCTCATGGGAGAGAAGGCCTTATAGTAAGCCAGGGCACAGGGCTGAGGATGGGCAAGTTGTTGCATAATGAAGACTCCTGGTATGCGGTGGGAGGGGCTGGAGTGGATGGCTGGGGCCAGATCCTAAAGGACCCTAAATACCAGGTGGAGGAGTTTGGGTTTGATTCTAGGCTTGGGAAGGGCTGCCAAAGGGTTCTAAAGAAGAGTGGAAGGATTTAAGAAGGGTGGAGTGCTGTTATTAGAAGTAGGGACACAGGAGGAGGAAGAGCAGAAACTAGTAGGTTAGGTTTTGGACAAGTCAAGTTTGTATACTAGAGGGTCATTCATTCATAGAAGTAATTGAAGATTCTGGTCCAGAGCTTAGAAAAAAGTGTATAGAGTAGGTTTAGATTTGAGAGACCTGTGTGTGTTTATGTTATTTTGAAGCTGAGGGGGAGACATTATCAGGTGAAGAGGGTTCTAGATAGAACCTGGGAGCCCATCTGCAGCTAAGGAGCTAGTGGAGGAGACAGGATGCAGTCAAGAGGTCAGGAGAGGACCCAGAGGATGCAGTGAGAGGAAGGCCAGTGGGGCCAGAGGAAGGTGGGTGTTTCAGAGGGTTGATCAGGATTGATCATTTCATTTAAGACAATCACCTTATTGTCTTTGTTTGCCATCATTGTTATATATGAAGCCTGAAATTTTATTTTGCTTAAAGACTTTGGACCAGCAACTCTTGGGTTTAGATCAGTGGTTCTCGATCCTCTGCATGCTAGTCACCAGAGTTACTTTTTAAAAAGTACTGATGCCTAGGCCTCTTTTAAGGAATACATTATTCCCCAGAGATTTTGATGTGATGGGTCTAGGGTGGGGAAAGCTGCCAGGTACTTGCAGTGTGCAGCCAAATAGAGAACCACTGGTTCAGGCTTTTGCAGTTTGCTTTCCTCACTTGTGCATTCAGTGCCCTGGTTGCCCACTGTGGTTGCTTCAGGAGTCTCCAGGCTTGCCATCCAGGGTGTTATTAACTGTGTACTCATGGGAAGCAAAACACTGTATAGCAACCTGCTCTATCTTGTGTTAATAGGTAGTCAGGTATGTTAGTCATTCCAGTGGTCTGAGTAATAGAGTTCATGATATACCCTAATTAGATTATGAATTTTCAAAGAATTATAGTCCTTAAATGCCAAAGCAGCATATTATTATTGTTGCTATTATTACTATTATCATTATTTTGTTTGCTAAAGACCTTCAAATACTGCAGGTTTGTTAAAGTTCTTGATTGTTTGGTACTGTAGATGTATGGAGATTCCAGCTCACAGTTTAGATGATAGAGTGCTGGGCACAGGAGTTAGCTTGCTGGCTGCATCAGATGCTTCATGATTCCCTTGACTCTGATTTTCTTTTATGTGACTGTTGTTTCAAGTCCTGGGAAGAAGGGACAGTCCGTAGATGCTTCAGCAGCATGTGAAAAGAGCTGGATGTACCACTTCTGGAGCATACAGAGATCATAGGTGAACTTAATCTGGGATTAGGGCTGAGTAGGGAAGGGCATGGTGAGGATTTTATCATCAGGTGTTCTGTAGGCCTGTGGGTGAGGGTGAGGGCCTTGCGGGGAAAGTGCACTAACGGATGTTACTGTCTACTGTGAACCAGGCTGCCAGAGCTGCTGAGGGAGAAAGCAGACAGAAGTTCTTCACCCAGGATATTAATGGCATCCTCTTAGAGTGAGTATCTTGTTTCTTTGTATCTGCTGTTACCATGCCTGGGTTCAGCAGTCTGGGGGAAATTGGGAGTATGATTCAACTATGTATGGGATAGGAAAGCACTGATGAGATTTTTAAAGATTGGTTTTTATTTATTCTTATTCTTTTAAAAAGGGTCGGGGGAATTCCCTGGCCGTCCAGTGGTTAGGGCTCTGAGCTTCCACTGCAGAGGGCATGGGTTCGATCCCTGGTTGGGGAACTAAAATCCCGCATGCCGCTAGGCAAGACCAAAAAATACATACATACATACATACATACATACATAAATACAAAAATAAAAAAGGTCAGTGGCGGGGGACATCAAATGTTTGTCTCTAGGAAATGATAGACCATACTAATCTTAGGCAGCAGACATTATTAGAACACTGTACATAATAGTCATGGTGTGCTGGAAGAGGATTTTGTGCTACGCGTGAGATGAGAGGAGAGAGAAGGCGTTGCTTGTCCATCTCTGGGAGAAGTAAGAGACACCTTGGTGCAGGCAAGGCCCTGCCCTCCTGGGGCACTCCTCAGCATACCTGGTCATTCTCCTCTTATTCTCACTTTTGCTCCCAAGGCCAGTGCTCATCATCCCGTAGCCCGTCTAACAAACACCCCAACCTCGGAGACATCACACTGTATGAATTGGATTAAAAAGAAAACAAAAACAAAAAAAACCTCCACGTGTATAAATCCAAACCAGATTCTTTGTACCTGGCCCTCCAGCTTTGCCACCTTCTCTCCTGGTTGCATCATGTAGCAGAGGAAGCTTATTGCCCAACAGCTGAGGATTTTGCACATGTAAGAACAG